>NC_079373.1:25661375-25993875 GCF_021018895.1 Seriola aureovittata
CAGTAACTGCTTGGCCACTTGGGGGCAGCAGAACAAGCTGAAAACACAACATTAACATATTATCAGCTTATAAAGTTGTTGTTGACAACAACAAACTGCCATGACATTCAAGTAAAGCGGTGCATTTTTAAAAGTGCCCATACAGTAAATGAGTCAGAAAGCCAAAACTAGGAGCTAAAAGAGGCTGAAAAGCTCCATAGAGTTCACAACTACAAGAAACACTTACATGGGTAAATCATTTGATCCGTTGTTAATATAAACAAATTGATCAGGGCTTTACTGACTGGACAAACACCTGCACGTATGACAATCACTGGTCAAACCTGAATCAGGTGTTTATATATGTAACAATAGGGAGTTTAAGCAGCGACGGTTGAAGGGACGGGTGCGGCGTGATGCGATGATGTAGATTCTATGTGGACATTTCCTACCGTTGCAGCCCGACTGTCTGCTACGGGAGAAAGACTAGTTTACCGTACCCTGTGATACGTTGAAGAGTTAGCAGGTAATTATTTTGTTTTTGTCATATTTCACACAGTCATTTTGTTTATATTCAATTATACCTTTAGTAGTTTTATGGATTATGAGTAATATTTGTTAAAGATAGATGATAATTTGACAGATTTTTCCCATTCATTCATAGACATCAGCCCCTTCAGCCCACAGCCTCACTGTGCTGTGTATTGATGAAGCCATGACGCTGTCCGTGGTGCTGAAATCACACGGATTCACACAAACTCCTCATTTGATATTAAATTGTCCTCTCAGCATATATCAGGTGACATACAGTATAGGAGACATATTGTAGCAATGTTCAGAGCGACCTCGGTTCCCTGAAGTAGTGAAGTAGCCGTTTGTTAGAGTTTTGATTTCCATTACTATGGCAACGCGTTGGAATGTAACCGTCTCTACTTGAAGTCCCTATTATCCTCAACACACAACAACACCTACACAACACCACACAACAAGAACCTCATCATCATCAGGACACTAAAGTGCATGTGAAAAGTCACTGAAGCAGGTGTGTTCATCACCACCTGTGTATCTTTTTAGCCACGTTAGTGGCACAGTGCTATAGATAGTGATGTCAGTCGGCTCCGTCTCCACAATTTTGGTCCCGACTGAAATATCTCAGCAAGTATTGGATCAATGACCATGAAATTTAGTGTGGACATTCATGGTCTCCAGAGGATGATTGTTAGTTAGTTTGGTGATCCTCTGACTTTTCCTCTGGTGAAACCATGAGGTTTACATCAATGGTTTTTAAGTGAAATATCTCAACAACAATGGGAAAAAATGGATGAACTGAAATTTGGTATAAATATCCTTTTCATGTTCCCCTCAGGATGAGCTGTAATCACTTTGGAGATCCCCTGACATCCAGCATCATTAATAAGTCAGACATTAATTTGTCCAGCACTTTGGTTCGTCACTAATTACCTGCAAAACTCATGATATTCCCATCAGCCTCACTGCACTTTGTAATTAGTGCTAATTAGCCTATATTAGCATGCTAACACCCTAAACTAAGATGGTGATTATGATAAACATCATACCTGCTACACATCAGCATGTTAGCATTGTCACTGTGAATTTGTTAGCAAGTTGACATTAGCAATTAACGAGCGTCTGTTGTCTTGTTTTCTTCAGAAGGTGATGTGATGTAATTACGTTGTTTATGATGCACAGCAGGTGATTTACTGTAAAAACAACTGCAGTAAAGTCTAGCTAAAAGTATACACATGACACACAAACAAACACACCTGCACATAGTGAAACAATCCGACCAACAAACAAACACACACACACACACACACACACACACACACACACACACACACACCACACACACACACACACACACACATTCTTTCTCCAGCAGCTTCCTCTACATGATCTCCCTCCTGGGCAGAGTCTATAATTAGCAGTGGGCCCCTGGGACCCCTGCAGGCGCAGATGACCGATCCTGGACACTCTGAAATTAATGATCCACATACTGTCCTGTCACGCACACACCACATTATTTACTGTTAAGTTTGGCTGCGAAGGAAACGCTTCATTTTTCTTCATTAGGGCGTTTATTCACAATTGCACTCTGAGGATTGTGGGAGATAGAAACCAAGGACGACATCAGCGCTAATAGCTGTGGGTTTTGTCTTTTTTCTTCTTCTTTGCCATCCTGCCATCTGTCTGCAGATGTCATTATCTATCAGGAGCTCGCTGCTGCAAACGCTGCACAGGCTGAGCGGAGAGGATGAGGTGGAGGGAAGTGGATTTCACTCGACGAGGCACAAATTGGCAGAAATTAGTAACAAATTACTGAATAAAGACGGTTTGTTAAGTTACCAGCTCACCTTGACTTCACCTTTACAAACAAACCTGCAGTAACTGGAATCAAACTGTCTTTGATGTTTGAATATGGAAGTTGGTTCCTATGTAAATGTTACATAGGTTGAGGTTGTTTCTGGGTAGAAATCCTCATTTTGAAGATATGACAGGAACAGACTTAAAAACTGATTCAAAAGGCCGATAGTGCCACATCGATAACACAACATTGTGTATGAAATTAATCAAAAATCTTTTTTTTTTTTGTAATCTTTTCCTCTTTTCTGACATCACAGCTGGTTTCAAAACTGATCACGGTGCAATCAACAACTTAACACAACTGTGTAGTCATATGACGAGAATGGACTTCTCACAGCAGCAGGAAACATCTGGTGTCCAGCTGTTAAACTTTTGAAGTGAAAAATATTGTACTATATGTAAAATATGTGAAATATGTACTGTAGAAAAATGTATCAGAAACAAATTATTATTCCTATTTTTACATGTCGTAACACGTCTGGATGGGATCCTTAATGAAAAGAAATTCTGAGATTAAATAAATATTAAAGAAAAGAAAGAAAACGCTGCCTGGTTTCAGTCAATAGTCTGTGCAGCAGAATTATACAAATTTTCTTTGAATTTACTATTTGAAGTGTGAAAAGGAAGTTGAAGCATCTGAACTGTGACACATTTCTGAGTGAAACAGAAAACGCTGGTGCAGGGATTTGATTGTATTATTCAGGCTTTTGATTTGATTGCACAACAGTTGTATATGATTGAGTCTCAGAAATCACTGTGATAGAAGGTGTGGAGGACTGATGGTGACCTCCTCCTTCAGGACGAAATAGACCTCGACATCACTGTTTGTAAATGTAAAGAAGGTTTTTTTCACCAACTAACAGCTAAACACAAACCTCTGACCCATGATTTTTCTCTGTCAGCTGCTACGACCATCAAGTGTTTTACATGATGGATGGGAAATAGCTTTTATCATATATGATTGGATAAACATATGCATGCATTATTTCCCTGGATCTTTAGAGCTAATGGTAAATTTACAGACACTAGCTTTAACAGCTAATGCTACTTCCAAAAAACTAGAATAGAAAAAACAAAATGCAGAATAAAAGCTCTCCATTAAACCAACACTGCAAAACTTAAAGAGATGGTGGCCCAACAATGTTTATATCGAACAATTTTGCTCAAATGTTTTTCAGATTTTTCCACAGAACCAGACAGAAGGGAAAGAAGAGGAAGACGATGATAAACACGACAGAGGTCAACATCAAACTCTGAATTGTGACACCTTCAGCCTCAACAACAAACCTGCCCAACAGTCTCCCATTAAGATAACCTTCCTCATAACATAAGGACACACACACACTTCCATTTCTTTTCCCCATCATTGCTCTTATTGATTCAGACTGTGATGGAGTTGAGCCGAGGCTTCCTCCGGGTCTTCTTGAGATTCTGCAGATAAGCTGACAGTAATTTTGTTCCTCTGAGGTCAAACTCAACCTGAAACATGAAGAAAAGGAGTCGGAAACCCGAGTACAGACGTAGGCAGAGCAAAGCAGAGTTTTAGAATGACACTCAATTCCAACCACTCAATCGCCACTGCTCCGAGACGGTTTCCTTTTTTATACCTTTATACCTTTTATACCTGTTTTATGTAAAGTTGCTCTTTTCATACTCACTGTTGTAGCTATTAGTGTAACTGTGATTCAGTAAATGTGCATCAGCAGGTGTTCATTTAAATGAACCGATTGACAGTAATGAGAAACTTTCCAAGCTGGATGTGAAACACTCTTCATGCTCAGTGATGGATCAACCTGACGACGAGACAACCGCGATAAGGATATTTGACGTGTGACACTTGTTTTACTCCTTTAACATTCCTGCGCAGCGATCGTGTGCGTGTTTTGACTTTTGCCAACAGAAAGACTTAAATAATTCTGGGCTGTAGGCCTTCCAGCAGCCGGTTTTCCCTCCTCAGCAGACGAGCAGTGGAGGGAATGTAAATAGGACAGCGGGGATAGAAAAGAATCAGTGAAGTGTATCTGGGCGTACAGGTGTTCTGTTTGACAGGGGATGAATGTTTTTGGTGTAATGCATTCAGAATGAGGCAGGAGCCGAGAAGAACACATGCCGCGGACAGATAAGTGCGATGAGTAACACCTAAACAGATTCAGCAAAGAAATGCTTTTGTGATTGTGCAGAAATCCAGCAGAGGAGCGTCGGGGAGTCGCAGTGAGACGACACCGCCTCGCTGCCTGCCTTTACACCGCCCCACAATAAAAGACATACTGACATTCAATGGATCGTTCTGTACAGAGGCCTATCAGGATTTGAGCTGCTAAATATATTCCATCTCAGGCCTTTTTGTTCTGAAAGTAAGTAGAGGAAAATGCGAATTCAGAGCTGCTGCGAGCTGAGGACAGAGATGTTTTTAGCGTTTAGAAAGACGACGACAACTAGAAACCGACACTTTAGGAAAACTGACAAAAAAAACTACAAGGTGCTTAAAAGTAATTTATCTTAAGGCAGCAGAGTTTTTGTATTTCAGGGAAATATATTACTATATATTTAAATCCAGAGAGTGAAGCACCAAGAACTGAATCTGTGTCAGGTTAGCTATGATGTGTTTTTGTACCATAAAGGCGATGGGGGGGTGGGGCCGACAAACTTTACTCCACAGCAATGTCTCAAAATGCGGCTCCCTCCCTTTTCAACAACCAATGGATTTGCAGTAGGAAACCCCCTAAAGGAGCCCCAGAATAAAAACAATAGCGATTGGGGATTGGTCGTTAAGGCCAATCATTCACAGCTCGTTCACATCTTTGTCTGGCTGATGATTGGTCGATTGGTCTGTCCCGCCCCCAGAGCCACAGCAGAGCTTCTTCACTGAGGAGAGGACATAAAGTCTGTCCAGAAAGTCTCTAGATATGTCGCTAACTGCTTTTATGAAAAAAAGGTGGCAAAGGTTTTAAAAGTCGCCAAATCTAAAGCAAGAAAATCATTTACTTGCCAGCACCGTTCAGTAGTAAAGGGGCTTTTATGTGTTGATGATCAGTGACCTTATTTATAATGTGACAACATTGAAGTTATTTATTTAGATTTTTATTGTTCTTTATAATATATATTTTGAAAATTACAATGTTTTTCATGTTCTTAATATTTATGTTCTACTAAATTCTATTAACAATGAACATTAGGGGCCCCCCTTCCAATTCTTTTGCCCAGGGCCCCACGGGACTCTAGGATCGCCACTGCCCCCTGAGGTCCAGAGTGTCGAACAGTCTGGTTAAAAGGTACCAAACAAAAGTTATAAGGGTTTGTAGAAAGTTACAAACAGCTGCATCATTAAGTGTATTTTCAGAATTGAAGAGGACAGATGTTTTGGCATTTCCCCTTGAAAAATTATTGCAGGTTGATTTTCAACCAAATATTGAACAAGAAAAGTTAGAAAATGACATGAATGTGTCGCCTTCTGCCTCTTTGTTGCTGTTGCCACTTCAGAGTTACTGGTGTCTTTACACTGTCACCAGCATGACTTCCTGTACATGTATCACACCTGGCAAATTCAGATTACACAACATGCTTTTTCACAACCTGAACTCTTCAATCCCACAAATGACACGTGTGCTTGTTGTTGTTGTTGTGTCTTGCTGATGCAGATTGCGATGTCGTCGTCCCGAATCTGTCAGTGCAGATGAGACGTGGAGCTGCACGGGAGCCTTCAGCTCAGCTGTTACTCATCTGTCGTCTCCCGCTGTCATTCGACATGTTGTCTTCAGACGTCGCTTCACGCTGAGACGGAGCGGCTGAACCCCAACGTCTTGTCTGGGTACATAAAAATCAAACGCACCTCTTTGTAAATACAATTGTGTCACATGCCGCAGCAAGTCAGAAGAAATCCTCCTCCTCAAGCTCTCAGCCTTCATCTCTTCTGTTTTATTCGCCCTGGCAACCTTCACTGACTGTAACAGAACCAAATATCACCGCACTACACATTCACTGGAGGGAATTACACAACAAACTGATGATGATTTATGCTTTGAAAGTTTACAGCTCCTCTGGCTGCCATCACACATAAAGATCACCCAGCTGCTCATTCAGAAATATGTGTGCATGAAAGCCTACACACTGATGGCTTCATGATGAAAAGCTCATCCTGTCAGATTCCTTGTAGGTGGTACAGTAAACTTCTGACCCAAGTGGTTTTAAAGTATCTGATAATCAAAAAGGACCAATTATATACAGAGAAACGAGCTGCCCTTTGCGGCTGTGATGTTAATTACACACAAGAAAAGTCTCCTCAATTGCAGCTCCAGTCCAGTTGTGCTCGTCATTGGCCAATCAGAGAGTGAAGTTCATACTAACTGTTTAATTACCGCATCGTCCACAATGTAAACGGCAACGTGAAACAGTTAGTTCTACAAAACCTGGTAATCAGCTGTGAAACACTACAGCAACCAACAAGCAACACAACCCACTGACCAACCAGCCAGCCACCTGACAACCAACCTACTTTCTAACTAACCAGCAAAACCAACCAACCAATGAGCCAAACATCCCATTAACTAGCTAACCATCCAACCAGTCAACCAACTGATGAACCAACCAACTAATAAACCAACCAGATAATCAGCAAACCAACCAACCAATGAGCCAAACATCCCATCAACTAGCTAATTATTCAACCAGCCAACCAACCGACCAATAAACCAAACATCCAACCAACCAGTTAATCAACAAACCAAAGGATGTATTTCTTTTGAGGGAATCGTTTAATAATGAAGCCTCATGTTAAACCCTGTTTACACTGATTTTCATCTGTGCTGTTTAATTACTTTAAGAGTCAGATTTGAAGTGTGGTGAATAAAACAAAGTGGCTGTGTGGAACGTTTCCTTCTCTTTCTGTGACTTTGAAGTGACACTCGTCACCACCGCAACAAAACAGAGACATCAAAATATTTATCAGCTGAAATAATGGAAAAATAAGTGGGCAGTGCCGCCACTCAGAGTGACACTTCAATAAGTCTTCTGACGGAGAAAAACCCAGAGCCAGACAAAAAGAAAAAAGTTAGAAATTCAATTTGGAGTGTCAAAATAATTACACCGCCTGCAACTGACATGAAGGAAATTGTTGTGTTTCAAAGAGAAGTGAGAGGACAGAGAAAGTCCTGCAGCTCCGACTGGACCGACACGGGAATCAGTTCCGACGGATTTTCAGTTGGAGTTTATTTCTCCTGAAGAATCACAGAACTTAATGTAAATAAACTAATAACAACACGTAACACAAACAACTTTTTAGTGTAATTATTCTGTGTTTAATAAAAACCTGGTTTATTCTACATCCCTGCTGACTGTCTAATAAAACCTACCATCACAAGATTTGTTTATGTTTTCGCTAAATAGAAATTCATGTGCACAAATGACAAGCTCATTTACGGAGAGAGGATTTTAAAGGTGCCCTGCGGCGTTTTCTTGTAAACAAACAACAAAAAATAGACAAACGTATGTTTTAAATGTATGTTTTTCAACACAAACAAAAAGGTGAACTCACTCAGAAAACAACTAGTGCACCTTTAAACCATGACCTTTGTTAAAGTAAAATAAAAAAGATAAGCTTTCCTCCGTTGTGCATGTGCGACCTTTGACCTTCCACTTCATGGATTTGACTTTCTGGTGTACAGTTGAACAGTCAGCAGGTTTTTTCTCTCTCTTCTCTTTCTCTCTTTCTGATTTAAACATGTTCCATTAACAGACAAACATCTGAACCTCCTGCAGAGACAAATAATGAGCTCTGTAATTATACTGTAATTGTCTGTGGGTGGGTCAGTGTGTGTGTTTACTCATGCAGCGCATGTGTGCATCAGTGTGTGTGTGTGTGTATGTATGTGTGTGTGTGTGTGTGTGTGGCTCTTAGTCGCGTCCTTCAGTTCAATCCAGAGGATGCAAACTTAAAAAGGTGTACACAGTGAATGCATCAAGCATCGCTGTGCAAATAACTGTGGGAATATACATGTGCAGAAATAATGAATAATAATTACCTCCACCGAGGTGAACAGCCGTGTCTGTTTGTTTGTTCGTTTGTTTGGCAGCAGGATTACACAGAAAGTACAGAAACAAACTTGGGGGGGGCAGTTAAAGGGGCAGATGGAGGAATTTCCTCAAGGTTGTGAGTTAGATTGTGATTTCTTGACATCAGTGTTTCAGTCAGTGGGACTGTCACTCTATAATATCTATAATGTCGTCATCCCGTGCGTCCTGGAACAGCGATCCCTCCTCTGTTGAGTTTTCTTCATCGGGCTCGAGGGTGTTGTGCGCTGCAGTCCAGATTGTAAAACCCCTTGAGGAAAATTTGTGACTTGTAATATTGGGCTGTATAAATAAAACTGACTTGACTTGATTTTATGGTGCAATTACAGAGCAGTAATAAATTGTATATCTCCCCAAATTCAATTAGGGGAAGAAAAAAAATCAATCAGAGGCACAAGAGAGCAGCAGAGTTTTTAACGCAGATCTGAAAGAGGATGAAGACGGGTCACATTTAAGATCATCTGGTAGTCTGCAGCGTCGTGGCTAAATTATCTTCAAACTGTTGTAATGTAGTTGGCCGGATGTTAGACTTCAGGTCTCAGTGTGTGAGGACTTCTTCCCGAGGAACAGGTGCTGTGTTACAGGGGTAGTTGGGGTTATTTGACGTATGTAGTGATCTGTGTTACCTGCGCTGGATTCGGATCAGCGCGCTGACAGTTAGGAGAGGGGGGCGGGTGGAGGGGGGCGGGGTCAGCAGAAAAAAACACTTTTAGACACTTTTAAAAAACTCCCACCGAAACAATCCAATATCCGAATATTTTCAGCGGTTTATCTTCCCGGCATTTTCCTTTGGCACTACATTTTTTTCAATCGCTGAACTACCGTTACTAAAGTTTTACTTTAGTAACGGTTTTACTTTTATTAATGTTGACCCTCAGTAGCACTGAGGGTCAACATTAATATTTTCCAATGATTCATTTGTTGAATTTGTATCTCACTGAGGTATACATATATAAGTCAATATATAAACAAATATATATATATATGTATGTGTATATATACGCATGCAATGAATCTTGGGATAGGTTGGGGCGTGAAAGATCCTCCAGTAAAATCTTTTGTTGTCCAGGAAAAGAAAGGCGCATTTGAAGGAGCCTTTGTAACGGGACAGTCTCGTCGCGCTGCTGTGACGCACTCGGTCTTTAAATGCAGCTCTTGAATTTGGACACAGTTTGTGTGTGTGTGTTGTGGGCGTGGCTTACCTGCCCTGGCTCCTGGCTTCTCTCCACACCTGTGTACAGTCACCTTCACCTTCAACACTCCGCCTCTCCCCTCACTCATCACTGGATTCTCCAGCCTGTTGAGAGGAAGACTCTCTCTCTGTCACTGTTGTGTTCAGTTATTTCTCCTGTTTTAAATGAACCAAACTTCTGTGGCGCCTCGAGACTCCGGCGCCAAACTAATCTTTCATGCCGGTGCTGTCAACTCATTTACCAGACCTCGCCACCAGTCCTCAGCCTTCAGCTGCTCGCCGTCCCTCCACTCACCAGACGGCCTCTCTGCCTCTGCCCTCGCCCCCAGCTCGCCCTTCAACCTTCATCTGCAGCTTTATCTCATTCACCGCAGCCCTCTCCGAGTCCTGGGTCTGCTCCCGGGTCCAAACTGAAACGAACCGCCACAGAGGAAGGTGAAGAAATGTTCAGCACCGACACACTGAGACAAGTTCATGGTAATCATGATGAAAGGATATATACGTCATATATTACATTTCTGTTTAGGAGGAGACGTCGATCGTATGTGCGTGTAGAGATCTAGTGTCAGACTCGTCAGAACATTTTACAGCAGTTTCCATTTGCACACATCTTTACCTGAACACACCTACAGCCATTTTCTCAGTATATGGTTTTAAGTTCCAGATTGTCATGAGTATTAAACTCTCCTTCGTTGCTCCTCTTACAGGTATTTCACAGCAAAAAGCCATTTTCAGTCCCAGACGGCAGGATTCACTGCAGGAAGCTGTGAAATCCTGTTTGTCCCCTGAGTGATGAAAGCACTTTAGGAGTTTGTGTCTCGGTTCAGAGCCTGTTGAAACTCCCTCAAGCGTTTCACATTTTCTGCCCCACCGGAGGAAAGAGAGCAGCTTCCCGCTAATACGTTAAAACACCTCCGGAGCTTCACAAACGATTTTTACAGGCAGAGAACATGAGAGTGCAGGTACCCGAATCACTTCATTCCCCGAGAACAGAACGTATAAAAAGGGAGCCAGATGTGGGAAGAGAGCGAGGTTAAATAAGATGTTTTCCAGAGATGCCATCAGGAAGCTTCAGAGGAGCAAGCAGCACTTTTATTCTTTGAAAATAAATGGAACAAGAATAATCTCAAAAAGCCTCGATATGAAGAAACAAATCAAAGTACAACTGTGATGTGGAGCTGCATGATTAATCATATTAAAACTGCCATCTTGATTCATGCTTCTTCATCATTCATTTGTATTAGTGCATCAAACCAAGCTCCACCAGTGACCTCTGCTCAGTTTATAACCTTGTATTTTTCTCTATTTCTACTATAACCTTGTTAAATGAATTGAAACTAGGCAGCAGCAGTATTCTTTTTAAAAATGATTTTAATGAAATGTTTCCTTGATTTGGGTGATAACCAGTTTAATAAGAGAGAGAGAGAGATGAGCAGTTCAAAGTCAGCGTGTGAATCAGAGCACTGCCAATGTCTGAAGACGTCTGGTCCAGGGCAGGTATATATTCCACTCGTCTGTACCTTACCCCAAAAAAACCTAAAAGTGTAAAGCTTCAGTATATGTTTGAAGACTAATGGTCACTTAAACCTGGTCATTATCACATGTTCATCCCTGACTAACGTCACATGTGTCACATCTTTTTACCCTGCTTCACTCATCCTTCACTGCAACTGGATTTGGATAGTCGCCTCCATTCTTATCCATAAGACCTTGGTTACCGTGGCTACGGAGGATAAAGACGACTCCGTCAAGACACTAACAGTCACAATGGAAGCTAAGCAGTGTGAGGTTGTTATGTTAGGAGTGTTGGTATGGGCTTTTACAGAGGAGAGGTTGATGAAATGAAGCGAAACTCCTGGTTCCTGGTTTCCTGTTAATCGTCTTGTAATTCCCGATCTGTGTGACTGACTGAGTCCAAACGTGATGAGCTTTACAGAGATAGTATTTATTGTATGATTGCATTAAACCGCCTGAGGCCTCTTTGGTAAAGGTCAGAGTCAGCTGCTGCACACAATCAGTCGTATATCGAGATGAGTGGATAGTGAAAGGAAGATAACGTGCGTGTCGTCTCGCATCATACAGCAGTAAAGACTGAACTGTGGAGGTGCTGTGGGGAGATTTCACAGCTGCTGTGAAGTTCAAACAGGAAGTTTTCTACTGGTTATAGACAGAGGAGGGAGAGAATTCAAGCTGAGCAGTTATTTGTGTTTAAAATAGAAATGTTGGGAGTAAACAGGGTGAGAACTCCAGAGACGAGTCCCCTGAAAACCCTCTTATCATCGGTGTTTGGGTTTAAAGCTGCAGGTGATTTAACTTTCAGGGATTAAGATTTATTTCAGAACGATAGAAATAAACAAAATGGAGGATCAAATAGCTGTCTTCTCCCGTCATCTTGTCGGGTGTGGCTGCATCCTGTCAATCACTGCTTACCTGTCATCCAACAGGGTGACCATGGTAACCCCCACGTTTAATGTCACAACGCTATGAACTGTGGGTAATACCCTCAGACTGCAGGGATGCATGATGTGAGGCTGGTTTTTTATTTACCCATCTGATACGACCCATGGTGGCAGGCGTACAGGACCTCGGTTGTCATAGTTACAATAATAAACAGACGGAGTGTACCGAGAGCGGCGTAACATACCTTTGTCGCCGTGGTTACTATAATAACAATCATGGCTTGGTTAGGTTTAGAAGAAGTTTGTGATTTGTGTTAAAATGAGTACTTCCTCAACATTAGACGCTCTTTGTTGTCATGGTTACAATATAAACCGCTAGTTTCAGATGGGAATCGAACACACCGCTCTCCCGTGTCATATTCGTCCATCCGTCCACCGCGACCTCCTCCTGACGTGGACTTTGTCTCTCTTTACCCTGTGTCACCGACACTTTCCCCCTTTGCGCCTGTCATCGTCACTACCACCACTAGATGTCGCCTAGCAACAAAACATAACTATGATGTCATAATGACCTGCTGCACAGACGACACATGGGCTCGTTTTCTACAGGACAGTCTCGTTCTGAACGTTGTGACGCTCCTGCGTCTGTTGGAGGCCGAAAACCTTCATCGTGACATTAGACGTGTGAACTACATTTATGATGAGGGTGAATTCGGTTTGAACGTGCGATTTGTTGGTGAGAAGAAAAAAGTAGGAGCTTGTGAACGGCTGTGTTTTATAGCTGTCAGCTCCATCGACTCTTCAACAGACACATTACTGCAGCACTTGAACGGTGAATTAGCATGATACCGTCCGTGTCGCTCGCTCTGTGCTCGGGGAGGGTTTCGGCTGGCGCTCTTGAGGCCTGATGGGAGATGTAGATCAGTGGGTGAGCGGATGTAAATTTCCTCTAGTGGAGCTCTGCACTGCATCAGATTCCAACAGCATCAATTATTTACCGTGTTGGAATTAAAGATTGGCACGGCTCCCTCCCATTTAAAGTTTTTAGGCAACGTGAAATATTAATGGCGACGAGACCGGGTCACCGCAGAGGCAAAGAAAATGAGTTTCCTGCACAGCGCGCGCTGAAGAGCAGAGTAAAATGTAATCAGGCATGTAAAAGGCATCAAATCAAACATGAGCATCTGCATTATGGAGGTTACATGCAGGTGAGAGAGGAGTTTTCTTTGCTGTGCAGCTGAGTTCAGACTTCTCTCATCTCTCTCTGCAGACGACGCTTTTATACAACAGCTGATATAAAACGCAGCGTGATTTCAGAAGTGTTGTTTCGCTAACGCTTTCTTTTCTTTTCTTTTCTTTTCTGTCATTTCGGGAAATATCCCAAATCCACTTATTCCCCTGTAGGTGACAAACACCTCTAATGGTCATTACTTTAACTCTGACAGTGTCACTTTTGTGAACTAAACCGAACCTCAGATGTCAGATCACAAAACCTTTTTTTTTTTTTTTTTTTTTTTGAGGGTGATTTGTAAAAGTTTTAAAAGACTGACAGATGACGTCGTCCTGTCGATAGTGGCGTAAGATCAGGGGACATTTACACATGGCTGCAACTCACAATTAATCTCATTATTGATTGATATGCCAATTATTTTCTCATTGAATTGTTGCCTGAAAATAATTAAACATGCCAATAACAATTTTCTAATATCTTTTTTTGTGTGTCTTTGAGCAACTTGATGCTTGAGAGATTCAATAGTTTCCTATCCTGAAACAAAAACCCTATTTTCTTGTTTCTTAGTGTCTCAGATTCCCAAAGCAAAAACGCACAGATGAGACGTGGAGCGTGTCAAACACCTGCAGCACACCCAGTGTTTTCTCAGTGTTTAAGCTGACATCTTGAGTGTGTCATTCACTGTCTTTTCTCTTCTTTCACAGCGTCCAACTCTCAAAGCAGCAGCTGCATCACGTTCACTGCTCCACATCCAGACGGCTGCACCTTCACCGCTTCATCTGCTGCTTCCACATCAAGTGTCTCACGACGTTTCACGACGTTTCTCCATCTCCAGAGATGAACACGTTACAACTTCCTGACAGTGTGAGTTCAGCAGAAGCTTCACGGGCTTCAGAGCGTGAAAACGTCTCCACGCTCTCCGAGTCTGAGTCTGAGGAGAGCGTGTCTCCCTCCGGATTCAGCACATTTGTAGTCGTTATGCAAAATGCCAAACACAACTGATTTGCTTTGTGTGCAGCAGCTCTGCTGTAATTGCGAGAATATTTCATGATGAAGAATTGGTAAATTCCAGAAACCTCTCCTGGATTTTTTTCTCTCTCACAGTTATTTAAAGTTATCATTGACAAACGAGCTTCTGGGATTATTTAAATCTAACTGGTGCAAATCTGTCCTGCAGGATTCATTAGGTGAAATAACTTTATAAATGTAAGTTATTGGGCTGCAGAGCAGAATGCAAAGTGTCTTTAATCAAATGTTTACACCAGAACAATTTCAATAATGAGCCATTTTTCTCCTTTAGCACAGCTCCAGTGTTGAAGTATGATAATTGAGACCCTGTATGAAGTGAACAGCTTTCATCTCTCACATGAAAACCCTGAGAGTGTTTGGACAAGTAACGCATCTCATCAAAGTCTCATCAGAGCTTCCTTCTCTCTCTCTCTCTCTCTCACACACACACACACACACACACACACACACACACACACGTTTAATTAAACAACTAAAAACAAACAGTGCCGCTTCTGTAATGGTGCAGATGATGGAGCTTCCCAAACAAACGCTGGTCTGTTTCCACAGTGTCATTATGAGAAGCAGCAGCGACACTAAAACCTGCTGCTGCTGTGAAAGTAGGAAATCATCAGTAAACCGATTTAAGCCGTAACATGCAACTTTTTACAGAATAAAACAACAACCGCTGAACTGGACTGACCTCAGGAACAGTAGGATCCAGTGTTTCTGCAGCTAGGGGCCAAAAATCAGGAAATCTCCACCTCTGCTGAACAGACTTTGATCAGCCACATTAGCAGCACTGATCAATGGATGTAAATGCCGATTATTCAGTCCACCATTTATGTCCACACTGAAATATCTCACCAACAGAGAGCTGCAGGAAGGAGTCCTAAAACCCCCAAATTACTTTTCTACTACCTTTACTTTAAAGTCTGTGGTTAAAACACAAGCTTTAACTTACATAAAACATGCCTTTAAACTTTTACATCTGTTGCTAACAAATGTCCAGATGAGACTACAGAGGTCCTCTGGGATGTTGAACATCATCACGTTGAACATGAAAACCGATCCACTCACCGGTCCACCTTTACAGCCTCGTTGTGTTTGTACAGACTGTCACTAACTTTATAAGAGGAAAGGCTTTTGTAGAAGAGGTCAGAGCTAAACCAAACTTTAGTGGTGGTGACGCTGAGTTTGTTTATAGCCTCACATCAGCTTTTTACTTGTGCTGATTGTACTTCAACAGTCATAAAGCAGTAATCATCAGTGCAGATTCTCCTGCTGAACAAAATGTGTCAGTGTCATAAACTTTTGTTCGTCACAGAGTTTATTTTCTGCAGTAATCCAAAAGGCAATGTTAAAATCCCATCGGCTTGTTTTCAAGAGACCCAGGGTGATGCTAACTTCTGGGCTGGCCTTCATAAATACGTCATCCCTGCCGCACTTTGCAGACAGTCCAGTTTCCTCTAGCGCCACCACGAGGTTCACATTTGTGGTTTTGGGTGAAATGTTTCTATAATCATCCAAGTGACTGCCATAAAATTTGGTTCACACATTAACGTGTCCTCAGGATGAAATGTAAAAACCTTGGTGATCCCTTGATTTGTTATCTACAAAACACCAGCATGTTAGTGTTAGCATGTTAGCATGCTAAAGTTGAGCTCAAAGCATTGCCGAGCCTAATCCAGTGTTCAGGTCACAGACTGTTTGTCTGAAGTAGCCTTCAACTTGTAACTCTGAGTCAGAGACGTCAGGGATATCTCCCAAACGGAGAAAAGAACTACAGACATGTCAATAAACTGTTAGCTTAAATGTGACACCACTACATCCAAATAAAATCCAACATTAACACTGATACAATCACTTATCGCTATACACCGTTTGTTTGTGTCTGGTTTCACTCGGTTGTAACATAACGAAACCAGCTAATTCAGGCTGTTTATCTGGTGTAACTACAGCGTTAGCATCAGGGCTAACGACCATGGAATAATATGTGAACAGGTGTGTTTCCACTAGCATGACTGCAGACAGTTGGTCTTGTTTATATATCTCTGACAAGTCCAGCAGCTTCAGGGAGGTGACAAACTGAATCACTGGAACAGACACTAACCTGCCTAGAATTGGTGTGAAGTTTGTAGTTTGCATTTGGCACTCAGATCCTGTTGCAGAGGTTCCCTGCCACTCTGTGTAGAAAGATATTGTAGTACATGAAAAACTTATGGATATAGAAATGATACCATTCATCCAATGCATACAGAGTGGGACGATATGAGTCCGCAGTTCACTTTTTGCCCTGTGGCTCTTAAGCAGGATAATCCGACCCTGCTCAGAACTGTAATATCTCTGCTTGTATTGTCTTGAGCCACCTTATATAAATAAAGGTTGAAGGATTTAGTGAAAAACTGCGAGAAACATCAGCATTCAGCAGCTTGAACCATGTAACAGCCTGTTAGAGCCAAACCTGTGGTGCGATTATCAGCAGCTCGTCACGTCTGCAGCATTTGATTGGCTGAGACACTCTGGGGACGTAAAGACATCTAACTAACCGCCTCTGTCCGTCCAGAGGCCTCGACACGATACACCACTGCTGTCAAACACGCCGTCACACACCCACTCAAACTTCACACGCTCCTGAACCACCACGCTCCATAATGATCCATCTTGTTACAGCTGCACCTCTGGTCAAGCAGGAGCTCATAAAGACCGCCGCTCGTTTCATCCTGAGGGCCTCTGCCGGCCCGCCGCTCAGAATAATGACTCTCTGAGGACGAAGTGTCGACGCCATGTGAAGCCACAGGAGACCAGCTGGGAAGTGATAACGGTCACCGCTTTGCTGTAGACCTTTATTACTGAGAGACGGTCTGCTGGACTCAAAGTCTTTAAACAGCCACTGATTGTACGGTTACTCACCTTTAACGTCAAATACACACGACCATGAAGGGAACTGGAACGAACAGCTCTTCTTCTCCACCTCCAGTAGGTCTGTATTTAATTTATTTGGGTCAATACAGAACTGTACTCTCTGCTCCAATATTCTCTAAATTCTCTTTTCTTGTTTGCAGTCTTCGGTCTTCACACAGAACCACCTGCAGCTTGTTAATCCTCACTGCGTTCACTCTGAGGCCTTCACAAATTGAATCTGGGTTCAGGATTAATTGCAGGAGCAGCAGCAGCAGGATAACTGAAGCAGTTCATGACAGTAGAGACAACGGAGCGCCATGACATTTACCCCATCAACGTGTGACAGCGTGAAGGATTACTGCAGAGTCCTCAGGCAGCTTTATCATATTATACCCCTCCATCAAAGAGATCCAGTTGATTGTATTACATGTCAAGATACTTTGAATTAAATTCAGCTATGTAGCGGGTACATGCCAAATATTTTTTGTCCAATTAAAGACCATAGGGTTAGGGTTCAAATTAAAATTTGTGATTTTAAGCAGTTGTCTTACTCACAATATATATATATATATATATATATATATATATATATATGTAATGTTTTTATATCATGGATCATCACCTGCTGAGGATGCTGACCTTTAACCTGCGACCTGACACCTTTACCCTCAGTCTGTTAACTTGATATCACACACACTAGCGTATGTAGCATACACATTTATATTTAGGAGTTTTCTTTGTAAAATAAGTCAGCTGGAAAAAGTAAAGGTCCCATATTGTAGAAAAGTGAGTCTTCTTTGATTGTAAAGCAGGTCTAAGTTCTTCTATTAATACTTTGAAAATAGCCCAATGCATGGAGAAATGCACTCAGCAGGTGTTAGAAACTCTGCCTTAAAATGAGCCGTCAGGACTCCCGTAACTTAGTGATGTCACAACAACCGAAGCCCTATCCCTAACCCTAACAAGTATGGAAGTGGGCGTGGTTTCATCTATACTGGGGAGACTGTCCTGTAGAAAACGATCCCACAGGTCATCTGTGCAGCAGGTTATTATGACATCATTGTTAAGTTTTGTTGCTAGGCGACATCTACTAGTTGTAGTAATTATGACGGGAGCGAAGGGAAAAGTATCGCTGACGTAGCATAAAGAAAAACAAAGTCCACGTCGGGAGGAGGTGGTGGTGGACGGATGAATATGACACAGGAGGCGGTGTTCGATTACCGTGTGAAGCCCGTGGTTTATATTGTAACCATGACAACAACGATCATCTAATGTTGAAGGAGTACTCATTTTAACCCAATACACCATCTTTTTTCTAAACCTCACCAAGCCACAGCCATTATTACAGGAACCATGGCGACGTAGGGAGGTACGCCACTTTCAGTACAGTCCGCATGTTTACTATTGTAACCATGACAACCAAGGATCACCAAAGTCGGCAGGATTCAGCTTCTGGAAACCGTGACTGTTTCCAATGGTGTTTCCTGTTCCAGTGGATGAATGAGCCATGAATGTCCCTGTCACTCTACTTCCTGTGTTTAGTTACTACGACCCGCCCACCTGCTCGTCCACCTGCCTGTTTGCATTCATTACAGTAACTTCACTGCCTCAGCACGTCTTTGCGTTCGCCTGCGCCGCCTCCATCAGCCACAGTGTGTTAAATACCTAAATTAACATATTTGTCAGAGCAAGAAAGTACACGTATTTTGTGGCAGGTTATTGATGGTTGCGGTTTCATTGGCATAGACCTCCGGTGAACCTTCATTTAATTACACGTTTCACAGCGACGGTTCCTCTGTTGGAGTTTCTGTCTGCTTGATTAGATTTGAGATCTTCTCCGACTCCTTGTATCTGTAATTATCCGGACCTTCATCCTTCATTGTTGTGCTGTTATCAGGCTCCGAACGTGCTCCTTCACATCATCGTTGATCAAGGAAATGATCCACTGCTGCAGCCGCTCCCTCTCACATACTATCAGCCCGCAGCAATTAACTCCATAAAAATGTTATTTGCAATTTCACTGTTAACTCATGTATTAATTCTGCGATCAATTACCTCCACTTCAGCTTTTCCAGACTCATTTCACTGATGGATGTCAGTCGTGACTGAGAACTAAACTCTGAGGAAACCTTCCTGCCACAGTTTCTGAACCAGGCCATTAAAAGATCCTAATGCACTTCCAGTGTCGGTGATGGATGTCAGAATCCATATCCATTGTATTGTGAAAAATCCCGAAGTTTATCTGCACTTAATACGAGGCTTTAACAGTCTGAGTTTGACAAATCAAGTCGATATCTTCCAGAGTCTCTCTGTCTTTTTGTTAATATCCCTCCACTGCAGTTCACACAGGGAAAAACAAAGACCCAAGTGAAAAACAGAAACTGCTGAAGCCTCATTAACTACAGATTTACAATTTCAAATATATTTCTGCACAAAAGGAGAAATGTGGATTTTGTCCCCCAATCACATCCATTGATTACATAGATAATAATCTCCTAATAGCCAATATGGACAGTAGAAATGTCAAGGGCAAACTACCTATTGCCTATATGAACTGGGTAATATTGTTCTATTGGTTTGGTCGTTTAAGATAGTGGTTCTCAACCAGGGGGGCGTGAGATGTTTCAAGGGGTCATGGGATGGTTTTCAAAATAACCAAATGAATGAATAATAAAGAAATGTTTTATCTTTTATCTTGTTTAACTTTTTTGAGGATTATTTTTCCATTAAATCTCCCATACTGATGTTATAATGTTTAACAGGTTTGAGCAGATGAGCGTGGCACAGCACAGCAGGCAGGTGCTAAACATTCGCTAACGACTGCAAAGTGGCTGAATATGGAGCGATGGCTTCTCAAAGAACGTCTGCTGGGGGCGAAGAGGAGATATGTGAAGGTGAGTAAACACCAGAGCCAAAACAGGGCAGGGCGCCACAATGTGATGTGGATCACCGTTTCAAAGGTAAGTCAAGAGGGAGGGGTTTCTGGAGGAGGTTGCGACTCAAAAAGGTCAAGAACCACTGCTTTAAACCAGGATACACACACAACTGGTGGCAGGTAAATATTCTCAATGAGTTGAAAGCTGATGATGTGACAAAAAAACACGGTAAAGTGAAGATAAAGTTGTTAAAAACTAAAATGTTCTGAGTTTATGAACAAGCTTTACAAGCTAAATCCAGTTAGTAGAAAGTTGCTGAGATGAACCTGGAGTGTTTTCCTGCCGTCAGCTTAATGAACAGCTGCGACCGCAGAGCGGAGGACACAGGTTGTGTTTCAGTCTGGATCACGGGTCTCAAAGTCTCTGTGCGTCTGCAGCAACACTGTAATGTGTTCACACCAACAGTCCTCAGGGCCCCCGACTCACAGAGATGATGGAGCTGATCCGTGGGCTGGACATGACGAGTAAATCACCTCCTCCTCCTCCTCCTCCTCCTCCTCAGCTTCCTCCTCATCTTCCCCATCTCTCTGGCCCCTGAGGCTGATGGGAGGTTGGCATCGGGGTGTATGTCATATTTCTGTGTCGTCTGTGTTGATGCCAGGCAACATCGACACCCACTCAGCCTCTGACCTCCTGGTCGTTTTCATGGGATTATTCATGAGAGTTGGTCATAGATGTATTTTTATTCACATTAGATTAGATTAGATTAGATTAGATTAGATTAGATTAGATTAGATTAGATTAGATTAGATTAGATCAGATTAGATCAGATCAGATTAGAGCAGATCAGATTAGTTTATATTAAATTAGATTAGGGAATATACTAAATTACTTTAGGTTCAGTTCAATTAGTGATTTGATTTGAATTGAGAAGATTCGATTATATAAAACTGGACGAAAATAAAATTGGATGGACAAGACTAGATTATATTAAATTACAGAACAGACTAGATTATATTCAGTTACATCAGATTAGTTTATAGACTTGATTAGACTAAAGGTTTCATTAGATTAGATTAGATTAAATTACATTACATTACATTACATTATATTACATTAGATTAGATTAGGTTCGATTAGATTAGATTAGTAAATAGCCCATAGATTAGACCAGAGAACAGATTGGTCTAGATTAGATAAAACTATAGACTACAGAATAGACTACACTGGATTACATGAGATTAGATTGGACTACATATTATACTAGGCTAGATTAGACGAGATTACATTACATTTCCCAGCTGGCTCGGGCCCTCACATCAGAAAGACAGATGTTGGCTGTCATCTGATACAATCAAACAACGTCTAATAGCACAGCTGTTGTCAGCTGCTGTTTCCAATCTCAACAATAAATTGTTGCTTTTATATTTCTATTTGTGGACGTATTAAGCAAATTACATACAACATGTTGATCTTTGAGTTTTTGATCTTACAATTTTTAACATTTGATCAATTATACAATTGAAGGAGCGCTCTGAGCTCGACCAGTCTGGAGGCTGAGGTCGTTTCAGAGGTAGAAATCTGTTACACGAGCGTCTGTTAAAACTATATTGTTTTGAAACCCGGTGAAGATGCAACAACGCCTCGTGCAGAGACAGTCACACAGTTGGGGTCAGATTCCCATTTCTTAATTACAAGCAGCAGCAACAGCAGCATGATCCTGAGGTCAGTGTGAACGGTATCCACCATCAGGAGCAGCTAATGACCCCCTCCCCTCCTCTCCTCCTCCCCCAGGCAGCGACAGGGCCAAACAGAACAATATGGAAGTTGTTGTTTTCCATCTTGAAGACAGCTTCATGTATGTGTTTTATTGGTGATATTTTTCACGAAGGAGGACAGTTGATTAGAAACATAAAGCAGCAACAGAAGCTCGGGCCTGCTGCTGTGATGTGCCTCTGCAGGAGAAACTCATTAGTGCTGAGTAATGAGCCTCCTGCTAATACAGCAGCAGAATTATGCTCTCTATCACAGGCACTGTGAGTGTTTGGCATTTTTCAATTTAATTAAACAGTCAGTAATCTGGTTGTAAGCGCTTCTGAGGTTTCCATCGATAATGTAACATGGATATGACGCCGGCGATGGCTCAGAGCGGAGCCGCTGTTTGATGAGAGGGAAGTTGTTGTTTCTGCCCCGGGCTTAATGACGCTGATTGATCCTGATTGATCTGCAGAAAGATATCTCTATAATTACTTGACATGAAATTCACCCTTGATCTTCATCCTCACCAAAGGATGATTCCTGACGACGCTGATGATCCTCTGATCTTCCCTCCAGTGACACTGGATGCGGTTTAAAGTCTCAGCCCCACCTCTCATAAGGCTCTAATGGGCTCTTCATATGATCAGTGGTACAAGCCATACGCAGCACAACACAAGCAGGGAGACTGGGGATGGTTGACGACAGAAGATTTTAGAAGGAAAAAACTAACACTCCTTGTGTTTGAGACTAAACCAGACATTTTCTGTCTGTGTTGCTGAGGTAACACCTACAGCATTTAATAGCAGACACGTGTAACTTGTTTGTATTAAATTTTGAACGCACTGGCTTAAAAGAGCAACGAGATACAGACAGAAATGTCAAGGATGTTACAACCATCCCCGATCACCAAGTTGCATCACTGAGAGTTCAGACTTTGGAAGTTGAACCTCAGAGTCCAAACTCAGACTCAGACGTAAGACACTGAAGTTACAACTGGAACAGTGATCTTGTTCAAACACTTCAGTACACTGTTACACCTGTAATTTCTGTTTAAAAACAAACTGAAATCTAACATGATTCACCACACTGCCTTTGTTTGATTTAGTTTATGAAAGTTTATTGAACTGTGCTGAGATCCGGAGATATAAGAACCCAGAGGTCCGCAGTGGCAGGGCTGTTGGACAACATTAAACTGTCTCATAAAAAATGAACTATAACTTTAGAAAAATAAATCTGGCAGCAATAAATATTGGATTTCAACCTTTGAGACCAAAGTTTATCTCTCAAACGTAATTATATCTTCTGTTTAAATCTCTACAGAGACATGGGATGACAACGGGCGATGATCGGCTACAGAGGAGCTCATTTTCCCATTTTTTGTTTTGATAAAGCAAACACATGTTTGAGATCTACAGTTAATCAAAACTAAATCTGGTGACACAGTAACAGCTGTAGAATGGTGATTATAACAGTCATGAATGAGGCTCAGATCCTCCACCATCGTTTGTGTAAAATGCATGCTGGGACGCTTGTCTGCCTCAAGTTCACACAAGTGAGGAATCAGTTCCCAGAGCATTGTGGGTAAATTAGTGACACATGAACACTTTGGCGTGTTCTTGTAGGGATTTGACTGTGGTTGAAGAAAGTATTATCAGCAAATTGTACTTGAGAGTATCCACAATGCAGAAAAATAAACCCTGGCAGTGTTTTACTATTATCACTCTGGATACAGGGACACATATGTCATATATTACATTTCTGTATGGACTGACTGACGACAACAAGAACAGATGAGAACACAGACTGAGAAAAGCCTGATATGTAAAGTAGGTTTATATCACCAATGTGCACCAGGTGGTTAAAAAAATAAATAAAATACTGGTTGCTGTGTAATGTTTTCTTGATGCCAGTGTTTACCTGTTGACAGCTTGACATGGGAGCTGATGACCGAGCCAGGATTGCTCACTAACACATGAAGGGAGTAAACATTATACGGACAGCCCACATGTCATCTCAGACCAGAGACTCAGTGGTGTTGAAAAGCAGAAAGACTCTCCCAGCGTGGGTTTCTGATGCCGCCGGCGTCTGCACTTCAGCAGCAGACATTATTCTGACTCCTGACAGGAGGAAACGCTGCAGAAATGACTCCCAAACACACCATTCATAGCAGGGTGGAGTCACTGAGTGTGAAGTCCTCAGTCGTACACTGTCACCTCCGGCGGAGGCTGGAGGCTGGCAGGTCAACCTCCCTGATGTTGGTATCACACCCCCCCTCTCTCCTCGGCAGACTTCAGCTCCTGTCAGATGGCCAACACAGAAAACTGCTGTATCACAGTGCAGGGTGGACCTGTGGAGAGGCTGCCTTCAGTGTAGTGGTGGAAAAATATTCAAATGATTAAATTATTTCAAAATATATATAATTTAATCTTTGTTGTTTCTGGTAAAGAAGAACATGTGTTCTTGTTCCATCTTAATATGTTGAGTCTTTGCAGCTTATTAAATATTTTATAAGTCAGGAACAGCTGAAGTTGAAGATCTAAAGGAAAAAATTATTTTATTGTATATCTTTTGGGGATTTATTGTCATTTACTACTATTTACTGCATTTTTATTCTAATTATTTATTTATCTTATGTTATATGATTATATTGTTTTTTCCAATGTTATTTTTATTCTTTATAATCTATCCCCTTTGAATTTCAGTTTTTATTGTTTATATAAATAGCAGTAGTAATAGTGCTTTCCTGTGCTCCCTGCGCGCATGCGCATTACAACAACCCGTCAATTCGAAACCAAGCGAGGGAAAAACGAACTGGAGCCGTAAGTTTTTTAACTTTTGCTTCCAGCTGTTAATGTGGTGTTTAATTCTACATAGTGACATAATCCCACGATTGTCCTTTGGTTAATGTTGTTCATTACTTGGTAGAAGTTTGTTTAGTGACATTTCAACGTAACTCTAAACCCCGTTGTATTTTAGCAAGAGAATGAGTGGCCAGACTCAAAGTAAAAAACGTAAAGGTTTGTGTTTCATTACTTACTGATAAAATAATACACCACTTACAGTAAGAGTGTACACATCTTACATGTCTGTACAATCCACCCTAAATTTCAGCCTACATCAAGTACAAAACGAATCTCTGAGCTGAATAAAACTGTCTTTAATGAGCTAGTATTTTGGTTCTCGCAGTACTCTTTGCCCCTGAAGTCATGCTAGTTTCCACCGCTTGCGGTCCGGGGGAAAGTTGAAATATTAATCAAATAATGCGCGGATTTATGTTTTGGATGTTTTCCGAATTTACCAATAGAGTGTATACATTCATAAAAACTTGCGTAATATCTTCTGTTTCCTGTGTGTAGTTGCGTAGAATCAATGCAACTTCAAACCGAAGGAATTTGAATGGAGTTTGGCGTAACATTCAACTATACGGCAGAACAGAATATTATCTCGTTCGTTATACTTTCTCACATGTTTATTTGTTCACTAGCTTACTTCAGCATTGTGTAAAATCGGTTTGAAGTGTATTCTTGTCCTGGGTGCTACTGTAAGACGCGTATGTTCTTGTTAAACCGGAGGATAGCTAAGCTAATCCCCTCCTCGCTACGTTCGTGTTTGCTAAAGTTGGCTAGCAGGCTAACTAGCTAACGGTTAACTTTGCTGTAGACGTTGAAGTAACATTAGCTAAAAACAAGCTTATCGGCACCTGTACAGAAGAAACATAAATAGATAGGGGTGTGTGTGTTGTCACTGCTCACATTAGCTATTTATTACTTTCCTAATTAAAGTAATGGTAGATTTACATAGTGCTACTGACATTTTTCATTTTTTGGGTTCAGATCAGGTCTTGTTAAGTTGATGTTTGCAGTAATGTGATGTCGTTGATGCTGTGACCTCTGACCCTTGAATTTTAGGCCAGCTGGTGATGTGAACACTGACAAGTTGTTAATATTGGAATCTTTTCCCTCTCTACCCTCCATCCCATATATATCAGACGGGGTGGGGTGGGGGCTCTGATGAAAGACATTGCATTGCTGTTGCATTGGGGTAAATGTAGGGTCACATACTTGGTAGTGAAAGTCAGGAAATCTCAGCCTCTGCTGCTTTGATTTTAACCATCTTTTAATCTGTCTTTCACAAGTATAACAACCTTATCTGTGCACAAAAGCACTGGAGCACACTACAATTATCTGTTGTCCTGTCGTATTGTCCTCTTTAAAGCTTCCTGTTGGAGTTTTCTCGTGAACAATCACAGCTCTGTGATTGTTACACACATTCAGTGTGTGTATCCTTCAGGGCTACCAAACATTTTGATTGTATATTCTTCCTTTTTCTTGTTTTTTTTTTTTTTTAGAATATTTTTAAACCTGAATTTCTTACATCGTCTTGCTTGCAGTGTTCTTCTTCTTCTTTGCCTTTCTTGGTTGCATTTCTTGGTTCGTCTGGTACCAGAAAAAGGTGTCATGTGGCTCACATTTCATTTGATGAACACGACCATTAGCAGAAATGTATGTAAAATGTATGAGGTCTATATGTGTCATATGTGTGTGTTTTGGGAGACACTAAAGTCAAAATCTGAGAATTGTAGAGGTTAAGAACATAATTTTTGTTTCTATAATTCAATTTTTACTTAAATTTTTTCCCCATCTGTATCATTTGACTCTATTGGCCTGGCTGATGTTTACATCTCCACTCATCACTGGTTGAAATCAAGGCTGAAAAGATGAAAAAGAAACTCGTTTATTAGAATAAATGCAGTTTTTGATGAGGTGAACTGTACTTTCCTCAGATGAGCTTTATATGTGTTTACCTCTGCCTTAAAAAAATCAGTTCTCTATTTTAATCAGTCTGATGTTGCTGAGGTTTGTTTGGTTGGATAAACTACATGAATGACAAATGAATTCTTATAAAATAATAATATAAAGTTAGGTTTATTAAGCTTCGGGAAAGATGAGCAGTGCTGCCAAGAGTTTGATTAGATTATCATCCAGTAACTGTGCTGATAATGATGTCAGGATGTGTGTGATTCAGCTCAACAGGTGATTGATCGATCACTTTCATTGTACATTGACTCTGCAGCACTTCAGAGTCAGGAAAAAAACGTATAGCCAGCGCTTAGCACCTTTACTAACCTACTTCCTGAGGAAACCCTGTGCTGGAGGGCAGAGAGATGACAGAATGAATTATAGTGTGAAGAGTAACGTTATGTCACTAATCAGTTTTTGTCTCAGTCGGCTGATTGTTCAGCTACTGGATCCTCCTCTCGACTGCTCCTGCTCTGTGCAGCTGCAGACGAATATTCATGAGCACTGAGGAGTTTACTCATCCTTTCTCCACCCGCCTGTGAGAGTTAAAAGACGAGCGCTCCCTCCTGCTTTTTTGAAGCGGCGGCCAGTCGCCGTGGGATAGATCACACAATGCGTGACTCAGGCGACCTCCTGCTGGACGTCCGTATGAGGGGTGAGGACACTGGGCTTTCATCTGCATTACAGAGGTCACCTGCCACTTTTTTCACCTTTTTTCATCAGAAAAATTTGTTGCTTTGAGTGAAAAAAGAGAATTCAGACTCGGGCTGAAAGATCAGGAGGCTGAGATAACTGCTCAGTGTCGGTGCTACACATGAATCAGTCAAATAAACTGAAATGACGTGTTGATGTGATGATACCCGTACATAACGTATAACATGAAGGAGAAAATCATTCAGAAATAGAAATGGAAATCTGAAAGCGCAGTTTTGAAATTTCAAGAGCCGCGACTTTGTTATTGTTGTTGTTGCCGTTGGTTTCGTCAGCTGTGAAACATCTGATGATGGCAAATTTACTCAGCTGTGGCCCGTTAATGTTAATTTACAGACTTATTCAAAATACATGATGAAACTCTTTTTTATTGATTAGTTACTAAGCTGTCTGCATGCCGGTGTCTGTAGCAAGTTGGTCGATTAAAACAAGCTCTCCTCATACATCACCTCGGCCTGTGGCCTGTCATTCTTCACTGTTCATAGAGAAAATATTTAGCAGATAAATCAATAATGGAACTAATTGTTAGGTTCAACCTTAATTTTTATGTTTGAAGAGATTGAGAGTGGACTGTGTGGTTTTGCTTTTTAAAAAAAAACCAAAAAACCCAACAGATTGTGAGTCTTTATTTAGATAAATAATCAATGTGAGTATAACACCACTTTTGCTTTCAAAATTATTAATTTCAAAACATACAACCTCAATAATGTGGTGCAGAAAACTTATTTACAGTCACCATTTAAATCACAATATTTGTCAGAAATATTGCGATAAGGGCTTTTTTTTTTTTTTATCATTATTAATCTTACTTTTTTGATTAATTGATTCATCATTCATTCATTTATGCATAACTTCCCAAAGCTCAATGTGGCATCTTCAAATGTCTTGTTTTGAGGTGAGCGGTGTGGCACTAGTTTCCGCTGCTTTGCCTTTGCTAGCTGGGACAATCCTCCCTCCAGATCTATTCTGGGAGTTGGTTTTCTGCTTCTGTTGAGCTTCTCTCTCTCTCTCTCTCTCTCTCTCTCTCTCTCTCTCTCTCTCTCTCTCTCTCTCTCTCTCATCCTCACAAAAAGATAAAGAGACAAAGATGATGCAAATGTGAAGCAAATAAGGTTCGTGTCTTGGCAAACGCTCCGGCGTCGGCTGAACGAACAGAGAACAGTTTGTGATTTTGACGCACAGTCGCTGTTTGTCAGAGACGAAAAACAAACACAGACACACACACACACAAAAAAAAAAAACAAACCCGCGAGGCAGCGTCTCAACGCAGCCGTCACTCTTTCTGACATGTTCGTTTTCCTCTCCGCCTCACTTCGTCCTGATTGGCTGAGGTTTGGCAGGATGGATTAATTCACATCCTCTTCTGCTGTCTCACTTGATTATTACACTGAGGCATCTTGAAACATGTAGGTTTAATATCAAAATGTTCCCAACAGCTTTTTTTTCCCCAAATGTTGCTCGGAGAACCTTTATTTGAAAACAGACCTAAATATCTCCCCATTGTTTTTATACCTGGAGCCGGAGCCATATTGTTTTCATGTTGTCCGTCCATCCCAATTTTCATGGACACGATATCTCAGTAACGCCTCGATGGAACTTCTTCAAATTTGGCACAAACATTCATTAGGACTCAAGGACGAACTGATTAGACTTTGGTGGTCAAAGGTCAAAGTCACGGTGACCTCACAAAACACTTTTTAGCCATAACTCAAGACTTGTAACCTGAAACTAGTCTGGTGGCGGAGGGATACGGCCGCGAGGAGGTGATTCTGGTTTATATGTCATCCAATGTTAGTGAGAGGCCTTCCTATGAAATGTCAAAAAAATAAATTATATAAATTCCTGTCACATGTTCCAGTGGATGTTGTTTTTGCTTGAGAAATTTACCTCAGCAATTAACTGTTTATCAGAATAGTTGCTGATTAATATTCTTTGGGTTGACTAATTGTTTCAGCTCTGATCTGCTGCAGTGTTGATTTGCTGTCAAACTGACGCAAAACTGCCAACTTACTTACGATACCGTGTGTATGTGTAGCTGTTGAGCTCTCTCTCTCTCTCTCTCTCTCTCTCTCTCTCTCTTTTAATATATAATTTTATTAGATCTCCATCCATACCGTCACACCTGAAAACGAGTACGAGCCGACGTAAACAGGAAGCAGATTCTCTACTCAGGAGTTGATTAAATGCAGAATTTAACTGCAAATCAGCTGCTAGCAAAAACAACAAGGTCAGTATCGCTTGTAATTTGTTATCCATGTTGCTTTCACCACTGGTAGTTGAGGCTGATAAAACCCAATCAGGAAGCAACCGTGGGTGTCTACGTCATCGTTTTCCAAAGGTCTCAGTTTTTTGCCCGTCCACACTACGACGTAACCCTGGAGTTTTCAAGGTCCAGCAGCGTTTCCAAAACTCTCCATTTTCAGGGCTCGAAAACTCCAGAGTCGTTTGGACGAAAGGAGGGAACGTAGGAAAAGAGATGCATTTCAAAAAGGAAAACGTAGTAGTGTGGACGTAGCCTCAGATGAATCCAAGAGCACAAAGCAGAATGATCAGTAACGTAACAAAGCTGAAGCGAGTCTCTCCACAACACGACTGGGGAAATGTTTCATTGGAACATGAAACTGATTGTTTGGAAAGAACATGCAGCTCTATGAATGGCATAAAAAGGACGATGCATACCAACATGAAAACAGCATCACAACAGTGAAGTACGGTGGACGGAGCGTCAGGATTAATTATGATGTGTGGTAAAAAGTGCCAGTGATGCGTGTCAGCCTTTCTCTACTTTCTTACCATGATGAGCTGTCATGTGCGAGTGTGCAATACCACAACAGTACTTTCCTGTTACGTTACATTGCTGTAAGGTGTGTTTTTCTACAAAAAAAAACGTCTGTTCCTTTAAATGATATTATTAAGTTGTCATCCTCTCTGAAACGGTAATTACAGGCCTGCTGATTCTGTTGTTTTATCTGACAGCCCCGGCTCATGGTGGCTGTCGGCCAAAATGGGGATTTTACTTTAGAAAAGAAAATTCATTTTGTCAGTGAGGTTACACCTCTGTAGGGGCTAATTAAAACTTCTCCCCATCTCCATTAAAACAATAAAACCGGTCACTGTGGGGCCTGAAGTCAGCAAATCCTAAGTGTTTCAATTTTGAGAAAAAAAATCTGCTTCTACAGGAACACAGAGTTACATCAAGGTCATAGTTTACCTCTGTGTCCTGGAGGAAAGTTTTCAAAATGGCAGAAAATGGATGAAGCAGTGACCTAACACATACGAAGCTGTAGTCCTCCATGTTGTGTCAGTTACTAACTATGTTAGGTCACATTTTTGAGGTCTAAACTCTTCGAAACCTTCTTCTGCTGCAAAAATATGCAACATCAGGAACGAGGAAGCTGTCAGTTGGCCCTGTCAAAATAAAATCCTTAGCACTGTGTGTTATTAATTTAGCCAAAAACTATTGCAAGTCACTTAATCCAACACGTCCTGCCTAAATTAAACACTGAAGATTTTTAATGTGGTGCAAAAGGAGAATCAATACAGGGTTCCCCACAGGGTTGTACAGCTTAGACGAGCTGCCTCTGGTAACATCAGAAGAAATCATTACACTTAACCCATGTGAAAAAACTCCTGCACAGCATCGGCTACTGCTGGTTTAATTATTGACAAGGTTTCCAATCAATCATCGTCAAGTGTAGACTTGCACCAATAAGTCTATTGATTCATTAGTAGATCAGGTCAGATTAATTGTTTGTCATTTTACAAGCAAAATTTTCAAACATTTGCTGGTTGAAGTTTCTCAAATGTGATGATTTGTTGCTTTTTCTGTCGTATGTGACTATAAACAAGATATTTTGGGGTTTTGGACGGTTGGTCGAATAAAACAAGAAATTCAAATAGTGCTCTCGGAAATCATAGTAGACATCTTTAACTATTTTTCCCTGGCATTTTATAGACAAAATCATCAATCATGAAAATAATAATAAATAATAATGAAAGCAATAGTGTGTTGCAGCCCTACACATCCTTTTGGTCGGACATATGCTTTGCCGTTATCATTAAGAGCAGCATGTGGCAAAGTCGCGGGAGAAGGACATTTTTCTGAGATGCTCAAACACCAGACTGAAGCTGGACAAATTATTTATTTAAATCCGTCTGCACCAATTCTAAATTGGTTTAAAGTTACATATACTCAGAGACAGACACATACATACTCATAAACACCTCTGCCTATTAAATCAGACACAGAGAGGATTGTGCGCATTATGTAAAGTGGCTGAAAAATCAAGTGTTTTTTTTTTTTTTATTTGTTGTGCTGTGCAGAGAGTGTTTTCTCTGCAGCTCAGCAGGAAGTCTGAGAACATCTTGTCTTGAATTCAGATTTAGAAAATCCTAATCTTGTTTTTCCACTTCAACTGTATTTTTTATTTATTTTTTTTCATGTCCTGGGAAAAAAAAGCCTGAATCAGCAGGTCGGAGAACAGTCTGATGAAACATGACAGTTTGTGCAGGAGCAGTGTCATGAGGAGTTTCATGTGGTCTTGGGGTGAACCCACTCTGCCCCCCCCCCACGTCTACTTCAGTTTTGTCACTCGTGGTTTGAGATGCTGTCAGGCTACATGATGTCAGCCTGATCAGAGTTGTCAATTAGCATTAATATTAACTATTTTGATAATCGATCAAGTGTTTGTATGATTTTTCTCAGCAAAAGCTCCAAACAGTTCGTGGTTCCAGCTTCTCCGCTCTGAGGATTTGGTGATTCATCTCTGTTTTATATCGGTACACCGTTGTTTGCCGCCAAGAGACGTGGGCTCACATGGAAAATGAACGACTTCTGGTCACTTTGACGTTCTCGCTTCCCCTTTGGTCTGAATGTAAAGTAACGCCAGCATTAAGTGATGGATTCGCCCCTGTGTGATGAACATCAGTGCAGTAGAAAGAAGTCCTTACCCTTTGATTTAGGTCAAAATATGCATTTGACTATAATATTGGACCATAACAAGATGATTAAGAAACTAATGTTATGGACATAAAGAGTCCCCTGATGTTGTATTCAGATTACTTTGGTGACTCCATCACTTTTCATCTCGCGTCACCCTCAGGGCAAGCGTCACATTTACTCTCGGTCTCTAAAGAGCAGTTAAATCATCAGTGTTGTTCAAAGTGTCGCTGTAATGAACAGCCTCAGTTTGTGTGCGTGCGTGCGTGCGTGCGTGTGTGTGTGTGTGTGTGTGTGTGTGTGTGTGTGTGTGTGTGCGCACGCACAGCGGTGATGTTTGTTTTATTGAACCTGTGTCAGCTTTTTCTTTATCAGCCGCTGCCGGTGAAAGAAAGTCCGTCTCTCTCTGCCCTCTGGGAGGATTTGTGTGATTCCCACAGCAGAGGAAACTCCTCCAGTCTGCATGGAAATAAACCTTTTAGATCTGTGTTTTCAGCCCCGCGGGTCAGCAGATAAGGCCGATGATTTGTGGGGATGCGTGTGGATAAAACCATATCTCCCATGCACAGTGTTTATCACTGTACCTCCTCCAGTTCTGAAATACTGAATATTTTAAGCCTCTTCTGATGATGAATCGGATGAAACGACATGAAAATCAAATAAATATTCTCTAGCTTCATGTTGCTGTTCATTCTGGTCTACATGTATTTCAGTTTAATTTCTGCATATATCTGCAATAAGGTAATTACATCTAAGAACAAAGTCCAGCAGATTTATCCGTCTGTGTCGAGACTTCTAAGCAGTGAGGTAAATAGACAGGATGTTTACATGTTAGAAATGGCTTCCCACTTCCATATCTAACTGACACATACACATGCACCTGGGTGATACGGCCTATAAATATCACGATGCACGATATATTTATGTCGGTATTTTGAAATCTTTAAAATACTTCATAAATGTGCGATTTAACCCTCTGATGCATGAGATCACACCAGTGTGATCTAGTGATTCTAGTCCTTGTTTGCATTAAAACCTTCTTGTTTTTTTAACTATAGATGCATTAGAGGTTTCTATTGGAACAGTTTTAAATTTGTAAGCAAAAAGGGGGAAATTTGCCGACTAAAGCCGGATGTTGACGAGTCTCAGCGCCTTTTTTTGACCAGGGCTTTAGTCACACACACACACGCACCCAGAGGAGTTTTCTGGATGGGTGGGGGGAGTGTGTTGTCTCTGAGAGGAAGAGAGAGAGAGAGAGAGAGAGAGAGAAAAACAAATTTCATGCCAACGGCTTAAAACAATTACATGACAATTTGTACAGGGTGTTTGTGATACAGTCATTTGTGGAACAAGCGGCGATACAGATAGATAGATACTTTATTTATCCCCTAGGGGAAATTCATGTGTCCATAAGCTCATTGTTGATAATAATAATAATGATAATAATTATAATAAAAACAGTTAATAATTAATAAACAATAATAAAAGTGTATTTGTTCTATCGCCACCAGTACATGCAACAACATCATCCCAATGGAGTCGTGAGAGAAATTTCCGCCTCTTCAGCCACTGGATGTTTCCCTCTCTTCACCAGCTGGTCTCTGACTGTGTGTGTGTGCTGCCTGGTGCTGGGCAGGTTGTGAACAGTGCGACTGAAGCGTTCAGTAAATACGCCTTAGAAGCAGGAGCTGAAAGAGGCTGAAAGCTGCGGGGAACTGCAGAGCTGGTGACATTTCTCTGTGGGCTCGTTACTACAAGCGACATGTTTCAAATTGTGCATAGCAATTTCATCTGTTGTTACTATGAAGATTTAGATTAGAGCAGGTTTAAAGTGCAGTGAGTGATTCGGAGGTGTGGAACCAGGCTACATGTTTGAAGTAATGGCTGTGCAGTGCGCGGAGCTGGAGGGTGAAACAACAATCGTGGCTTTGTATAAGAAATAAATTAACCTTTTTAACTTTGTTTAGTGTGGTGTGGACGTGAGGCAAATTAAACATGAGTGTCTCTGTCCAGGGTCCGTCTGTCTTTTCTTTCTGCCCCCGTCCACAGAGAGTTTGTGGCTCGGCGCTGAAGTGTAGGTTTTAAATGGTTTTTAATAAATGGCGTTCTCTGAGTGCTGCAGAGCTGCTCTCCCTCGACACGCTGCCTCCGCTCGGCGCTCGCAAGCTGCTCCTGACCTGATAAAAAAAAAAAAACACCTGCTGAGCTGTGTGAGTTTATTATTTATTTTGTTCAATAGGTGAAAGTGCTGGAGCGTGCGCCTGTGGCAGCTGCAGGTTTTATGTCGTAGAAAATGAACCTTCAGGCTGCAGCCAACACTGAGCGATGCGTGTTGGAGGTTCACCTCTGTCTGTAATTAATGAGTGTACTTTAGGAAACTGAAGATTGTAAATCAGCAATTTGATATGAGTTTGTTTGTCAGTGGACGGTGGCGGGGGTCACGTGCAGCGTATTGTGGTGTTTACATCTGTCTGTACATTAACTCTGGTTTCCTGTCGTTATGCAGATTGATTACACACATCTGATTAGTACATGAAACAAACATAAATGCTTTATTTCCATCATGTTCTCCACATGGTTTCCCATCACTTCTTGGTGCGTCCGTTTCTGCAGCAGTTAAATGCAGCATCTGAGACGATGTTTATCTTGCACATTACTTCAAATCAGTGTCACGATTATTTCAAACTTTTACCTCAGTTACAGTTAAGTGACTCAGTTACACGAGGTTTTCTAATAAGTTGTGACATCGGGGAATGAAATTTGTCTTATTTTTGTTGGAGACCCCAGAGTGAACACGACTTTGTGGCAGTTACGTTTTACAAAGAAAACGGTGATAGAGTTTGACGTGTGTATCTTTATTTTTAGCTTGTTGAGATAAAAAAACCACAGATTTAATTTCTTTTTGCTTAAAATATGATTAAATAAAAAAAATACAGTAATGTTTCTGATTCATTTTCTTTCAGCTGATGAGTCATTTACTTGACTAATAATTTTCAGCTTTATGTGGCGTTTTAAAATAAATGATGAATGGATGAATTTGAAGCCATTAATAGATGTGACTCACACTTATCATGCTGGTAGGGATGTTGTGTGATACGTCAGCGGGCCCCCCTGCTGTCCTCTGAGGGGAACAGGTCAGTAATATTTCAGTGCCCCCCCCCCCCCAGCAGTCATGTGTGATCTGCAGGATAACTGCTGCACTGTGTTCATGAGCTGCTATTCGGAGATCTCTCCTCTGCCCCTCTCAGCCTCTCTGCTCCTCACCAGTGACGTCGTCGGGATGAACTTGAGTTGCCCTCCGAGTTAATGAGCGTCCCGGAGCAGCTGAGCGCTGGGCCACGGTGACACTCGGCGGAGCAGGGAAGCGGCCGTCTGCTCTGGGTGGGCCGGCCGACATTTGGCAGGGATCAGCTGCTCTCCCACCACGGGGATCAGCAGACTGTTTCCAGCCGACTGGTGGTCTGTGATACGTTGCCGCTCTGGGGAGTTTGTGGGGGCGCTCTGACTCACAGTTCACTCTGGACCCATTCGTTTACTGAAGCTGACAAACAAACAGGCTGCGGGTCAGCTGGCTGCGTGTATAGATAAGGTTCTGTCAGGTGGGTTTCCGTCACAGGATGCTGCGTGACCAGGCAGTTGCCAATAGGGAGGCAGAGTCAGAGAAAACTGTGAATCAGCTTTTGAAAAGATGCATTTCAATGATGAAAATAAGCCAAGTTTATTTAAAGGTTGACTCTTCCTTGCTGCTAAGCTTTGTTGATATTCAATAATATCAAAGATTTCTAGTTGTGATTCATATGTGATATTTTTCATAATATCATCATAATATAGAAAAATATATATCTATTTATAATTTTTGCAATTCAACTCTCATTTCACTGCTTTCTTACTGTGCATTGAACCTTGGCATCTGACAAAGAAAACTGCTGTTTAGTGGCAGCATCGTCCCCCACGCAATGATATTGTATATCGTGATATTCTGGCTGGATTGTATTGATATTAAATTCTGCATATCACCTAGGGCTACACAATTAATCGAAATATAATATGGCCAAGTGCAACATCCAAATCACTGCAGCTGCAACCTTTGTGATGAAGGTAAAATGTGTCACATTGTTGTGTATTGTCAGCACAGGAAGCGTTGTGGTGCTACAGAGACGCCCCGGCCTCCAAATCACATTGTCACAAAAATCACATCATCATCATTTCTAATCTGATTCTATTCATACAGAAACAAGACAAATGAGCAATTATGCTCTGTATAAATTTATCTCTAACTGCAGACCTGTAGTTAAATTGAGAGAGAATAATCACAAATAAAAATTGCTATTTGTAAATTGTAAGTTGTAGCTTGATTTTGTTTTGTGCGACTTGCAGTGTTTCTGTATTTGTAGCTTGTTTCTTTAAGCTGAGTCGTTTTTCTTTCTATATGTGACGTACTGTTCTCAGAAGCAGGAATATATATTTTTTGCCACAGTGCATTTATCTCTCTAAGATAATAAACTGCAGCCTAAAATGGACATTTAAAAAAAAAAATCGGTATTGGGAACTATCTGAACAAACATGAACACATTATGAATCTGATCTGTGATCTGACGTTTAATATCACCTCTTGGTATTCAATGTTTGTTCTTTTATAACCCCTGTGTACAGCCACTAAAAGAAGAGGCTGTTTTTGTCTGTTTTTATTTGTGAGCTACATAAATCAGTGACACCAGAAAAACTCGTACTCTGTGTTTAAACTGTAGAAATCCTGCTGAGCTGCAGGTGAGTCTGTAAAACCTGCGGCTCTGTGAGGCTGGTGAGGTTTTTCGGGGACGGACGGACTGACTGCCGGAGTGACTCGTAGCAGCTGTAGGTCACACCCAGAAATTGTGTGTGGTACCTTCACACAGAGCAGCTCTGAACTCATGAATGAATCACTCATCTTTCTCTAATTCAGGCCTTCGGCTCCTCCCCTCTGGTCTAAATCAGAGAGGTTTATTTGATTTTATTTTTTTCCTGGCTGGGTTTTCTGCCTGACTGAACAGCTGACTGTACGGTCGAGTGAACAGCTCGTCTGCCTCGCAGGCTGTTCCCGCTCCGCCGTCCTCGGTCAACGAGGTACCACCGAGGGACTCGCCAGTCAAATCTGCCTGAAATCAAACTAACGAGCACTGACAGGAAGCAACGTGCTACCTGCTGGGAACACGGCCAACACTTTCCTGCGTTTCTCTCTGAAACGCCTCAAAGACTTTAACCCTCCTGCTGAGCTGTCGACATGGATCTGGTGTTTCCTGTCATAGGTTTTATCCTGGTAATGAATCGTCTGTGGCGGAGAATGGTTGAACTGGACTTTAAACCAGAGATCACAGCTTGGATCAGTGTCTGTCAGCAGCTGTGTCCTGTGTTCTGAGACAGATTAAAGCCTGAAACCACTGACGTTCGCTCATGCCCAAACCGCACGAATGTGAACTGAATATTTTCAGATGTGTCAGCGGTGGCGTTGTTATTTTACAAACCTGAAGTCATTGTTTCAGGTATTTCATCCTAGCCCCTGTTGTTGGTTCACAATTTAATCTTATGTCTTGTCTCCAGGTCGCCTTGATGTCATGCCTGTCTGTGTGCTGTCGGACGGGGCGGGGCCTGGCGCCCAGGTACCAGCACACCTGACCATGATTCCCATCTCGCACATCACCACCAGCACAGACTCCTCCGGCAAAACAGTCAAGGTTTGTTTACACTCTTTTCATTTTTAGACAACGATGAACGGATATTTCTTGTTGACAAAATCTTTCGACATGACATCTTCATCAGGGGTTTAAATATCTCTGAATTTCATGATGTAAATATTATAAATAATTTGATGTGTACATATTGACATGATGGATGGGCTGGACCTGGGAGTCACACCTGTGTTTAATTGGATGATGTGTATATGTGGACCTTTAGGATCACCTCTTTAAAGAACAATTAGTTAAAAGATGTTTTGGATACCAAATTGTTTCTGTAGAGTTCAAAATTTCATGTATTTTCCTGTTTCCTCTGCATTCAACTGTCACCTGCCACCATGTGCTCACTTCTCCTGCATGTGAGGCCGTTTTCTTGTTCTTGATTAGCACGCTGCAGGAATGTGTTTATGAAAACCAAAGCAGCAGAATAATCCACCTTCTGTCTCGCAGCTCATTTTTCCCTGAGGCACTCATCAACGCTGCTCAGCTTCCTGACGTGGCTTTGATCAGTTGACAGGCTCTCAGTGAAACTCTGTAGAGCTTCAGTCAGAGATAAATGTTTCTCAGTTTGTCTCCAAGTTTAATGTTCTTTATTTTTCCAGGGGAAAGTGGTTCGTAAAGAACGACTGTTGTCGTCAGCATCAGATGACTTCATCTTGAAGACTGTCATCCAAGGTAATATGCAAACATTTGTGTGTAACGCATGTCTGCATGTCCTGCTGGGTTCTTTGTGTTATAAATGACAACCTTTCGATCTTTATAAATGAAACCATTCAGTCACAGTAGGAAATTGTCTTTTAGTTTACTTTGGTCGGAGGTTTTGAAAATTCAATCTTTTTAAAAGAGAAAAGGAAAACTTAATTTATTGTGGTAGATTGATTTATTTTTAAATATTGTGTACACATAATGAACAATGTTCAGTTTAGTCATTATTATGTTCCACTGAAAACAATGTAACCTTGACTCAAATGAGGTAGTGATTCACAGTAGGGGTGGGCGATATGACGATATTAGATCGTGAAGGATTACAACGTGAAGATGATCTTTCAAACTGCAGAGATCGTGGGATTGTCTAGGGCACATTCTATAAATTGCAGTTCTATGCTGATGCACCGATGCACCAGACGTATTGACGTCGTCAACCTGACCGACCAATCATAGCGAATTACGGGCAGTGACGCGCTTTCCTACCCGCCTCCTTGTTTGTGTGTGTAGCGGTAGCACATGGAGAGCGATGGCCGAAAGCCAAACGGAGTTGGTCGCTAAAAAAATTGACTATTTGGTCTAAATTGTCTGTTTTTCTTTTTCCAATTTAAGATCGTGATAAAATCGAAATCGTGATTTTTATTTTTAAAAAAATCATGATGTGATATTTTTGCCATATCGCCCACCCCTAATTCACGGTAAATATTTGAGCTGAGTGAATTTTTGGTCAAGGCAAAGGACTCAAAGTTTTGTTGTGTTTGTGTTGTTGTTCTCACATTACCTTGCCATGCAAACAGTGGTCTGCTCATCAAGAGCCATTTGGGGTTTGGTGTCTTGAAGAAAGAAAAGAATATAAACACATAGAAACTACGAATACTACGTTGAGTCCAATAAGAAATCAAAATAACGATAACATCTCGGTCAAACTGAAGAATAATTACAATATTGTTGGATTAGAAAATACATGGAATAAACAACAACCATTCAAGACCAGATTAGTGTTGCCTTGAGCTTTAAATTTAACTTTTCATGTCTTAAAAGCATTAACCCTTTCTTAACCACTATCACAATGGGCATCTTTGGGTGGTGCTGGAAGCTTGATGACGTAGTGGCTACTTGCGAGCCATTTGGCAAGCTACTGTACTTGTACTAGCTAGTATTAGGTTAGCAGGTACTGGTACCCATTTGTGCTAGTCAGCCACAGTAGCTGCTAGCAGCTAGCTGACCTGGCTTGGTGGCTAATTGGAAATTTAAATCATTATATTTCTCTATTTTTGTCCGAGGCGGAAGGCATAGCTTTTGATTTACCAGTTGATCTATGTTCTGACCCTCACCTACGGTCATGAACTCTGGGCAGTGACCGAAAGAATAAGATTATGGATATGATAAGTTTCCTTTGTAGGGTGGCTGGGCTCAGCCTTAGAGAGTTGTAGGGTGAGGAGCTAGATCATCCGGAGGGAGCTCAGAGTCAGTCTCGAAAGGAGCCAGTTGAGGTTGTTTGGGCATCTGATTTGGATGACTCCTGGGCGCCTGCCATTGGGGTTCTTCTGGGCTCGTGTAACTGGTAGGAGACCCAGAGCTAGGCCCAGAACAGGCTGGAGAAATTTTATATCTCATGTGGCCTGGGAATGACTTGGGATCCCTAAGGAGGAGCTGGAAAACATTGTTGGAAAGAGGGATGTCTGGATGAACTGGACGACCTGGACGACCTGGACGACCTGGATTACTGTGACCCAACCCTGGATTAAGTGGCTGAAAATGGGTGGATAGATGGACGGTATATGGCGGTCTGTTTATACCTATCCTATGCTTTATACCCATGCTAGAGCAGAGTCTTACAAAAAACTGCATGGTGAGATATATTAAATATGATAGATACTGTTTTGGACTCTCCACGCTTTTGTTCCCTCAAAGGTCAGAACTGTTACTGCAAAGATGTTTTGTTCTTGATCAACAATGAGAATTTGAACGGTTTGATTATGTACGGTGGGTTTATCAGAGCTTGTTGGCTGAGAACAGCTGCTGCTGCTGGAAACACTTAGACTGAGTCATACTCAAAAGCTGCATAGTGCTGCAGAGTTTATGGTGTGGAGTGTTTGACTCTGCATGTGTGGAGCTGTTAGGACTGTGTGTGTGTGTGTGTGTTAAGCTGTTTAGCTGGTATGGATTGTAGAAGCAGATGGAGGCCATTGTGTCTCATTGTTGTCATGTCTGTGGCCTTCTTATCTCCGAGCGGCCTGATTAAAGAGCCACAGAGAGCCAAGGCTCTTATTGTGGTGTCGACATCCTTCCTTTTATTCATTTAAACTCTCTGACACCCCGTCTGTGTCCCCAGCTGCAGGATGAACAGGTTCTCCTCTTCTGAATTGTTGGGTTATAGACCAGTCTGTCAGTTTTTGTACAGTGTTTGACCTGCTGGTGCATTGTGGGATTTTGTGATAGGTTTGTGAGTGTCTCGCTATTGTTTCTCCTATTTCTGTTTCTTTCGTCGTGTTGTTGTCGTGTTTCCTAGTTTAGTTCATCTTGATGAAAATACCTCACATAGTGTGTTTTGTCTGTGGTCAGACATTTTCATTTTAAACAGATACACATCAGTTTTACAAACGAATTATGTGGTAGCTCTGATTCATTACAACATCGATGTTATTTTGAAAAACTGACAGGTCCAGTGTCATTGTAAGGAGCTTCTGTCCATTATTGTGCAGAACTGGCAAAGTCCAGTATCAGAAATGTGTGAATAGTCAGAGATTCATCTTAAGGTACAAGCTTTCTCTTCTGATGGGACAGAGAGATTGTAGAGACACTTTATAGGACTGTGGTGACGTGATGACAGAACAAACTAAATTTAGGTGTCATTGCAGATTATAGCTTGTTTTAATTTGTAGAATTTGTTCTCTGGAAGTGTGTAAATAAGAAATAAAAGAGGCCCCAGAATTTTTCCTTGTGGAACACCACACATTGTGCTGATCCACCTGGATGCAAGGTTGCCAAGTGAGATAAAGTAGCTCCTCTCCTGGAGATAGGGCTGGTTCCACTTAAGAACTGTTTGAAAGTTCAGCCTACATTTCAATCCTGCACACTTGTACTGTGTGGTGGCTGTGCTGGATTTTATTTTATTTTTTAAATCGCAAGAAAATCATACAAACAATGTACATTTTCGTTAGGGTTAATCTGCATCACCTGTTTATTGTTTAACATCATTGGGGCTGGATATTGGCACATATATCATTCGATTGAATCTTCCTGAAGATTCATAATCAGAAATACCAATGCTGCATAAAGGTAAAATGCCTACAAGGAAACAAGTACATATAACAAGGCCCTGGGGAGCAGGAGTGGAAGAATACAGTTAAACAATAACTGTCTGTAAGGGATGCTGTAAGCAGTAATGGGAACGTGCCTGGCATGCCAGTGGTTGGGGAATTTAGAATTTTGTTTTAAGTAGCTTGTTATTCCTGACAGTCATTCAAAAACCCCCAAAATATTCAGTTGCTTATCACATAGAACAAAGAAAAATCACTGAATACTCACAGCTAAGAAGCTAGGACTGACATTCTCTTTTGCAGTTAGCTTAAAAAATTGCAGCTATCAAAATAGTGACCAATCAATTAATAGACATTATTTCAGCTATAGATATGTCCAGTAACACCAATCAATCCTGAGTTCCCTGTCTTTGTGATGTAATGTGTATCTGTTATACATGACAAAGATCAATCACCTCAACGTCTCATCATCCTGATCTGACTCTCCTCCGTCTGGTTTTCAGAAGAAGATTCCCAGGCGATCGCCTCATCCCAGAACACGTCCATCAGCGTGGTTCTGTTAGGAGCACTGGCCAAGGACTTCAATGAAGCTGTCAATCAAGGGGTAGGTTCACTCAGTCATAAAAGAGAAATGTAACAGAAAAGATGCAGCAGTTATTGTGGTGTTTTGTTTATCTTGATGCAAGTGTACATCAAATAACAGTACGATATAGATACACACCACAGTATGAGCACTAATTATAAGTTGTTGGGTTTCTTTACTGTCCTGGAAAAACTAAAGAACTGCGGTGACTTTCTGAACTGCATCTGTTGGAGACTTTCAGACCAGACACATTAATCACGTCATGGATATATATTTATCATGTGCAGATATGCTGTTGTGATAAAGTGTGGATGGCTGATGATGATTATGATGATGTGCGAGCGACACTGACGGTGTCTGGCTTCTGAATCTAATTTACAGTTTGAGTTGTTTTCTGTTTCCTTTGATCTCCTCTGTGTCACCAGATTGTTAACAAACCCTGGCTGTGTGTTTGTTTCCTGCTAAAGTTCACACACTGCTCACCTTCCCAGACAACTCCAGCTTCATTTGTGTGCCCCATGATAATTGAAAGAAAAATCAATGTTTGTTTGATTTGTGTGTTTGTGCGTGGAGTCCTAGAAACGGGGAGCACACTGCACATCTGACAGCTTTGTGGGGACCAAAATGCTGGATCCTATAGGTGGAGTTTTCTAAACCTCGAGCAGGAAAAGTCACGATGAAGCAGGAAGCTCTCGCTGTGTTTACAGTCTATTGTTGCCAGCAACCAAGATCAATCTTTCCATTGCTAAGAAAGTGTTAGCAGTAGCCCCACTAATAACAAGAACAAAGGGAACAACAAAGAAGAGGCTTTGTCTGCCCTCAGGTACAGAGAGCAGCCTGGGGAAGGAGCTCCGTTTCCACAGCGACCAGTTTCAGGTCCACTTTCCATTTATTTTGCTTGTCTGACTGGATGCCTCGTTTCCTATTGGCCGCGCCAGTGTTCGTCACAGCGTCACTCCTGCGCTCGCACAAGCTTTGGAAATAATGGGTCACAGAGCACATATGCAGTTCCTCTTCTTTAACGTCAAAACGGTTCTACTTTGCTGTTTTTTCTATCACGGTTCAGCTGCTGGCGTTGCAATGTAAACTAGAAAAGAAGACAAAGACAGTAACTTTGCAGTGAACAAAAAACAGCAAAGTACTGGAGTAAATCAGTGAATGAGAACGAATAAAGAAATGGTGAAACTGTTAAAAAAAAGGGACGGTTAGTTGTACTGATGGAATAAGTGCTGTGGACATGTACATTATATAAAATTCTCCATGCATTACATTATGAGAAAGGTAATCCTGGGTTGAGGCTTAACTGCCACAAATAAACCAACATCCAGCGCTCCAAAAATAATCATTTGCTCTCTGATTTAGCTTTTATGATGCATCTGCTGAGTCCTGCAGACTTACGTAGGACAGATGATTATTTTAGAAACTGCTCCAGGATTCTTCATATTTTCTCTTCAGAGGAGAGAAGAACTCGCCGTGTCAGTTTAAAACACATGTAATCAAATTATATGAAATAAAAGTTCTACCTAGTGAGTAATGAGAAAATAGAGTTTACTGGTTTTTGCTTTTCACTAATACCCGTCACTCTGCTTGGAACACTAAATGATTTATTATATTTACCAGATTTATTTGATTATATAATAAATGTGAATAGAGAGAGTGTCCTTGAACAGAGGAGTTTGGAGAAGTTGGGTACTTTGAACCCGAGCCGGGGGAAGAAAAACAGATTGAAAGCCTTTTTTATAATGAACATTCATGAGATGCTGATGAGATTGCGTTAGGTTATTTTTTTTTATAAAAGAAAAAAAAAGAGACTTGGCTATTATCAAGGTGTGTCTGTGGAAATTGTATTTTGTGGATCATAAAAACTGATTTGAATAAGGTAATAAGCTGAGTGATTCATGTGATTTGTTGATGAATATGACAAAAATCTGTGGGACAAGATAAATTAATTTACAGATGGTGTGTTGGAAGAAATGTGCACTGAGCTGTGATGAGCCTCTGATGGGTTGAAGTAATTGAATATCCTCTGAAAAATTAAAGGGGGAAGCCTCTGCGCCGGCGCTTGATGCAGATTATCTAAACCACTTTATCTGGAAGTTGAGTCGGACAATAACGGACAAAACTACAACAAAAAGCACCAAGATGTAGTAAACCAGAATTAACCTTTCACTTTAAAGTTATAATCATTGAGATTTTTGTGAGATAAAACTTTTTAAAGGACATTTTTAAACTATTTATGGTCAGTCAATTCAGTGTATTTACAGTCGGTAATTACCTCCATACTCTCCATATGCTCTGTTTATTTTATTTGTATATATATATATCTTATACCATTTATATAACCATACTTAAGTGAAAGCTCCTTGCGCTGCATTTTCTTTCTTAAAACTTTATTTAGTCGTTTTTAGAAAATCACATGGATTGCGGATGTGTACAGTAATTTCATTACACTTGCATAATGAGCTTAAGGTCTTGAACTTGAACTCACAGATGTCACAAAGTTGTTTTAAGCCCCGGTTTAGTCAAGGAGATAGAGGAGCAACATGACACTACATGAAGAATCTCTTCAGTTTTACAGTCTTTTATTCACAGATATAGAAGCTTAAAAACCAACCAGCTCTACATAGAAATCAAACCACAATAGTAAATGAAATGATTGGATCTGTGAGTTTACTTCACAACAGAATCTTGGTTAGGTTAAGGACAGGTGATTCATTGGTAGCCTAGCAACAGTTTGAAAACCACACCGCACTGCTTTTTTTTTTTTTTTTTTTTTAAGTATGGGCTTCAACAAACCAATTGGAGCCTAATTTTTACAACTGTAATGGTTGATTTTAAATGGCTATAAATGAAAACAAAGTTACAGTGTGAAGCTCTGCTTTATAGTTTCAGCTCGTTGTTTTGCTGCCCGCTCTGTAAATTTACTGTTCTGTTTCACTCTCATCACACATTACATCACAGCGGCGGCAGGAAGCTGTTTTGAGAGGAAACGCTCTAAAAGCCACTGTTCTTTACCTGCTCAGCAGCTCACAGCAGGCACACACAGTCAGACAGCAGCTGGTGACTTAATGGAGCATTTAGCAGCTAAAGAGCCAGAAATTTCCCTCAGGAGGTGGTGGAGACCAAACACAGAGCTAAAAGAGAGGGGGCATTGGATTTACATTCATGAGGTGGACATGAATGATACTGTTGCTCCATAACTGCTGGATGTGGAAATAAGCAACTGCTTTAAAGAAGAGATGATCCTGAGCTCTGTCGCCCCACACTTTGTTAACTTGTTTAACACAAAGTGACTGAATCGTTGTTGGCCCGGCGCACTGTGATGGTTTAGTTTCCCTCCCCTGCGATAGTCACAGCTGTGCACAGCAGCACCTACGATGTTGTTTACAGAGCGGTTGGTTTTGTCTGTGACCTGTGCGGGGACAGTGAACACATCAGGGATAATCCTCCTGTCAGCATCATGTCACTGTGTTTTCTGGTTTCCCTACAGCAGCGTCTTGACGGGACTCAAAGCCCCGTAAAGCTCGGTGAAGGCAGGAAGTCATCACAGCCTGAGCCGCCGTGCTCCGCCATAGATCACAGAGGTCTTGTCAGGCTGTGTGTCTCTGTAACATGATTATTCAGACTATCTGCTGTCCCTTTGTCAGCCCTGAGCGGAGGCTTTAAAGCCGTCTTGGGGGCAGCTGACACACCAGACAAAAGACAATCTCCACTTTTCACACCAGCTTATCATCGGTGGCTTGTTGTGACGTCTTACTCAACGTCTCCCCCGATGCAACATCTGCCGCTTCAATCTGTCCTCCCTCTGGGAAGAAGGATGTGTATTTATCTCTCTTTGCTCTCTCAGTTTTAATCTCCCGATTTCTCTTCTTGTTGTTGTTTATCTTGTGTTTTCCTGCAGGATGTGGTGGTGGCCTCTGGCTTCACTGTGGACAAATCTGGCTCAGTTCACAAGGACAAGCTGCACCCCTGTAAGCTGCTGCTGTCAGGAGACAACGCCTGCCTTTATGTGAGGACTCTTATACGTCTAAGTACAATATACTCTACAGTGTGTATAGTATGTAAACATGAATAGGCTCTTTCAATGTGTATGTCTTGCCACACCCGTTTAGTGTGGGTCACTGGAGCTGGTGTGACAGCTGCCAATCAAACACTTACACGTACACTTCCTGAAGTACAGCACTTAAAGTTCCTCTCCAGACGTGTTTTAAACTATGTAGAAATACTCTGCTATGATTAGTATATGGTTTAACATGATTTTCACACACAAAAAGTGAAAAATAAATAAATAAATAAATGAAAAACTGGGGCTGGAAGCTACGTTCATCTAGCTTGATCTACTCTTTCTTCCTCATTGAGCTGTTTGCGTTAGGCTGACCGGTGAAAGAGCAGAATATGGAGATGGTTCGAGGAGGAAACAGAGAGCCTCAGGAGTTTTTTGAGGAGTCTGTTGTGACCAGAATCGGCAACTAGAAGACGTATCAGAACGGTTAGCGTAGTTAGCATCTTTTATTTGTTTGTGTTGTTTGTTAGCTTGTAACTGACGGGGGCTGACACTGTGTTAGCAGCTGTGCGAAAGCAAACGCTCTCTCTCTGTAGTTGACAGGATCGGTTCCTGAGGTTTGTGACGTATGAAACCCTGAATCTGTTTTTATGAGACTGTCATTGGTTCACTGCAGTTCAAGGTGGAAACACTCAGTCATGGTGCTGATGATTATTTCATGCATCATATGTTTGTATTATATAACAAACACCATATGGACGTTAACAAGGTTAAACACTTGAGAGATCTTTAAGTACATTTGTGAGGTACTACTGCTTTACCTGAGTAAAGTATATGTCCCGACATTTCAGAGTCTCTTTGCTCCTCTACATTTATAGTTGATAGGTGATTCTCAGATTTGACCCACTGTGAAGCATCAAACTACACAACAGTATATAAAGAAGTTAAAATGAGCTCCACCTGGTGAATCTGTTTGTGACCTGAGGTTCTGATTGAGGATCTAACTGTGATTAGTAGTAGATTATTAGTAATAATACCCTGATAATATAATTCTTAATAAGGTAATAATGAATCCTTTTAGTTGTGGTGACCCTCAGTGAGGTCGTGAACTGTGCTTGTCCTCTCTCTCTGAACCAATGCATCATGGCTTTGTTATGTGTGTGTGTGTTGTGTGTGTGTGTGTGTGTGTGTGTGTGTGTGTGTGTGTGTGTGTGTGTGTGTGTGTGTGTGTGTGTGTGTAAATTCAGTCTGCAGGCTGTAAGTCTGTTAGAACACGGGATCTTCTGTGTGAGGTGTAAATTGAACATGACTCATCGTCGGCCATGTCTCGCTCTGTGTCATTGTCAGACAGAACCACAACAACAAAACCTGGAGACGTGTCTCTGTTTACCTGCTGATGAATTTCACATCCTCTTCATGTCTCACCTGCAGGCTCAGCCGTCACTGCACCAACAGCCCAGAGACATCTCTCAGATTTACAGCCGAGACTAACTTATCTGTTCATTCTCAAAAACGTGCCAGTGTACACAGAATGTTTTTAGAGTTCACAAATTCACATTTCTATTTAAAAAAAACTATATTCAGATTTCTCTCAATGATCTAAAAATTCAAGTGAAACTCTGGTTTCTTCTATAGGCAAATTTAAATCCTAAAATTCAAAGCTGTGGAGTTCGGACCAAACATCCTGGACACCACAGATAAGGAATGGAGCCTGAATACTGTGTCTTTCCCTCACAGTCTAAGGACGGGGGGTTTCATATAGATTGACTGTATATTAACAGATTTCAGGCAGTTTTGTTATTGTATTCTGAGGTGGAGTTCACTCAGTTTTATTGTTTCTGTTTGAGACGGATATTATTCCACTCTCCTTCCTCCTCGCTGTGATTGTGTTTTCTGCTTCTCCTGCAGCGCTGCGGCGTCTCTCTGCTGCGGTGGCTGTTCACTGAAAACACATCACATTAGACGTTAAGTCTCATCTCTGTCTTCATCCCTCAGGTGTCCCGGCCGCCGCCTCCTCCTGACCCCAGGTCCCCGTTGGCCAACAAGAGGAGCACCACGCTCTCCGCTGAGGTCAGAGTCAGAGGCCTGGTTAGCTGAAGAGGCTGCTGGGACGTGCTGTGGAGCTCTTGTATCTGTCAGGACGCTTTATGTCAGCGGCCGCCTGTTCCCGAGTCACCTCGGCTGGAGCAGGGTCTCAGCAGACCTCTTGGTCTCAGTGGTCAACTTTTGCCACACCATAACATGTCTTACACACACACACACACACACACACACATACACACAAAATAAAAATGAAAAACTTTATTTGTATTGCACTTTGCTGCACAAAGTGTTTTGAACAAAGGTCGAAAAGACGTAAAATGAACATAAAAACTCTTTAACCTCCTAGGACCTGGCGTCCACATATGTGCCACATATATACCTCACATTTTGGGTTCTCTAGACCACAATACTAACTTTTTCTCAACAAGGGCCTGGTGACCACATATGAGGATATTATACTGCCACTCAGTAATCGAATTTAAAACTAATGTCTTCATATGTGGACATCATTTTTCTCAGGTCCCAATCAGCCTAAATAGCAAAGAGAAATTAAAAATGCACGCCATGCAAGAGTTCGGGTCTTAGGAGGTTAAAAACATTAGTGTAAAATGAGATGGAATAATAATAAAATAACAACTTTTTTATCATCAGATTACAGTTTTTTCTGATCACTTGATTCTGTTGATTTCTTTTCTTGACAGTGGACCTAAGACGGTGTCGTAATTATCTCTCGTGGTTTTAGTGAAAATCCAGTTTAAATTGTGCATAGAATCAAGACTTTTATTAAAATGATTAATTAGATCATTTGACAAAAACAGAATCTGAACTCATCTGGCTGAAGTGCAGAATTTAAACTGTAATCACTCTATAATCCATACACACATTAGTTATTAACTCCTTAAGAGGCCAATACACTACACCTGAAGTGCCAGTCAGACTGTGGAATAGCAGTGAGTTTCTCCTCCGGATGATGGTTTTATCACTTCACTTTGAGCGGCCACACAGGCCGTTAACCAGCTGGAGGCTGATGTTTGAGCTGTTGTTTTGTACCATCTGTGATTTGAGCTCTCCCCACTGCTGCTGCTTCCTGGCTGTGATTCAAATCACGGGTAACGCACACATTACTGAGTCTTTTACTGAGTCCGGTCATTTTGCTGTCACCGCAGGGAGACCTGTGAGACAGAGAGCTAATGCTAGCTAGCTCCCCTCCTTCCTGTAATGCAGGACAAACAGTGAGAGCTGAGGATGCCTCAGTAGGTGCTGAAATAGCTTTGATCAAAACATTAAATGGGAATATGCTAAAGTTAGAAAGCTATAGCATCCTCTTAACGCTGAATGTTGCAAAGGGGCAGGTGAATATAATTAAACAGACCGTTCACCTTCTCAGTGGATATAAAGCAAACCTGCAAAAATAACATCAGACTCTCATGATTAAAAGCGGCCTGACTGTCAGCCCGCAGAAACACCAGAGAACAAACGTGGAAGTCAGGAAATAAAATATTAAGTTAATGACAGATCAATAAAGCGGCGCGACAGTGAGGTGGAGCTGCGATAAACATTTTCAAACAGAATAAATTAACATACAAGACAGAATAACACACACTGTATGAGAATAAATAAGAGATTGGCGATTTTCAGAAGCCTGTGATCAAAGTTTAAAGGCTCGATTTAAGAAGAAATGCTGGTAAAAATAAACGTTAGACAGGCTTCTTCTCTTTTAGGAGCATATGCTGGTTCTTCAGATCTTCAGTGTTCTCCTCTGAAACTCACATCTGAGCGAAGAGATGGAAGAAGTTCAGAAAAAGAGACGGGAATCAGCCGCTTTGTTCAGTAGTTTACTCAGCTTTTAAACATTTATCAGAAAAGGCATTTGTTTAGTTAAATGCCAAGATTTAAAAAAAATAATAATAATCTGTTTGTCTCAGAAAAACGATTATTGTTTAAAACGTTAGTTCTGTCCTCAGTTTGTTGTCATGCCGGTCTGCAGCGATGATACAGAGGCTGTCTGTTCAGCTCACTGCTCATGCAGTTAGCATGTTAGCATGACAGCTGTTAGCCCTCTGTCAGTCACTCTTCTTCCTCTGTAGCCCTCATGATAGAGGTTTTAAGATCAGATGGATTATTTGTGTGTCCTTCACCTTATGTTGGTGACACAAGACGGCAACAACAACCAGGACGGCCACATGACAAATCACAATATACAGTTCCACAAATTCAAAATGAGAACATTTCAAAATAATCAATCGCTGAGTGTTTAGGGCGTCTCCGGGCCGGAGTCTTTGCTGCATGTCATTCCCCTCCTCTCTGTCCCTCAGTTCCCTGTCTCTCTACCCGAGCCGTCAAATAAAGGCATAAAATGCTAAAAAAAATTCACTAAAAAATTTTTTTTTTTTAAATCTCCTGTAATAATAGAGAAAGTGTCCTCTGTCTTAGCTGCCATTCTCCCCATGAATCCCTTCATTAAAGAGTCCGTATGTCCACAGCACAGGTACATGTATGTTCACGAAGGAGGACACAAAGACGAGCGCGTGTCTTTGTTATTCTATAGTTGAAGCTTTAAGTGTTTCCAGACCGTACGACGCTTCTGATCTACATCTAACCACCTGAACTCTGTGGCTCCATCTTCTCCTTCTCTTTGATCACAAGGAAAAACAAAACTGCATAACTACACATTGCAGGCAGTTTTTCTTCTGCAGTAAAAAGTTGATTCATGTCGGATGTGATAAAGATAATAAAGTCTTTAACTGTATTAGGAACAAAGTGCTGAAAAATGGCTAAAATCAATTTTTAATTGAAACTTTAATCAGTGACGAGTTTATTATGAAACTCCTGCAGGAAGTGATGTGTTAGCTTTATCCTGAGTTTACCACAGGAAATGAACAGACCTGGGCTCCGGCAGTAAGAGTTTGCTGGAGCCTCACCTGAATGAATGTAGCAGAAACTATTTTACACACAAGTTACTATAAATCTGTCTACTCTCCAGTAGTTATTAAAACCCCTCTTTACACTGCCTCCCCTCCTCAGTATTATGGGATGTTGTCAAATTGCAGCAGTATGCCAGTGTTACAGCTTCATATAGCCGGTGCAGCGTCTGTCTGTCGTCCGTTAAAATAAATGTGTTGTAATACATGCTAACATGCTAATATTGGCGTGATATCATTGTTGATGTTGGTGCTTCTTGGTTTCTACTCAGGTTTCCACCAAGGCCAAGGTTCAAAAATATACGTACGTGCGACTGGGCGACCTGAAGGCTGGATCTGTGGTCAACGTGTACGGAGTGGTGGTTTTCTTCAAGCAGCCGTTCAAGAGCCGGGGAACAGGTCGGTCTGAGTCTCAGTGTGACTTAAAACTGGATAAAAAGTAAAATTTTGACGGCTGCAACAACAATGCTAACACATGCGTAAAGGAGATATGGCAGCATTGACCACTACCTTGATTAAAATCACAGATTTCTCCAGGTTTCAAAACATTTGGGAGAATGTTAGTACACAACTTGACAAAATTTATAAAATAGGTCAAGTCTTTTTTAGACATTTAAATACAGAAAAGTTCCATTTTGTAGCTTTGAAGTTATTATGTCATTATGATGAAAGTAAACTTGTTGTTTAAAAGGTCATACTTAAAAAGAATAAAGTTACTTGACAATAAAGTTTTTAATTAACGAAAGATTATGATATCCTCACAATGTTGAGTCTGAGTCAGTTTTGTTCTCATAAAATGATGTGCTGTTTGTATAAACTTACCATCTACAAAAAATAACAACACTACAAAAATAATTTTAATAATTTTCCAAAAATATGTGTAATGAGATTAAGTCATTATATCACAAAACGGAAATTAAAATCTACAAAACTAAAATCTTTTATGAAATTAAGGAAAATTTACCAAAAAGTCCTAATTATTGTAAAAAAAAAAATATATATATATAAAAAAAAAGAGATTAGAATAAAGCTGTAATGTCATTATTATTTTATTAATAGAATATATTATTACATTTATATTTGGAGTTTTTCTCTCAATGTTGTGACTTTTGTTTTCATATTAGAATAGAAAATAGTTTCGTATGTGACATGTAAAGGTAAAACAGCTCTTTCACTGTTTTCAAACCAAACAGAGTTAAAATGAAAGTTTCAACAGTTTCAGCACCACGGACAGAGACGTGAGGCGGCTCATCGTCTCTGGTTACCGTGGTAACACTCAGAGGGTGTGGAGAGCAGCAGGATGATGAAACATATTTTCAGTTTATGTGACATTGTTGAGTCATTCACTTCATTGTCCTGTTAACACACGACATCAGCATCGAGTGCAGAGGAAGCAGTGAGACCTGAGGAGCAGGCGGCGGTTAGCTGTTAGCTGTTAGCGCTCACACAACTATATCAAAATGACAGAAGAAGAGCGATGGAAGTTAAGATAAGACGATAAAAACCAGTCGACCTACAGCCACTCAGGACGGGATGATGCAGTGTTAGCGTGAGTGTGTGTAAATAGATATACACGTGTGTGTGTGTGTGTGTGTGTGTGTGTGTGTGTGTGTGTGTGTGTGTGTGTGTGTGTGTGTGTGTGTGTGTGTTTAGCAGCGACAATAAAGAAACCGCCCAAACTTCATCATCATCTTTATGGATCCTTCAGGCGTCTTTTAAAGTAAACAGAGATATTAGAAAAATCCATCTGATCAGACATGAGAGAAAAAACACACACACACAAACACACACACATGATGAAATCCTGTACACCTGAACATGCATAGGCTCACATGCACATTTAATGGATTTGAAAACAAGTCGTAAAATAAAAACTCATAACGTTGAGAGAAAAAACATTTTAGAAAAAATGATTGTGACTAATTATAAATAATTTACTGGTAAAACAATGTTTGTTTGTTTGTTTTTGTTGAGAACAAGAATTTTCACATGAACACACTCGCTTGTTTTCTGTGTTTTTGTGAGGACTAGGGGCTGATCGGGACTCGATTACTGATACAGGTTTAAATTATACTAAATTATACGTGCACTTACTCAGTTACTATTAAATGTCTTGTCTTACTTTTATTCCTGTCTTTATAAATTGCACTTTTTGCTGCTAATTTCATTGTACGCTGCTCCGTGTGATGACTGAGTTGAATTAACACACTATATTTATTGCCTTGAATATTATACAGCACTTTGTTAAATATGCTTGACTGGAGTAACGTTAATATCATCTGAGTGCGATTAAAAGGTCTTTAAAGTGTCAATATGTTCTGACCTTTTGCTTTTTACAAACAATAATCAATACACATGACTGATTGATAACCCCAGACCTGCTCTTCATCCTGTCCCAAAGTTTGATTTTACTCCTTCACTATGAATAAAATGAGCAGCTGAGACGTTTTTCTCTCCGCAGATTTCTGCTCCAGCCTGAAGATCACCGACCAGTCCAACCAGAAGATCGGCTGCACCATCTTCTGTGAGAAGCTGGAGGACCATCCCAAAATCTTTCAAATCGGAGACATCGTCCGCATGCACAGAGTCAAGGTGCGGCCCGGCTTACTGACTGGTTCTTTTAATAACCACGTCCACTGTTTCCAAATTCAGCTTTGACCTGTTTATTTTGTGGTTTATTTTGTGAACGTAGGAACTAAAGCTGAAGCGGTGAGTGATGAATGATCCCACGTCTCTCTCTCTCTCTCTCTCTCTCCTCAGACTCAGTTCTTCAACGACTCCATGACGCTGGTCAACACCTTCGGTTTCTCTGTGGTGACGTTTGACGGGGCAGTGGGCGGAGCCATGGAGCCGCGGACCTCCAGCCGCTCCTTCCACTTTGACCAGGAGGTCCGCCGGACTGTGGAGGAGCTGCGATCGTGGTCAGCAAGCCAGACTATCCTCCCCCCGGTTCCCACAATCCCTTTGTCCGCCGTTCAGCCCAAAGCTTACTTCGACCTGACCTGCCAGCTGCTGGCCAAAGCCCCCATCGACACCACCTGCACCCTGCTGAGGGTAAGACACCTGGAGCGAAGTCAGAGGAGAGGCTCAGAGCCTCCTCTCTTCTGATTGGCTCACCGACCTGTTGTTACTAGAGCTCCAGAGAGAAGCCTGAGAGAGGAGATGTAAAACTACACTGAGATGCTTTTTGGTTCTTAAAACCACAAATATATCTTTTTATGGATCAACACTTCAAAATAAAACACAGAAGAAGAAGAAAATATGGAGCTTTAAGAAAAGATTGCAGCTCCTGCGATTGGGATTTGGCAAGTTTATTAATTGCTCAGCCTTAAAGTAAAGTAGTTATATGGTGTTTTTTCCCTCTGGATCATGGAGCTGTCTGCCTTCAGACTTCATCTGTCTCGCGGTAAATCTCCTTTGCAGTCTGGTGGCCTCAGTGGGAGGAGGTCTCATGTCTCTGTCTCTTGATCTCGAGCTGTTTTACCTGCCACCTCGGTTTTGCGAACAGAAAATGAGGCTGTAAGTGACGGCCGGTTTCCTGCCAGCGAGGCCGATAGAGGAGATAAATTTGAACAGGATTTGGCAGAGAGCGCTGGTCTGCTGCCAGTCTGCTCTCGCTGATTTCTAAAGCTGCGCTGAGCTGTGACGGCCTGTTGTTACACGGCAGCCACACAACAGACTAGGACACCATGTTGTCTGCAGTTTGTGGATGAAGAATAGATTTTTTTTTTTATGACTCTCCTTAAGCTCCTGAGATCATCATCAACCGAGAGTTCGTGAGACGTTCCCTGTTCTCAGCTGCTTTACTGAGCATCGGCTGAATTTAACTTAAATAAATCTGTCTTTTATAACGTTGTAAAACAAAAAAAGACATTTGAAGGCGTCATCTTGGACTTTGGGAACTGATCTTAACCTTTGACCCTGGCGCAACATTTTATAGAGTAAATAATTAAACAAGAGTCTCATTCTCGTCAACGTGATATCTCAGTGATGCCTTGAGGAAATTTCTTCAAGTTTGGTACAAATGTTCACTTGGACTTAAGATGAGCCATAAGTCACAAATTCATACGCTAGTTATGAAACAGTTTAATTCAAATGTCTTTAAGGATAAAATGAGGAAGAAATGACAATGAACTTCACTATGACATCATAATGTTTTGCAAACACACTTCTGGTTATTCAGTGCTGTAACTAAGGAGGGAGAGACTGTGACCATGTTTCCTGCAGCTCGTCTGGTTGGTGCTCGTCAGCATGTGTTTTTAGGTTTAGGAACATATGGAACACAAGACCAGAGAAATTCAGTGTTTGAAAATATATATATCTCATCACGGACGTGCGTTTTTGTGTTTCTCAGGTGTGGGACGGGACCAGGTGTCCTCGCACTCTGTTGAACGTCATCGTCGAGCCAGACGCCACGGAGGGACCGACCTCCTTCTCCAAGGAGAAAGAGAAGCTCATCGCCAACGTCCTCGTCTACGACAACCACGTGGAGGTCGCCAGGGAGCTGAAGGTCAGAGCTCGCTGACGACAATGAAATCCAGAAAATGATTTATCACCGAACTACAGCTTAAAATCACGTCTGTAATTCTCAGTCATAACTTGAAAGTAATAGGATAACAGCTAATGCAAGATGACTTTTAATTTTGCCAATTTATATATTTAATTAACTTTAAAAAAAAGCTTAGACTCATGATACACTTTTTATCAACACACAGACCAGAGCTGCTTCTTTAGCAGCATGGTTCACAGTGTGTGCACCCACAGTTTTGATGGGCAATATAATAACAATGATAATAATAACAAACTTTATTTCTATAGCACTTTTCGAAGTGTTTCACAAACATATAAAAAAAACTGTGGTGCAGTCATGATATAGAGATAAAAGGCAATGAAATAAAACCAATAAAATCATAATACAAACAGAAACTCAATTAAAATTTGGCCGTTGATATTCCAGAAGTTCGGCCACATAGAACAAACACCAGACGTGTTTTAAATATCCAGATAATAAAGGTGCATTTGAACAGAAATAAAACACAAACATTATGATCCAACAAAAGTATTTTATTAAAGACAAGCAGAGGATAATATAATATGATATATAATATAAGTTTGTATTTAAATTGTGTTGGCAATGTATTTTATAAGTCACACTACATCAGATTGTAGCACCTAGAAAACAAGTACACTTTATTTAAATCTACAAATCCTAAGGTCAGACTTTATGGTCATGGAGAATCCTGCGTTGTGACAGGAGAGAACAGTGTCTCTGGCGTTTGTCGACCTCGTGCGGCGCGGCGTCGCTTTCCCGCCTCCGTGTTAACGTTAAACATTTATTTCACTCTCTGTTCTACAAAACAAACCGGTTTGTTCTCTGCCGCTCGGAGGGCCTCGGGCTCACCTCACATCACACTCCGCACAATAATCACTGTGCATTTTTAAAAACCATCTCCATCTCGCTCCCTCCTCCTCCTCCTCCTCCTCCTCCTCCTCCTCCTCCTCCTCTTCTTCTTCGTTCTTTGGGAAGTGAGACTGCAGCTTTGATCCTCTTTGCCTCTCAGATGTTCCTATCAGTGCTGCAGACAGGGACTCATTAACTTCCAGCTGTGGAGCTCTGACACTCGTTAGACCTGTTCCTTCTTTTTAGTTTAGGAGTTTTACATTTTATTTTGTCGTCATTTAACACCAGCTGTGACCAGACACAAGAACAAACAGACGTGTGCAGTGGTTTACAAGATGAATCTTAAAGGATACTTCAACTTACTCCTCACCTGACCCTGCGTTTTGTCGTCTTATCCATCATTTTTATTAGTAATATTAACTCTACATCTGTAAGAGCATTTTCAAATCTGTTGTTTGCTCTGGAAGATCTTAGTGGACGAGTTATTAAGTCGTTGCCTTGGTTCAGTTTTGTTTTCACACAAAAGGAAATTCTTGCAAATTCTAGCAAAAGTGTGTGTTTGTTTGTTTTTTTTTTACATCCGAGCACAGCTGCTGTGTTCAGATCTGTCTAGATGAACCGTACCAAAAGGGGATATGAACCAGAGTCCAATTAAATCGGACTGAACACAACAAGCTAAGAAGAAATCTGACAGGTCAAGAAACACAAGCAGTGAGTCAGATACTCGGTGTTATTGTTTTTGGTAGAAGAAATGGACAGCATGACTGAAATAAGATGAGATACATGTTCGATAAACCCGCAACTGTGTTTGTGTGTGTGTGCGTGCAGATATTTGTGTTGGTCAGGAGTCACTGTGTGCGTCCACTGTGATTCAGATTGACTCAGCTTCTGTTAGATTGGATGTAAAACCAGACAAATCCACCCAAGTCGTTTTCAAATGATTCCTCCCAGTGTGTGTGTGTGTGTGTGTGTGTGTGTGTGTGTGTGTTTGAGAGAGAGAGAGAGAGACAGACTGACTGTAGCGGAGAAGCACATCCATCTTTATTCACGTCTCTGAGACATAAATTACACTGCGTCAGTCACAAAGTCACATTGAATTACACGACTAATCACACACACACACACACACACACACACACAGTTCTGTTGAGCATATAAAATCCTGAATACATAGTTTTAGGACAACTCACACTAACCCCAGTGTAAAGGTGCTTCTCACCGTCCAGTCACGTTGAACAGGTGTATTTTACTTCCACTGAGGCTTGGAAAGATTGAATGTCAAACTTTCTGTCTTTTTTTGAACTACAACTCAAGCTCACATTTTTTTTCCCTCTTCCTTAACCTGCTTAAGTGTAAACCCCACAGGCAGATGTTCATATCCACCTGTTTTCATATAGTCCATTTTCTGCAAATTAGGCATCATATTCCCATCATCTCAACGGTTTTTAGATTGATTTCCGTCCCTCCAGGCAATCATTGGTGTCACTTCATTTCTGTTAAAAATCCGCTTGTAGAAACTTGAAACTTGCTGCAGAGAGAAAATTCATCCCAGTCTGTGTTTATTCGGCTTTCCTGTCATTAGTTTGTTATAATTGCACTGTAATACACATGTGGAAAAGGCTCCCAGTTGTTTAAAGTGAAACTGTCTGCATATCCAGATACTGTTAGTGACAACTGAGAAAAAGTTTTTTGGGGTTTCTGTTGAACTGAGTCTTTAATGCGCTAAAACATGTAAAGCCACGTCATCATATCGCCGCTATGCAGATGACACTCAACTATACCTGTCGTTCCCGCCACGGTCTCTTGGATCTCGGCTTGTCGCTCTGACATTTCCACACGGATGAAGCAACGCCACCTTCAACTAAAACCTCTCTAAAATTGAACTCGTAGTCCTCCCCACCGATCAGTTTCTCCATCACCATGTTAATATCAGAATTGCCTCTTCATCTCTTACCCCAACCACCAATATTTGATGACCAGCTGTCCTTCTCTGACGTGTTGCATCTGTTTTCCGGTTGAGCTCTGCTCTATACAACATAAGAAAAATCTTGCCTTACCTGACTCAGTGCGCCACCCAACTCTTGGCCCAGGCCCATGGTTATAGCTCCTCTCGACTACTGCAACGCCCTTCTGGTGGGCCTCCCTTAACGGACAGTGAAACCGTTGCAAATGTCCCTCTCTGTCTTCAAGAATCTCTTGAAGACTCATCTCTTCCAAGAGCACCTCCACTCCTAACACCTCTAACACCCTTACATGTCTAACTAACACTTACTTCTTTAAATTGATCTCCTTGCATTTATTGAATAGATGTAGTGCTTAGTACTCAAACCAGGTCTCCTGCAGCACTGAAGCTTTTGTGTTGTCCCTCACTTGTAAGTCGCTTTGGATAGAAGCATCAAACGAGTGAATGTAAATGTAAATCCTAAATCCTAAGTCCTAAATAGTGCAGCAGCCACAGCTGGATAGCCACAGGAAGCAGGTTCCAAACACCATTACACAACAGGAATGCACAGTTAGATTAAAAGGAGTCTTTATTTTATTTTGTTCTATCTCCAACAACTGTAGCACAAAGGGAAAGTGGATCACCATAAACCAACACACTGAGCAAAACACTGTTTGGAGACTTGCATATTAGATTAAGAGGCCACTACAACTAACAGTAATAACAAATAAGTAGCTCGCAATCCACCCACCATAGCACTCATTAATTACAACAAATAGATCAGATGGAAGCAGAAGCAAAACAAATCAAAATAGTCACTTTATAAATCAAACCATGGAGAGAAAATTAAACCAACAACAGCTTTGATAATCAGTTAATGGTAAAAGTCGTTGCCCTGCTGGATCAAGCTTTAGAATAAACTGAATATCCTTTGGTTTTGGGCTGTTGGTTGGACGAAGCAACTCACAGTACGACAAACACTTGCAGCTCAGAAAACTCTTCAAACAGCTGGAAACGTTCGCCCTCATGTACCACCAAGTCCACTTAGAGCAGGGATGGTGATTGCTGAGCACCTCACGCACAGTGTGCTGATGTTTGGGGTTCAAACCCAGCAAAGAACTTTTGTTTCCTGTTAGTGCCTGTTATTACTTGAACAGACCAGAACAACACTTGATCAACATCTGTTCCACCTGGTTCCATGCAAACCCAACATTATTGTCAGTCTCATTAGTAGGTTCATTTTTTCTTTTTTCTTTTTTCTTTTTAGATGATTTCCAAGTTTCCAATACTGAAATTTTTTCCAATCTCAACTCCTTCTTTTTAAGTACTAGAAAAAGAGCAGTATGATTGAATGAGTCTCTTACAAGCATCAGTTTCTCAAATAACCGTCTTTATAAATGTCCCCTCCAGTGCAAAAGCTCTTTTCATTCAAATGAAATAAAATTATTTCTAAAATTCTCACAGCTCAAAACATCCTTTCTTTCCCTTTTTTAATGTTACCCTTGGTGTCTAAGACCTCGGGTCTTTTGTCCTTTTCTTTTTTCTATGTTGGTAATCAGTATGGAGTGGCCCCGTGGAGCTGTACCCACAAAGCAGAGCTGGCAGGAAACCGGTAGCTCATTTGTCCTTTTCAGTTTTTCCCTACAAGGACGTCCATCCTGTAATAATCACAAATAACTCTGCTGTAACAGGAGAAATGACTGAATTACAGCTATGGAAACCACATTTCCTGACCTCCCGCTGCAGAGCTAATCCCACACAGCGTCAGCCACTGTTTGACTTTACACACAGGACTGAATATGTTTAAAGATAAATGAGTTTGCATTGACCTCTGAGTAGTTTCAGTGCCTTTCAGTTGTTTCTTTACTTTGTTCTGATACATCTGTTAAGCCAGAGTTGACTGGAGGGCCACATCGCTCCTGCCAGACTTATTTTCTGTTGTTAAAGAACTTTTATTGTAACCTTGACTTTTAACATCACTTATAACAGCCCTGGACGTTTACGGATGTTTGTGAGCTGGAGATTTGGTGTTTTTCGCTTCAGCTCAGCCTCTCAGCAGAATTTCTGTTCAAGTTTTCAAATGTTTCTCTTTGTCTTTTTCAATGCAGAGCTACCAGATGCTCAGAGGTACATAACTCTGTGAGCTTAAGGCCTCAGTAGCAGTGTATGTTGCAGTCAACAGCTGGGTATTGAACTTTGGTACTTTTATGGACAAACCAAATTGGTTTGATACTATCGAGGATTGAAAAATGCCTCGTCATTCAATACCAAATTTTGATACCTAAGGACTAAATGAGTAGTAAAATATATTTTAGGGCTGCAACTAATGATTATTTTCACTTTCTACTAATCTGTTTTTCTTGAATTGATTAATTAACTGCATTTTATGTCTCTAAAATGTCAGAAAATAGAGAAAAAAAGCCTGTCACAGTGAATCCACGGTGACGCCTTCAGGTGTCATGTTTTATCCGACCAACAGTCCAAAATCCAAAGATTCAGTTTAAAATGATATGACAGAGAAAAGCTGCAAATCTTCACATTGGAAAAACTGGAAGCAGAGAATGAATGCTTGATAGTTTTGCTTGATGGTTTTGCTTGATGAGTCACTCTATTGATCAATTGCTCAATGAATAACCACAAATATGAGGGTCCCGTTGGAACGCACAGTCCAGTGAACCCAAAGATACACAGCAGGGTTCTTTTAAGTCTGCTGAACTGACGCAATGCTGTTCATTTGGTAACAAAATTCTGATGAGTGATGGAGCAGGCGAGCGCTCCACAGGAGGAAATCTGAGAGGTTCGCAGAACAACAAGGAGTCACAACAACCTTCAACGTAAAAAGTTACAGTGGATGATTTGTGTCTCATAAATAGCAAAATCAAAGAGAAAAACGCTGGTGAGATGTTAGTTTTTCTTTTCTCATATTAATAGCTGAGTTTAATGTTTTGAAGTTGTTCAGAACAGACAGTGGGAGCTGCTTCTTCCTGTGGAGAATTCATCAGTGGATTTACACTTTTTAATGGTGATAGAAAATGACTGTTTAGTATTTGCTTCATTTACCAATCATTTGCCGAAGTGAAGTTAATTTCTTCTCATTAATTGTCTTAATTATCGTTGTGTGAAGCGATCATCTGTCAGTGGTTGTTATAGAGTCGGTTAAACGTGGAGCGGAGTCTGTTATAGTATTTTCACGGTGTGAACAGCTCTCCACTTCTGTCCTCGTGACGCACGTCTGCACTCGACCCTGGAGGCGTTAAAGAGCTCTTCACAATCAGACAGAGCCGGTTCATTACTCAAACCACCTTTAACCACATCTAAACGTTGTAAATACACTTCAACACGTTATTTAACTTGAAACAACAGCCGAGGAAATGAATCTGAAGTGTTGAATGAGATCATCTGGAGGTCACTGGTTTAAACGCAGCTCAGTGAAATGTTACAGGCCGACCGAAAAAATATCATGAGCTTGACCCGAAGCCTCAGAGCTGGAGGAAAGTTTTCTGTAAAGTCTATTTACATTCAAGATCCACCTGCCTTGTCTCCATGTTATCTTGTGTAGTACCTGGAATAGGCAGGTGCACCCACTCATTTCCAAACGATCTCCATCCAGACGACTGTTTTAGCTCGGTATCAGAAACAATCAATACATACAATTTGGGCCGATGTAACCCAAATTCAGTCCTCTGAGAAATCTGGTCTGGGTCCTTTGTTGTTACCAATGTTTGGCCCTGATTATCTGGAGGTGTGAGGTGTCCGCAGATCCGCTCTTATATCTCCCGAACTACTCGCAGGATCATCAGAGCTGCCCCCAATAACATCAAACAGGTTTGATATTTAGTCATGACTATCTTTACATCATTACTTTCACAGCTGACGGTGTTGCCAAGCAACAGTAAACCTTCTACGCCTTGAGGCTAACCTTAGCTAGCATACAGCTGTTGACACACATTAAGGCTGACAGTTAAACTCTCACCTCAAGTTTTCGCTGAAGAATAGACAACCTGTGTCGACCGTGTGTCCCAAACCATTTTCTCATCCAGACTCGTTTAGTCTTCTGCTTTTGTTTTTCTTCACTGCACCTGGGTCACACTCTCCCTCTCTCAACTGCATCTGAGCCTGTGGGAAACACTGCGGCGGCAGAATCTGGTCTCGTTGGACTGATCACACCTCTCTATTTACAGTCGTTTATCTGCGTCCCGATAAGCTTGGTGTGAACTGAGACATTGATAACAAAAGAGAGGCAGAACCTGATAAAAGGAGATAAAAAAAAACACCGTGTGACTGAGGTGCTAGTGAGAGATTGTCTTTTTCTGTATGAAGACACCGTCAGATGTGTGAGAACTCACAGCTGAGGTGTAAAAATTAAATTAGGATCGGGTTAAATTTAGATTCTGTTGCTGCTCCTAAACACAGAGCAGTTTTGAAATAAAATGTCTTTGCTCATGTTGTGTAAACTGATAATTGTGGAGGAGTGAGTTTGTGTTTTGGTGCCTACAGTGCCACAGTAAACAGTTTCCCTGATTCCCAGTCTATTTGCTTGTGATATACAGGATAATGTAACATTTTCAGGTGTCTAAACAGAAAAGGTTGGGAACCATCGTATCAGACCAAAATATATCGGTGAAATCCGTCACCTTACCAGGTATTTCATTCCCCCGAAGTACAAGGCAGTGTCACCTTAGCTTCACACTGAAACATGCCAGTTTTATGAATCCATTAGTTACACATAGAACTACAAAGACTTTAGCTTTTGTTTTTGTGAATCTGAAAATGAACACACCGATGTTATGAAGGCTGTTAAATATTAGCATTTTTAGCTATGTGTATTGTGTGTTATTATCCAAAGAGCTAACATGCTAAATGCTATGTTGTGACACACTAGATTTCAGCATATTAATGTATTATCATGGTAACCAATCAGAAGAGAGGAGGGCGGGGCTTTGGGGTGTGGCTGAGAGCGGTGTCTGCTTTGTTGTGACATCACAAAGTTCCAGAAGTCCTGACGGCTGGTTTTAAGGCTCAGTTTCTGAATACAGGCTGTGTGCATTTCTCTGTGGACTGAGGCTTTGATACTTTCACAGTATTAATATAGACTCACTCATTTTATATAATATGGGACCTTTAAGTCCTTACGAAATAAACTTCTCACAATGGCTCTGATTTGTTGTCGGAGCTATATGATCACATTTGGCTGACACGGTCACTTCAGCGCTAAACTGAACTCTAAATGGGGGAAAAAGAATCAATTCAAAACACTTATCTTAAAAAAAGCCCAGAATGCTGCATTGTGGGTAAAAAAAAGTCACTTTGATTGGAGTTGTTTTTGACAAGCGTCAGTCAATTCACCTCACACTCAAACACTGTGACACACACTGAGAGCCTTTCCACCAAAGAAGTGTTTGAATAGGAATACTTCCCCCAATTACCGAGCTCCTCTGCTGAATCATCGGTGATATTGTGTGAAATCAACTGAGGCGTTTCTGTGAGAAGAAGGCCATTAGGAGAGAAAGGAGCCCATTATGATGAAAGGAGAAGCCGAGAACAAGAGGGCGAGGTGGAGGAGAAGGAGAAGGAGAAGGGCGGCAGTGTGTGTGTGTGTGTGTGTGTGTGTGTGTGTGTGTGTGTGTGTGTGTGTGTGTTGCTTCTTACATCATTGATTCCTTTAGTGAAAACACACACGGATGATAAAGCATTTATTTGAATGGTACTTGTTTAAGAAAGGAAGAAACCTTATGTCAGTCTGTCATTCCTACTCCACCTTCATCTGCAGAAACACATAAATCTGCCTGTATGAGGAGAGGAAGAGCATGTAGATTATACCTCACTGCGCTCGAGGGCTCTATGCATACGAATACAATTTGTGCATCTCCTTGTTTGTACGTGATACTTTTGTATCGATGGTTTCATTTGAGTCACAGAAATAGGCTGCTGTATCTTCTAGTAAAACCTAACCTAAATGTCCTTATCTCGGCATGCAGACTGTGTAGACCCAATGTTAATGACAAAGCTGAACCCACTTCACACGTGTGAACTTGTTCGCCTTTGCTGAAACCCCATATGAAGTGCAGGACTTCTTCTCCCTGCAGGTCATTTTCTTGTTTGCTGATACCTTTCAACATCTGACGGTCTCCTTCAGTTGTCACTCAGCGCGTCTGTACAACCTGCAGCATGCCGCGGAAAAGTCAGATATGGCTCAGTTTAGTTACTGTAGCCACATGCGCTCGATATCGAATGATGTAAACAAACCCCATTTTCTTTACCTGACAACAGCTTCTTGCTGCTCTGTGACATAAGTCGGTGCTATGTTTGAATCGTGGACTGTAAATAAAGATGGACGTAGCCTCCGTGACGTCACCCATAGGTTTCTGAAGAGTGTTTTTTCTTTTTTTAGCTCAGAATGAGTTGCTCCACCGTTGTCATCTTGGCAGTGCCTGACTCCGCCCCCGTAACTCCCAGCCAATCCAAAAATGGGCAAAGAGGTGGGGCGCGTGTGGAGCTGAGACTTCTGTTCATGCCGGCTCATCCACCTGTCACTCAAAGCAACCACACCCTCAGTTATATATAACTTTAAACCTTAATAATAACCTGTACAGTCAAGATAAAGCAAGTTAAACAGGACAACCACCAGACAATAAATCCATGGAATTTTTACAACATTATTCTGCAGTTTTCATCAACACAACCACCAACGTGAGCTCAGAAAACCACACGGCCACCTACTTCTTCCTTGGTGTGTGTGTGTTTTATAATCTGTGTGGCCCTTATGGGGAGTCAGCGAACGCATCATCTAATGAAACAGTATGATGCGACACCTAGAGGCTCGGCTGGATGATACAGACAACTACAGTACATTTTCTGACCGTCGAACTGGAAATTAATTGATAATCAATGAATCATTGACATCCTTTTTAGTGTTCAGTGTTAGCTCCACTGCTGGTACGATGAATTCTGAATTCAGCAACATCGGCCCTTAAACTTTAAACTTTGATGAACTCGTCACTTTTCGTGCATTTCTTCCTCTCGCCTGTGTTCGCCCCCGCACTGTCTCTCTAACTCTATCTGTCTTTCCCAATCCACTTGTCCATCTCTCAGTTTTAGTTTTTCCTGACTCCACCATTCTTCATTTTTCCGTTTATCTTCCCCGTTCTCCCTCTTGCAATCCTCCCTTCTGTCTTAGCAGAATCTGAGGCCCAGATGTTTACCTGCCTCTCCACTCGCCACACTTCCTTTTCCTTCTGATTCTGCTTGTAGTCTGAATCCTTGTGGGGCAGGGGGATATGGCAAAAACTATAATTATCGATATGTACATTTAATACCATTAATGAGGAAGGAAACACAAACTTTGTTTATGAGTGAACGCCACAGGCCTCCTTTTAATTGAAGCTCGGGGGGGTATATTCAGTTTAGGATGGAATCCTAAATAAACCAAACAATAGTTTGTTACAGCTGAAATCTGAGCCATTTCTAAATCACGGATGTTTTGTGATAAGCGTTCGCCAAAATCTATCTCTCCTCAGATTCGCTCAATTTTATGTTTCCAAACACGTGTTGTTTTTATTCTCCTGTTTTTTGCCCCTGCAGGTGTCGGCTACATAACCTCATTGCTGTAGCCTAATAGAGCGAGTGTGCAGATGAGGTTTGACCCAAATGCAGAACAGATACATTTGATTATCGAGATTGTCTTATCTCCCAGCCCCAGTGTTCAGGAATATCTGTGAATCTGCTTCATACTGAGTCACTCTCAGGCTGCAGTAAATGTGAAGTTAGTGTTGAGAGGTTTGGTCTCTGACACAACACATACAGTTTAGTGGAAATATGGTCGAGCAGATCCTGTTGAAATAAAGGTTATAATCCAAACGCTTACAAAGGTTTTGACAGACGGTTAGATCTTCCCTCTGTAAATAAAACGGAAAATAAAACCCACAATCCACAGCCTCTGCTTCCTGAAACCAATTTGTCTTTATTAAATCTCCATTAGGTCCTTTTTATAGTCTCATTGTTGCTGATTCATATTTTTATTGGACAGAAGTATTTCTTCTTGTTACAAGCCTGTAATGCATTCAGGTTTAATTCCTCCGCCATCGAGGTCGGAAGGAAGCGGTGCGTTGATTTTATTATTGTATCCCACTTTAGTGCTTTGAGATGAGATAGCTTCTACAGCCACACAGGCTACTCTTATCTCTCGGGTGGGGGTGGGGGGGTAAATGTCAGCTGTGATTAATCCAAACCTCTCTGCTTCCACTGTCAGTGTGAAGGCAGTCAACCCTGCCGCCGCAGTGATGGCGGTGTTGCTTCAAGACACCAACTTTATCTATATTCCGCAGAGTCAAACGGGCAAAGGTTGGTTTTCATCCAAATAAGAAATTAAAATGTGGAGATCCTCAGCCAAAGGTTTGAGAATAATATCTGAAGTGTTAATGCTCAGACAAAAGTGAAGCGAGGAGCGTTCCCTCTCTGTCTTCAAGAATCTCCTGAAGACTCGTCTCTCCCGAGCGCACCTCCTCTCCGAACTCCTCTAACACCGCAACATACCCAAAGAGCTCTTGCTATGCACTTCCTGTGCAATTCTTCACCTGATCTCTTCTGGCACTCACTGAATAGATGTAGCACTTAGCCCATACACCAAGGTCTCCTGCAGCACCGGAGCTTTAGTGATGTCCCTCACTCGTAAGTTGCTTTGGATAAAACCGTCTGCCAAATGAGAAAATGTGAAATGTAAAAGTAAAGTTGAACTGTGCATATCAACCATTATCTTTCTTTGGATACTGTGTATCTCCAGTATAACATAAGCATGAACAACCACTTGTCAGGGCTTCGTGTCCATGTCCAGAGTGGAAGGTTTGGATCAGCCATTAAGTTCAGTACTAGATGTTTTGTTTTTTATTTAATGGCCACATCCTGAATCATTGTGGAGAAAGTTTGAGCCATTAATTGTTTTTGTTCACATCGTCCTTGTGATCTCCTCGGTCTGCGTTCAGCTCCGACAGCTTCCGCTCATTATCTCATTTTTAGCACTCACGGTTGACCAAGTGCACATTTCCATGTCAGTGAATGTTTTCTGTTTAGTGAGCACAGCTATGAGAGAAAATGCCCCCCCCCCCCCGAAAAAACCACAGACCGCAACAGAAACGCTGCTTCTCCTGGCGCCGGGGAAGGCAGCAGAGCGTCGCTCGAACAACCGAGAGTTCACATCCACATTCAGTCTGACGCTTCATTACACGGCTCTCGTCTGTCTTCATTTCATGTTCAGATCGTTTATTTAGATGATACATCTTTGGACAGATTTATCTCTGTGTGAGTGGGTGTAATGTCTAATCTGAGGAGCAAAGTTAAAAAAAATGTTTTAAAAAGCTTTTATTTTCCACCATTTTCCTGTGTCAGTCTGTTCTTTTGGCTCTTTGTCAACCTTTGGAGCAGGAGAACGAATGTTACGTTCATGTAGAATAAAATGCTTCAAGCCTGATCACCATTTTGAATAATAAAAGCAAGCTGTTGAAGATTTTTCAGCGTTGAGAGGGTCTGGATTTCCCTGGCAGAAATCTGACTTCACGGCGGTCCTCTCAGATCGCCTCAACCTCCTTCAATTATTCATGAAGGAGCCAGAAAACTACACAACACAGAACCTCTCTGAACAGTAAATAAACTAGCGGTTAAGTGACATCGTGTATTGGTGAACAAACAGACATCATAGTAAATCCCTCTACGCAAACAGATTGTCTCAGTATTGAAGTGATGTCTTCTGGTTTTATTTAATCAGAAAGTCTCTGAGATTAAGATTTTTTTTTTTTTTCCAAAGAGCTCTGAGAACAAACTACACATCTACGGCATTGTAACAAGACAGTTCAGTCACGCAAAGCACCCGTCACCAATTACTGCTGTCACAAGTATTAATGAAAATGTCAGTGAGTAACCAGCTTAAAAGTCTCTCTGAGGAGTGAGTGTCTCTAATTTCCATTCGCTGTGGCGAAGATCCATGATACTGGAAACCAGTCATCCCCAGTTTAGTACCAGCTGGTATGAGGAACTTTTAAAACCTGCCTGTAATGTGGTGCTGTACTGCTGTTCACTGAGGATGTTAAATATGGAGGCGACTTAAATATAAAAGGCCTTTATAGAAAACAGTGATGACCATCTGACTTTTTCATAAAACTCATATCGATTGACAAAAAACTTTGGTTGTGCTTTGGAAAATCAATACGCGGTCACAGTCAGCCACAGTATCGAAGTGATGGACATAACACACAACATACCAACGATGTGCTCGAAGCAGTCGTCAAAGCTCATCTCATCACAAGGTCAGTGTAGTTTCTGGAGCTTTTATGAGTGTTTTTAGGACTTCTCATTTATGTTGGTGCCAAAGTCGAACTTTTAACGTTCCAGGATCAAACATTTATTTAGAAGCTCAACTTTTAAACCAACGAGGACATCTGGAGAGTCAAACTGTCGAACCCCCCACACGGTGCTGCTGGGACACCTTTTGATTGTCCGTGGCCGTCGTCATTGATTTCACCCTGTCGCTTCTCCAGTCTTTAAGTCTGTGACCAGGGGCTACTCTTAGGGCCTTACCAAGGAATTAAAAACCAAAGAGTTCATTTTCTGGGGAGCAGTAATGTGATCAAGGAATTTGCTGGGTTTTGATATCTCCCTGAGTTTGTTTGAAATAGGGTCCTGACACCGATGCTGGAGCGGCCGCTTTTGATTTGTTATTTGGGTTGTCATTGTGTTGATGCTGTTCAGCTGCTGTAGCTGTCAACATTTCTCACAATTTTTAAGAGTTTTATATTTGGTGGTATTAAAAAAAAAAAAAAAACACATTTAAGAAATCCAGTTCAGCTCCTGTGGGGAATATTTCATCATTATGTAAATTTAGGGATTAGAGCTTGACTGATACTGGATTTTTTGAGGCCAAGCCATTTTATTTTTAAGTGTTTATTCATTGTTATTGTACATTTTACAGTTAAAAATCAACCTGTCAGTGCTCCCTGGTGGACAAACTATGTAAATCTGAGTTTCACAAAGCAGATTAAAATGGAGGGGCACCACCTCACTTGAAATATAAAGCATCTTTATTTTTATTTGATACAACATTTAGGTTTATTAAGCTTCAGGGAAAACAAACCATGAAAATCACACAGCAAAGGCTACATTGATGAGGAGAAGAGATGCATTGGTATCTGATTCACCTTCTTTTCTAACCAGTTTCCTGGGAGACTGTAATGGAAACACTTCCCCTGTTTTTTAAATGACCTTTCTCACAATTGTTGTCACTTATTGTTCAAAAAATATGTTGATAATGATATATCAGTGATAACATGAATGGATCTCACTCTAGAAGTGATGGGGGGATTGTAAAAGTATTAACTGATAATTGAATAATGAAAACAGTCTCTGTGTCCTGTCCTTGATTGTTTTATTTAATGTTTGAGTGCAGTCGAGGCATTAAGTGTATTTGAGTCGGGCACATCCTCTCCTCCCCATCAAGTTGATTTTCCAGCATAAAGAGCCCTGCTGTCGACTCGGGCCGTATCTGTCTGCTTTTTAAAGTCCATTTCCTGCTGCTCCTTAAAGACGCAAGTGTGAAATGAATGTTTCTTCTTCTCAGCAAGGGCACAAATGTTTTGGCTGCTTTATTGAGCCTCGGCTCGACGAGAAGCCGTGGAAGCCCAAAGCAATCTTAAGAATTTTAAGGAATCTCTTTTTACTGAGCAGCCGAGCAGCACTAATACCACGAGACAGCGGCAGCGTCGTCTCGGCTGACGGGCCGTGGGTGGACGGTGGAGAGTTTAGTTTTCATACAGATCAAGTACTTACAGAAGCCGCCACAGGCTGCTCCACTCTGCTCCCTCAACCTCTTTAAAAAGAAAATGGTGTTTTTGCAGGGGAAGCTGCAGGGAGCCATTTTCTGTCATAGAGGCTGATCGCACTCTGAGTTGTGGACCAGCGTGTCCTTCAGCCCCTGAACGCCCCTCGTGCAGATGCTGATAATTATAATGTGCCTTTTATACTATAAGTTTGGTTGAAGCTGAATGATCTGAAAAAGCCGACCACAAAGCTAACAATATCACTGATTCTCCAACTGTTAGTTGCTATGCCAACTGTTGTAGTAATGATGGATCCATGAGGTGATTTCCACTTTTCTCCTGAGCTTTTATGTCATTGAAAAGGAAATATTCTCAGGTAATCTTGGTCTAATGAAAACTTTAACTTGTTTTAACCTCACACAGGAAATTGAGAAAATGACTCTCTTGATATTAAAAATACCATTCTGTAGTGTAGTCCCTGTTTTTATATGTTTTGTACATCTGTAGCATTTATGTAAAATAAGGCTAAATTCAGGCTTCCACTCACCTGCAATTACAAATGACAAACAAGTGCTAATAGTTAGTTATTGATGATAAATAAATATTCTTTGTGAGTTTTATAATCTGTAACTTTCCACTTCTGCATGATTTTAATTATGGTAACAATGAATTTCATTTGGTCGCCATGACAATGGCATCACATCCCTTTTTCTGCATGTGTTGGCGTTGTGGTTGTCTGCCTGAAGGGTCAGCATTGACTTTTTATCCAGTTTTAAGCTTCATTTTTTAAAGATATGCTTTTTACACCTCGTTCGTTTTGTATTTAAACCAGATGACGGATTTTAGTCACCGTGCATCTGAATCTGAAGTTATCAGAGGAAAAAAGCTGAGTAAATGTTAATAGCATTGGTGAAACACTGATTTTTAATATGAAAACGCCGACTTTTGCTCTTGTTTTGATTGAGGCCGCTAGTGGAAGAAGTTACATACTGTGTGTTTAAGTTAAGTCAATTTATTCATAGAGCCGATTTAAATGCAACAAACGTCGACCTAAGAGCTTTACAGAGAGATTAAATGATGGGATTAATTGATTGATGATTGCTATCAAATAAAAACACAGACATAAATTAATTAGGAAAAGCATAAACAGTCGTAACACAACGACATTGCAAAGAAAACCAATAAAATCCAAAAGCAGAAAGGTGGATTGTGGTGAGTCGCGTCTTCATGATGACACGAGGCCAAAGAAAAGAGATGAGTCTTTAGACAGGTTTTAAAAATATCAATGGAGGGGAAGATGTAATGGTGAGTGGCAAACTATTCCACAACAACGGAAAATGCTCCATCACCTTTTGGATTTTAACTGGGAGCGTGGAATGGAGAGCAGTGAGTGGTCAGCAGATCTCAGGGGTGTGGAGGTGGGATGAGCTGTTCAGAGATGTAATCCGGTTCCAGTCCACAGTGCTTTGAAATCAGTTCTCCCCTTGACTGGTAACCAGTGAAGGGAGGCCAGTACAGGGGAGGATGTGGTGTGTCCTCTCGCTGCCGTTCTGAACCAGAGATAAGACTGACTGACTGACTGACTGACTAACAACTTTTCTAGCCTCCTGCTGATGCATTTAAGGACACACTGAGTGAGCTTTAGAAACATTGTCACCAGCAGTGAAAAGTATACGTAGCTCATGGACTAAAATATGAAAAAGAAAGAAAGAAAACAAGACAGCAGTATTCACCTGCTGGAGTTCAGGTACACTCAATTAAATCCAGTATATCACATCACAACCAGACCTGGGTGTTGATACTGAAACTTGTACTAATGGTTCAGAGGAGACACAACAGGCTAACACCTCCTGATGTCGGGCTTGGTGTTTTAAATTAATACCACTGCTGGTACAAAACCTGAGATACCAAAACAATCATTTTTCTCTACCTTACTTTGAGAAATATATATTCTACAAAACTCTTTTTAAATTCATGGCTGAACGGTGCTGGGATTCTGCTTGGGGCCGTTTTTTAGATTCGAAAATAAATCATTATGTCTATGGAAACTATTCTTGGGTATTTTTTTAACTGTCTTGTAGCAGGAATATGGCTGTATGTGTATGTATGTTTACAGCACTGCAATGAACAGGCTATTCATTTTTTGTCATGTCATCGTCGCTATCTTCTGGACTAATTTGGCAGTTGATTGATAACAGTAAAACAACAACTCTGCATACGCTGTTTAAAGACCAATGGAGGAACAAGCGCTGAAAAGTTTGAAACATGGGTGTATTGGCTTTGAAAGTTGTGCTTGGACTTTTACCAGACTATGGTTTACAACTGAGGAAAGGGTGAGTAGATGATGCATTCTTCTGGACCTTTCTAGTGCAACGTGAGGATTCACATTGTTCTTGTCTTTCTGAAAAAGGTCGCAATTTGTGCCACACCCGGCTCGTAGCCTGCAGAGATAAATGTCACAACTTGAGTCTGTAATGTGCCGTGTCTTTGCTGGAACATAACTTTAAAAGGATGACTTGTGTTTCTACATACTTGCTATGTTGAAAGACACAAACGTCTGATTGGTTGATTGTTTCTCCACCCTGTACAAATGGTCGTCAATGAGCCCAGGACCGAACACCAGACTTATTCATCACAGAGTCACAGAATAAATGTGCGATGGGGGCAGTGATTCATTGGTCTGAAAGCAAGCAAACAATAACAACCTCCACTCTTGTGATGACTCTGGCTGCAGGTATTTTTCCCCCATTAAGCCAAAAGAGCATGAGTGAGGTCCAACTCTGATGCTGGGTGATAAGCTCTGGCTCACAGTCTGCGTTCCACTAAATCCCAAAGGTGTTGGATGGAGTTGAAGTCAGGGCTCCGTGCAGGCAAGACAAGTTCTTCCACACCAAATTGGGAAAATAATTTCTTTCTGTCCTCTCTCTGTGGACTCCTGGGAGTCCGTTATTGACATCTGAGAGTCTGTTATCGTCCAGAAGCACAACAGGGATTTCTGGCACCAACTTCGCCAACTTTCTTGGTGAATGGAGGCAGGAAACAGTTGACAAAGGTCAAAACAAGCAACCCTAAATCAGGGTCATGACTTGATGAAGACCACAAGCCAAAACATTTACATGGACACCTGGGAATTGATTAGTGTCTCTATAGGGACACCTGGGAGTCCATTTTGTCTCATTTCATGTCCATTTACCAAAAAAAACCAAAGGGAGATTGTGTTGAATCGTTCTTGAAGCAGTTTTATGCAAATCAAGAGACAAAAGAGCAAATTCAAATGAAAACATAAAAGTTTTGTCACTAGAAGAAGTTGTTGTACGACCTGCAGCTCAGACTACTTCATCTGCAAAGTCGTCCTCAGTCGGCGACACTCTTGGACGCAGCGTGACCTTGGTCATCTGGTCAGATGAGTCATGTTTTGGTCTAAACTTAGTGCTGCTTCTCTCAGCTGAATGTTGGCTCATTATAAACACACCTGGCCTCTCGGGGCTGCTACAGAGAATTTAATATGTGAATACAGACAATAAGCTGGACCGGGCCGGATCAGAGCCAACACCACATGGTACCACCTTTATTCGCCCTGCTGTGTGTCCTCTGGTGTTTTCTCCCAATCTTTCAGCATTAGTCACTCTCTCATTTCTCTTTACACCTGCTTCCAAACACAAACGGTAGTAAACTCGGCTAAACTCTCTCACGCAGCTCTGAGAAAACACAGCTAGACTCGCGAGTACTTACTGTTGTTTTCCTCTGTATCAATCTGCTAAACATCCAGGTCTCCGGAGACGAAATGAAACCCGGGCAGAGTCTGGGATTCTACAAACAAAAATACTGTCTGTTTGGACTCATTGTTTGCTCCGTGCCTCAGTGGGATTTATATGATCTTAATTATAATTCATATTCAAATATAGAGTTTCTATGTACTTGGGAAGCTCTGCGGAAGATGGAGAGAACTAAATCGAAAACATACACCCAAAGAAAAAGAGGAGAGTTCTTCATGTGGCCTTGATGCATTGAATTCAACTTAATGGAAGCTGATTTTCATTTAAAAGAATATAATGAGGTTACTAGTCAGATTATTTTTAGATTTTGCGTTAGAAAATCCTCCGGTCCTTTGACAGGATTAAGTGTTCTGCAACAATAAAAGCAGGTACGTTCCCCCAAGTGATGACAGATGATTCATGTCTGGTAGAAGATGGTTGGCCGAGGGATGGAGGGCAGTCTGAGGCTGAATGTATCAAGAGTTTAATCTTTCTTCATTTTCTCTCCTTTTCATGCCTCCACGCTGGCGACAGCCAGGGCCTGAGGCATTGTGTTTGACGTCTGTCCGTCACATTCCCGTGAACGCAATATCTCAGTAACGCCATGAGGGAATTTCTTCAAGTCTGGCACAAACATTCACTTGGACTCAAGGATGGAGCGATGACATTTTGGTGGTGAAAGGTCAAAGGCCAAGGTCACAGTGACTTCACAAAACATGTTGTTTGGCCATAACTCACTAATTCAGACACTGATTATGACATTTAACCCAAATGTGTATCAGGATAAAAATTAAGTGATGACATTTTATATCAAATGATTAAAGGTTAACGTCACTGTGACATCATAATGTTCTGCAAAAACACATCTGGTCATTATTCAATGCTGTAACTCAGGAAGGAGAGACTGTGACCATATTTCCTGCTGGTTGGCGAAGGCGTACAACCATCAGGCGGTGATTCTAGTTGGAACATGCTTTGGCTTTAGTGTGATTCGTCTCTTGAGTTTAAACATTTTCAACTCATGCAGAGGTTCGCCGCCAAGAGTGAATAAAGTCTGACTTCTGAGCCCATGTAAAATTCACTTTGTGTTCAGTCCAAACTCACTGAGACTAAGACGACTAAGTCTTTATATCTAAAGGACAATGTTGTTAGTCAATTCCTTTCAAAATAACCCACAATAAGTGTTTTAAAAGTCAATGTGCAGTTAGAAACAAGTTATAAACACAACATTTAGATATTTTCACCTTTTAAGTAGATGAGTCAAACCTGTCTAGCAGTTAGAGAGGAACATTATCATTCATTGGGAGTTGAGACAGTGTCAGGACACATTCACTCTTTTTGTAAATAATCTGTCATCTCTCTTTTCTTGAAGTCTTTTCGTGGGTTTAATCTTTCACTTTTTCTTAACCTGATTCTTCCCGTCCTCAGATCTTGATACAGCGACATAGGGACAGCAAAACCAAGTGAATTTCTTTCTTTTTTTTCAGTTCTTGAATTCACATAAATGAAAACGCCAGAGCTTTCTCCCATGTGTCAGTTTCAAAGCAACCTCCAGTTGTGTGGAAATCATTCTAGATAAAAGGATGATTCCAGTTATAATGAAATGCTTCTGTGGAAGTGGTGGCAGCTCTCCAGTCTTCCCAGTTAATCTCTCCACTCTTCCTGTGGACCTTCAGAAGAGGAGAGGCCTCAGGAGATCAGCTGTTAATCCACCCTGACACTGACTCAAACTTCACTCAGTAAATGGAGAAAATGGATTTAAAAGAAGCCACAGCTTATAGAGGATTCACTCTCTGAGACGTTCTCCTGCTCTCCAGCTATAATACAATTAAAGGTCATATATATGTGTGTGTCCGGGCCTCATATCGACTGAACCCTCCCTGTGTCAAGGCTTCAGTGGAATTTCTGAACAGAGTGAATCCGTCTGACACTCGACCAGTGAAGTGTTAGCTGATGAGAGTGAGGACAGATTTGTGTCAGAGCAGACTCGTCGTGACGGAGAGGAAAAACAAAAATGACAAACCCTCCAAAACTGAGTCCTTTGAGCAGCGTCTGAAGCATTGTGACCGCTCTGACTGTAAGTCTGGTGCAACATCGCCATCTGCTGATTGATTAAAACCTGCTGAAGTCTACACTGACTGACCAGAAAAATAGGAACACCTGCACAGATTACTGTGTGGATGCTGGGCACCATCCTCTGCAGAAGTCTGACACAACGCTTTAGTAGAATATCAATAACATTTGCTGATGCAAATAATTTACAAAATAAATAACGCTTTGTCTGAACAGTAACACAAACTGTGATGTGAAGGTTCTTTTCACAATATAAACATTATTATTTCCACAGTACATCAAATTGTCCTCTCAAATACAAACTACAAGGCATAACAAGCTCTTAACATCTGCAGACCGACTGATCCAGCTGTGCCAACGCCCTCAAAATGTGACACCTGACGGAGGAGAGGTCGTCTCAATTCCATAAAAACTTCTTTCTTCGATTCCTCTCTCCTCACATCCTTTCCTCGCATCCTTTCCTTGCTACTTACATGAGAGGGACACAAACAGAGAAACAATGAGACATTTAAGGCAAATGTCGGATGTTGTTTTTATGGCTTGTTCTGCTGCTGCAGGTTTAAACAAGGTTTTAAAGACAAATGACACAAATTTCTGCTGCTGTTTTGACCTTGTCTTCTGTGCCTCTGCAGGACAGATTCTGGACATTTCTATTTTTTAATGTGTCGTGAATTTTTACCATTCCTTTGCAGCAGCTTCCTCACTGGAAACATTCATCTGTTGTGTCGGATTGTGGAGGCGGCTGTGGCTCAGGAGGGAGAGCAGGTGCTCCATTAATCGCAAGGTTAGAGGTTCAACCTGCGATTAACGTCGGACATGTCAGTATTTCTGAGCGGGAAGCTGAACCCCCAAATTGTTGCTGATGACTGCTGTCACCTTGGACGGCAGCTGAGAGACAATTGTCAAGAGCTTTGTCCTGACAGGGATGAAAAGTTGTTGTTTCTGATATTTAAATAATAATTTCTGATCTTTAATTAATGTTTTTTGTGTTTTGTTTTTGTAATTGTTCCTTCAGCCTGGAGCCTTCCTGAGGATCTACAACCTGCGAGCGATACCAGGATCCAGTAAGGTGCCCGGCCTCACCAGCAGCCAATCAGAGGAGGTGGATCACCTGGCTTTTCACCTGCACGGTGGGACGGCGTACGGCAGGGGGATCCGGGTTCTTCCAGAAACGAGCCCCGACGTGCAGGAGCTGAAGAGGTACAGCAGGAGACAGGGGACAAAAATACTGAGGCTAAAAATAAAGACATTGTGGAAAACTTTAACGAGGAACTTTTGGAGGAAAACAAAAGTTTGGAAGAAGATTTAAAAATTCAGGATTTAATCCAGGTTTAAGATCAACCCTCGTCGACACGTCCCTCTCTCTGTTTTTATATGTAGATGTTTGAATGAATGAGAATAGCAGTATGCGATTCGGCTCACCAGAACTATTCACTGTATTTCTGTTTCTATGTGGTGGTGATGTAAAAGCGTCTTCCTGTTCATGTGTCTGTAGAACCCTTGAGACCTTCTCAGAGGATCACGAGGACAGACTCTCTGATTTCAGCGACTCGGAGTTGTTGGAGGTCTGGAGCACGCCGCCAGAGTCGACCAAGGTGAAACAGCTCTGTAAGTTAAAGTCTCTGGTGTCCTGACCGATCAGCAGCTGCAGTTCCTCTCACGACCACTAGATGCTGCTCCCGCATCACCTCTGATCAGCTGATTAAAGGAGACTCCAGAGGCGGCTCAGCCATTTAGTCCAGAACTAATAACACTCTCATCAGCTTCTAGCTATACTTTGTCATAGTGCTATGTAGCGAATATTAGCATGCTAACATGTTAAACAAGTGGTGGAATAAATAAGCATTATACCTGCTAAACACATTAGCATTCTGACTTAGCTCACAGCATCACTGTGCCTACATACTCACTGTGGCATGGGAGACATGTGCTGCTCTTTAGCAGGTGTGTGGCGGTTAACCAAAAGCTCATTTGCCAAACCAACCATTTAATCCTCATCCATGAAGTCTCCTCTCTTCTAAAATCTAAAAATACTGCTGGAAAACAGCTCTGATATAGCGGAAATCTCCCCCTGCTGCTAGCATGACTGTAGACTCTCAGGTTTGAGCGCTAAAGCTAGTGACAGAAGATGTTTTCTCTTCCTTCATGCTTTTCATGTTAGCCGCTTGTTTATCGTGCGTACAATTAGCATTTAGCCCAAAACACCAGTATGTGTGTAGAGCCTCACACAGCTGCTAGCATGGCTGCTGAAAACAAAATATTTCCATTGTGTGACTAAGATGGATGGATGATGGATGGATGGATGGATGCTGCAGGGAGCCGCCTCCGCTAGCAGTTCCTTCTAAAAGCCCACGCTTCACTGGGGATAAGATAAAGAGTTTGCGGACAGACAGACACATTAGAAAGGGTTGTGTCTGTGTTCAGACCTGCAGGCCTGAGGTCTGTTGTGTAACTCTTGAGTGGACAGAACATTTGAGACAAAGATTCTTTGCAATAAAAGCACAAAACTTCTTCTTTTTTAATGTACTACTACATTAACAAACAGTTTGGCAGTAGATCAGTTTAAAGCAGGTGAAGAAAGACGAGGAGAAAACATCATCTTGAGTTCATGACACTGATGTACCACCATTATTATACAGAACATACTGTGTATCTCAGGTCCAGTTTTAAAACTTAATTTATTTCCGTATTTGTTCTCCGCCTGTGAAAGGTTCTTGTTCGCACAGTATTTATATATTTTGATCTGCTGTGAATTTTCCTGCATCCTCAGTTTAAAAGAACATTTGTAACAAGAGAATTGATCAATTTTATTTCAGTTAAACCAAACTTCCAGCATCTTTTACCAGCTGTAAATCTGTGGATTTATGTCTGCTCAGTAGCAGGAGGATGTTTACAGCGAGTGTGATGACTGCACAGTCGCAGAGGGATATGTGAGCTGGAGCAGCAGCAGAGTCTTTTTGCTTGTTTTAAGTCTTTCTAATAAAAACGCTCAGATCGCATCAGATGACTTTGTGTTTCCTGCAGCAGCTCAGCGGTCCTCGGTTTGTTTACCAGCTCTGTCTGTTTGTCTCTTTCAGGTGCTGAAACCGTGAATTGCTGCACAGGTACGAAACACAACACTGCTGCCGATCAACGGGTCACGTTCAGCAAACAAAGTGTCACTCATTGTCTGTTTCCATCAGTTTGAGATTAATTTAAAGACTCAACGGTCTGTGTGGATCAATCGACTGATAGTAAACTGCACTTCTACTATTTCTATTTCTGTGCTTTCTCTTGTTTCTCAGTGATTCTGGATTTCTAGTAAAATTCTGCAAAGTGGGTCAAAGTCCTGGAGTCTGAGAAAGTCTGAGAAAGTCAGAAATATTCAGGGAATTTGGTAAAAGACGAAGCGTCCAATAACAGAGCAACAGTAGATACGGAACCCAAACATGGCGTTTAATTCTACCAGTATTATCGCCATGGTAACCGACCCTGAGCTCCGGCGCAGGTTAACTTCAGAGGATCAGAGGAGGAGACTCTGTGACCAGAACTAGAAATAAAAACTAAACCCCTTGATGACTTTACGCTGTGAAATATTTCTTTGAACGCTTCAGTCGGACTGACCTCTCTCTTCATCTGCAGCTTTAACTTTTCATCTGCTCCACGTGTTCATGACAGTTTGTTCATCATCAGACAAAAGAGCCAAAATACTCATTATTCATGTTTCTGACGAGGTTGATTATAATTAAAAACTCTTTCACTCGTAGCAGGATTGGTAAACCCGGGGTTAACTGAGCCAGTTGATAACCAGCTTTGTAGACCAGGAAAAGTTCTCCTGAGCGTGTTGGACCTGCTGTTGAAGGTCCTTCTAAATGATTGTCAGTACTCCAGGTCGTGGCGTGTCCGGTATTCGCAGTGTAACAGATGCTGCGACGCGACAGACTGTTCTCCACAGCATGTTAAAGCTTTGGAGGTTGATGAAAGTCACTCTGCTTGTGTTTATCCTGTGGTTTTTTTTCTCAGAGAGAAGCTGCAGTCACGACTTGCAGCCGGTGACGCTGTCCAAGGTGAAGCGGTCCGGGCCAGGTCGAGTTCACCACGTCCGGGTCCAGCTGAGATCCTACGAGCCCCGCACACTCCACCAGGCTCTGAAACTCTACTGCAGCAAGTGCTCATCCATGTAGGCTCGCACACACACACGCACGCACGCACGCGCACACACACACGCACACACACACACACACACAGAGGAAATGTCCAATCTGGTGTTCTCTAGTTTTCTTCTGTCGCTTGTTTTAAATTAAACGCCTGAAGTTAAATATGATTAAACCGAACGTCTTTCTGATGTAGAAATGTAAAGCTTTTGTTTTATCGAGTGCAGTTTACAGAAACTAATCATTTACAAACATGTTCATCAAACTGCAGCCGGCTCAGTTTGAGAGTAAACAAACACAGATTCGACTGTGGCACAACAGGAGACAAATGAATTATTAAATCTGTGCTTATTTACTTTTCCTCCTCTCTCCCCTTCACACTCATCTGTAAACATCGGCTCGTACAGGGAGCAGCACAGATAAGGATTGTTGTCGAGTTGTCAAATATAATGAAATGTGTGTTTTCCCTCTGACTGGACACTCTGATCTCAGGCTGGATGTTCCAGATGATGAACTGGTCTCAGGTCTGTTCTCTGAGGCGAACAGCGACTCCGGACCCTGCAGTCCTCCGCCGTGGTTGCTCTCCGGGAAGGTTGACGCCCCCGGAGACGCCCCGGGATCCGTGGACCGATCTCTGACCGTCCACTTGTCCTCCGAGCTCCTGGCCGAGGGCAAAACCAAAGAGCTCCTCTTCCTCAAGGGTGAGAATCTTCATCAACTGATCATCAGGCTTTTTTATCCTCAAACCAGACACCTGGTGACGGAGCTTCTGGGGTTTTCAGGTTCGACTCTGGAGGAAACATGTCGACTAACGGCCGGCTACCAGAACATCGTCCCCGTGAGGTCGTCGGGAGGTCACCTGGCTCTGCTCGACCTGTCTGCACCTTTCCTGTTCAGGGGCAGGAGGCGATACTACGGGTCAGAGACCAGCTTCTAACAAACCAACAAAGATTTATGATGAAAATCCCTTTGAATCGATTTAAAGACTAATGAGTGGTGCATGTACCGATCAGCTGATTACACAGATACTGAGGCTTGTATTGGCTGATTTGTGGCTGATACACTGGGACCTTTAACGTGAAGGAGTCTCAGTGCATCAGGCAAATGAAAGATCAAAGTCGACTGAGTCAGCATGAGGAAAGATCAGATCTCACAGTTTTCACTTTTAATTTCGTTATCTGAGTCCGTCTACGTACCAGGTTCATTTTTCGTTTTAATTAAAAACAAAAAAAAAAACAGGAAAAAAAAAACAAGAAAATGATCGATTGTTTCGTTTTAAACCAAAAACAAAACAAAAAAAATATTAGAAAAAAAAGTCAAGAACATTAAATCTGAGGAAACAGTTCTGGTGGTTTTTTTCTTCTAATTTTTCCTTGATGAATTGAAGACTGAAGGAAGGTGGTCATGGAAGTAAAGGTCAATATTACAAAATAAAAGCCAAGAGGATGTAATGGCCGTTCTATAAAGTAACATCATGCAAGCACAGACAGATAAAGATCTTGTTTCTGCTTTGTATTAAGACATGGAAAATATTTTATCTAAAAGTGTGTGATGTATTATTTACTTGCGTAGCCTGATCAATTTATATGTGGAAATAGACTGTGATTCTTTCCTTTGTCCAACCTTTTACTAAATCAGTTAATATTGAACTCCATGATCAAACTGATGTTCACTTTTATGGCGTTTTTTCAGTTTAAAACGAAAATACGAACTGCCTGAATGTACATTTATTTATCTGCATCCAGGCGTTTTAAACGTCTCCCTCTGATGACGATGTGATTTACGTTGAAACATTAGCTGCATCTCATTGTAACCGTTTACTCCAGATCTCATTTTTGCATCTGATCTAGTATCTGAGATGCTGTCAGACAGGTTTTATATGTTTTTATACAAAAATAAAACAAATTCTTATAATAGTATAAATATTAAACCACCTCAGTACATTAACCAAATGCAGCTGCTGCAGTTTGGCTCCTGATCTGTGAGACCAACAGTTTTAATCATGTGTTGGTTTAAACTGATTCATCTGTCTCTCTGAGCGACGGTCTGGAGCCGACTGAGGATCATGTGCAGAACAAACGTTCAGATTTGAGCTTGAACGTTCATTGTTGATTCTCTACAGAGGCCGACGGTAACGTCTCTGCTTCAAAGTAAAGGTTTAGAGTTCATCCCTGACCTTGGAGAGAAGATCTCCTTCTTATGAAGCCATAAACTGAGCTGTGGAGTCTCATCGCTCCATCTGTGGGGATGATGGCGGGATACAGTTGGTTATATTTCAAATTAAAAGGCCCTGCTGTGAGCCAGAGATGTGGATCTGTGGATTCTCTTTATGACTTCCTGTCTTTGTTTTAGATGTAAACGTTGCTCTGATGCTGCAGTGAGGGAGCCGAGCACTGAGGGAGTCGAAGTGATCGATGAGAGGATGATCGCAGAAGGTGAGACGGTTCGGTCTGAGACTGACAGTGATATGTGAGTGTTGTGACTTCAGCTCCTTCTCTGTTCAGTTATTGTAGAAAACACTTTTTCTTTTTCTGTCAGATGAAGTCAAAGTCAAAACCTGTGACTGTTCTCTGGTTGCAGTTATTTTAATTTGAGGATTTGCAGCTTTTCTCAGTTTTATATCATTTTGAACAGAACATTTTGGACTCGAATCAAAACATTTGAAGACTCATGGGAAATTGTGCTGAGCGTTGTGGCATGAATCAATAATAAAAACACTTTTTAAAGGCAGCCATACTTTTCTAACATTAAACCTCTGCTCATATCTGCAGGACGCCAACATTACTCTCTCCCAGTTTATGTTTGTGTCCTTTCCCCCTTTTTTGTCCTGATTCAGCAGCTTGTAAAAGTTGCTTGAACGTCACCTGGCTGGTCTCAGATCTGTTCCAGCCGCAGCTTTCCCCTCTGAAATAAATCACATGGGCGTTAATGTCTCTGCTCCTCTGCTCCGCAGCTCTCGGCGTTCAGCTGCTGCAGTTCGTCCTGCTGATGAAGCTCGAGCTGCGCGACGCCACCGACACGCTGCACGTCTTCCTGTGGAGAGACGCAGTGAGTTTCACGTCACGTTTAACGTCCCGATCGCTCTGGATCAGATCCAGGAGGAAGGAGAAAAACCACGCTGTGTCTGAACTTTTACTGAAATTTTAGTGTAGTTTGTTCACAGAACTGCAGGTGAAACAAAAGGTTAAAAACAAGAAAATAACGTGATGTTCAAGGTAAACGTCGCTTCTGGTCTGTAAACTCAGACTCGCTTTATTTGTTGTCTCTTATCTTATTATGTGTCTTTTAATCAGGAGCTGTTCTTCAATGTGTCAGCGGATGACGTAGCAGCCAATCAAGAGGCTCAGAATATCATCCACCAAACCATGGACACCCTCTGTCCACCGGGGGGCGGCACGGGTACACCTGTCATCCTCACACACACACCTGGATTAAAGAGTTTATCTTTCTTTGATACTTCAGTGTGAAGTGAAGAGGTGTGGATGTGACGTTGGTTTTGTGTTTGTGTGTCCTCAGGTGAGCATCCGTGGCTCGACTTGTGTCTGACGTCGTACCGAGCAGAGGACGACGCGGGACAGAACCAAACCTGCCACCAGGTCTGTCACACCTGCGTCACCAAACCCTCCTCCACGCGGTCCGAACCCGGCTCCGCCTGAACCACCACCAGAAAAACTGTTTCTACTTGTTTTTATTTCACCTGAGTTCTGGTTTTTATCTGTTTTTTATTTATTGTGTAAAAGAAAATAAATGTTAATTAAAATGTTGCTTCGGAAATGTATAAAACTGCTGAGTATGGAGACTTTTAAAAATCTGGCTACGACTTTCAAAATAAAAGACTGAATATTGACTTAATGAGGTTGTTGACATTTGTGTATTTGATCTGCTGAGAGGGGACTCAGTTTATCTGTAATCAGGATTTTTTTTTTTTGTCTCAGAATAGTTTTATTACTATTTTATTTTATTGCTCATTTTATTTTTTGTTATTTGCACCTTAACTATTAGCAGGTGTTCAGATTGGTACAACCCTGCACATGGGGCGGCTGAGACATGAAATATGATCCATCTCAAACCTTTACAGGACTCTCCCAGAAATCCCTGGGAGAGAGAGGACGCATGAAGCAAAACTGTGAAAACTCAAACGTCAGCCATAAAAGATTTAAAAAATATTATTTAATTCTTTCAATGTATGCATTTAAATTTTTTCCATCATAAAATATTTAGGTGATTTGTTACACCCCGGATGATTGGACAACGATGGATGTATCGCGGGACATGGAGCTCTGCGGGATCAGGAGACTTCTGCAGTAAGAAGACGGTAAACCCAGTGCAGAACTTGTTTCAAGGTAAAAGTGTGAATTCATTTTCTGTCGCTGTTCATCTTCAGAGAACTTTTCAGAAGTGATCTGTGGCGCTGCGGCGCCATCTGCTGGTCAGCTGACAGCTGGGACGGCTCTCTCCTCCAAGGCCTAACAAACAATCAGGCACGTTGAATGAAATACTGGTGTAAGTGTTCCTGAATGTTGCTGCTGCCACTGTGTGACACGCAGATTTAGATCATTTGTACAAACACCATCAATGTGTCTGATTTTCTACATGAAGATCCAAGAAACTGACAAACGTGTGTTTGATGTTCCTACCTCCGCCTCTTTAACCAGATCTGCACTAAAGTCTAGTGGCTTGTTCCCCGGCCCGTGCACCTCCTTGGTGGAGGTAATGAGATGCAGCAAAGGGAACTTGAAATCTTTGTATTTATTCCTTTAAATGCACTTATTTGTACTTTCTTATTTCTTCATGTTATTCCCTCAAAGCTGGAGGAAGACGAGCTGACTGATGAATGTTGTGTTTATCTGACTAAAAACTCCTGGTTTCTCTCTCTCTGTTGTCACCTCAACTGGTTTCTCTCCAGAGGACTGATGTTGGAGCCACATCTGCAGAGAGAGAGAGAGAGAGAGAGACCGGAGAGAGGCAGACTTCAGACTGAAACTGCTGAAGGCCGCGGGCCCCTGAGAGACCAAGTATCTGGACACAAACACACAGGACAAACATCACAGACGAATTCAAAAACTTTCCCTTTCATCGTTACCAAATCGTTTTTAAAAAGAGAAAACTTGCGAAAATAAAATCTCAGCCAAAAAGCTGGAACCGCTTTAGGTGGTAAAACCTGTCAGTGAGAAACAAATCCAGCACCTTGGAGATGAGGTCAGCGCTGCTGTAATACCCAGACTTGATACTAGATGGCAGACAAGCTGAACTTCCCTTTAACTCACTTTAACTGGGAGATTTCTACAGTTTTGTTATTAAAGATTAATCTTCACAGGGATTCAACACAAATACCACGCGCGCACAATGACGTCATGTAGGAATATTTTTTTTAAAGTGTATTTTTGTTTTGGATGAACTGAATGATGCTGCAGGATTATTCAGTTTAATGAAATAATAGTAAAGAGTTTGTGGCTGTTTAACGAGACTAAAGGAAATAAAAACCTCCAAATATTTCTAGACTATAAATACACATAAAAATTTATTGTGTAAAATCTTCAATGCAAAATTTAGTATTTTTAAATTATTATTAATTTAATATTAAGTTTTTCTCGATTTGCAAAGCAGCAGGTTGAGAATTTATTTTGCTTAATTTTTATTTATTTATTTATTTTTTTCACATTTTCTGACAGATCATTTAAACCTGAGCTCTTCTGCCAAATACAGAAAGTTTATATCTGAAAACTCGAGATCGAAACTTCCAGAAAAGCTTCTTATACCAAGAGGAAAAGTTTCCGCATAAAACCTGAAAATACATATTTTTGTTGAAGTGGATAATCTCGCACAGATCACACTTCAGTGTGTTATTTGTACAGTTTATTACAGGATCAGAGCACAGGCTTGACAGATGACTGTCCCCTTCCTCCTCCTCCTCCTCCTCCTCCTCCTCCTCCTCCTCCTCCTCCTCTCGGATCCTCTCGGATCCTCTCTTGTCTCTCAGACGCAGCTCGGCGTCTTCTCCGGTCGTATATCACGCCACCTCACTACACCGCCCTCCGCGCGCTCGAGTGCGGCTTGGCGTGCAAAAACTTTCCTTAACGGAGGTGGATCTGCGTCGTTTGGGTTCCAGCACTCCACCCCCGTCTCCACCTTCTGCCGCGGAGGATCTGCACGGCTGGTTAACTGATTTGTGGACCTGGTTCCACTCTGGATTTGGGTCTCTCTGGTGATGCCTCCAGACTGGAGCCGCTCCGGGACGCACCCGAACCGGCCAGGTCCACCTGTTTTACACGACCTACGACTTTGTGAAAGCTGCTAGCGCGGGAAAATGAAGGAAAACTGATTTTTTTTTTTCTTCTTCTTTTTTTGAGAGAATATCAGAGCCCAGAGATGGATGGATCATTTTGGATCACACGGTTTCATCTCACGGGTTAGACAGAACCACACGATGCCGCATCCGCCCCTGAGGTTACTGTGTTTGTGGCTGTGCAGCGAGGCCGTGGCGAGTCAACTCCAGTGGCAGAAAACAAAGACGACTTTCAGTCCTCATTATGAATCCACCGCCGCTGACAGGAATGCGCAGAGCCGGAGATGGCGCACAGTCAGCTGGGAGGACAATGGGGGGGTGCGCGGTGCCAGTGCTCAGGCCTCGTGGCTGGGTACTGTAAACCGGTCGTCCTCTGAGCCGCTGGGGACGGAGGTACACCGGCGCGCTGTGCGTAAAAGTGACTCGCAAAATGGAGATAGGCGCATCCGACTTGAAGAAGCTTTACGCACGGATGGAGACAAGGTCAGTGAACCGCGGAGTGGTGGATGCAGTCCGGGAAAGGTGCTTAAACAAACCCGACATGGACCCACCTGCAGACCTGAGAGGACCAGACAGCACCGGCGGCAGAGGCGGAGTGTCAAACCCGGCAGGATGAAGCACGGCGAGCCGCTGCAGGACGGAGCCGCGGCTGCGTTGGAGGCTCTGCCCGCGGTCATGGCGCAGGAGCAAGAGGCCTCTCCGCCCTTCGGACTCAACACCAGCGACTACGAGGAGGAGAACTCTCTGCCGGACTTCCCCGACCCCACGCCGCTCGTGCCGGTGAACACGCGGAGCAGACGCAAGCAGGTGAAGAACCCGTTCTACCCGCTCACCACGGAGTCTTACGGCGCGTACGCGGTGATGATCACGGCCGTCATCATCTTCACCGTGGGGATCATCGGGAACGTGTCGGTCATGTGCATCGTGTGTCACAATTACTACATGAGGAGCATCTCCAACTCGCTGCTGGCCAACCTCGCGCTGTGGGACTTCGTCATCGTCTTCTTCTGCCTGCCGCTCGTGGTGTTTCACGAGCTCACCAAGAACTGGCTGCTGGGAGAGTTCTCGTGCAGGATCATCCCGTACCTGGAGGTGAGAGGAGGGGGGGGGGGGCTGTGAGGTGTATGTCAGTGTGTTTCACAGGTGCAGGTCTGATGGGTCCTGACATGAGGTTAATGTCTTAAGCTCAACCCTGAAATCTCTTGTCCATCTTCCCAAAACAGATTTAGTTTCTGCACAAAACAAGATCAAATAAACACCATTAAATGAAAGTATGACAGAGCAGTGAAGAACAGACGCCTCGTTAACACGTGTGTCTGCAGAAAGCAACAGGAAGGACCAAACCAAAGGGGTAAAGTTTGTTTCTCATAAGGTGAAGTGCACTGTTGTGACGTCACTGGGTGTAATTTATGTTACAGAATGGAGGAATAATGTCCAAGGTGCACCTGCTCGACAGGTGCTCAGGTCACACCAGAGTGGAAGTGCGTGCACGAGGCTCCAGGCCTCAGTCTGGGTTTTACATCAGGTTTAACTTCGCCTAATGTGAAGGTTGTTTAATCTGATCAGTGTCACATCAGACTGAGGAAAACAAAGACAACACCTGCTGAACACGTGACACCCCACTGTCCAATCAGAGAGAAGATCAGGATTAATGAAGAGTCTCTCAGACTGAGATTAGACAAAGACCCCCCTCTGATCAGAGACTGTGCTCATCAGAGTAAACAGGACGAAGGCCTCGGATTAGATCCGGATCAGTTCAGACTTTCTGTTTGATCCGAGCTTTGTCCACACGCATCTTTCGTTCCTCATCCAACACCTTTGAGATGAACTGGATCACAGACTGTGAGCCAGAACCCATCACCCGGCATCACTGTCCCTCCTGGGTCTGAACCAACATCTGGTGGAAACCTCGAAACCAGAAGAGTGGAGGTTTTTTACAGCAGCGTCCATGTGTCCACATACTTTTGGCCATGGTGTGTGTATGTGTGTGTGTGTGTGTGTATGTGTGTGTGTGTGTGTGTCGGCTGCAGCTTGTAATCTCGGTGTGTTTTGAATCAGCTGGAACATCAACATGTCAGCAGCTGGTGACGGAGAAGCTGAAAACAAAAGGAGTTTAAGCTTCTTTGTTTGAGACGATGACCTACATGACTTTACTGACATTTATCAGCTGTCATCCGTTCACTCTTGACTTTTTATTTCACTTTTATTTATGTATTTATTTTAATTTTAGGCTCGACTGTCCTTTAAAGCCAAATTTATAATGAAAAAAAAACATTTAATCCTATTTGCACATTTATTTAAGATAATAAATAAACATAATTTATTGGCTAGAACTTTATTTTATGGGTTCAGATTTTAATTTCACTAGAAAGAAGCATCTCATTTGGTTATAATCACAGGTGTCAAAACTGTGTCTTCAAACAAACAAACAAACACACACACACACACACACACTCAGTTCAGTAAGAATGAAGGTTAAATAGAAACGTAGAGACACATCAGCAGATCTGAGATCAGTGCCGTCACCTCCTTCACCTGTTTAATGGAGCGTAATCACACAAAACACCAAGAGGATTAAACTGCTGGGACTGTCACACACACACACACACACACACACACACACACACACACACACACACGCACACACGCACACACACACACACGCACACACACGCACACTGGTAAAGAAAACCTTCACATGAGCATCAGGCTTCTTCAACACAATAAGAAAAATACATTTAAAAAATGAGATAAATAAATAAAATTATAAATAATATATAATCTAAATATATACAATTAAATATATAATAAAAACATTTGATAAAAAAACACATTTTAAAACAAAGCGTTAGGTCTGCAGTTATAAGTTAAAGATATCTGAGCGCGGCCACTACAGACTATATGTCAACGTACGCCAAAACGTAACCAGGAAGTGGATGGCGGGGATGGTTTATAGAGGGGGAATGAAACAGAACGCGGCACAATAATCGTCTTATCTAGATCATCTTGTTTTCATCATCGTTTGGAAACAAAATCGTGATGGAATAATAATATCATAAATAATAAAATAATAAAACCAGACGAATCGCTCAGACCAACACTGACGTGCTGGAAAAACTCATCGTCCCTTTAATCAAGAAGGTCTGCAGTAGATACTTATCTCTATAATTAGAACACAGACACTAATTAATCCCCTGGAACATGTTCTATGAGACATTACACTGAGTTACAGCAGCTGCACGAGACGTGACATCAGGACTTTTCTATTTCTGTTTCATGACAGTAACTCGGCAGCGTCACAGAGACGGTTTCCTGTCTGTGTCCTTCACACAGTGTGAAGTGTTTACAGCTGCTGAGGCTCAGTGCATGAGGTCTGTGACATTATGAAGCAGAACAGGAGGCTGAAGTGTGTGTGTGTGTGTGTGTGTGTGTGTGTGTGTGTTTCTGTTCTCTAAGAATAAAGAGAGAAAGTAGAAGTGGCAGGTCGGAGCGGTCTGTACTGAAATAGAAAGAGTCGGTCAGAAGATGCTAAAAGCTGCATGTGTGACCTGATCTGACAAAGTGCTTCCTCCTGAGAAACGCTGCTCGTGATCTCGTGGTTTTCTTCTCATGTATTAATTGTTGTGTCTCAAATCAGACGTGTCCTCATTGTTCGGTCACCATTTTCTTTTACAAGTTTAAAAGTATGTTGGCGGTCCCTCCCCCCTTCCACTGCGTTGTCAAGATGGCGGCCGTTTACTCCTTGTAGTTCACTGCATGTTGCCGTGCTCTTTGACGTGAACGCACTTCCGCACTAAAAGATTCTTCATCGAGCAGTCACTGATTTGTTGTTTCTCTTCTTCTTCTTCTTCTTCTTCTTGAGTACAGAAGTTGTTGTTGTTTTCTGAGGAGTGTAACCAGAGTGTTCTTCTGTTCCCAGGTGGCGTCTCTCGGGGTCACGACCTTCACGCTGTGCGCTCTGTGCATCGATCGTTTCCGAGCCGCCACCAACGTTCAGATGTACTACGAGATGATCGAGAACTGGGCGTCCACCTCGGCCAAGCTCGCCGTCATCTGGGTGGGCGCTCTGCTGCTGGCGCTACCCGAGCTGCTGATCCGACAGCTGGTCACCGAGGACGGCGACCCGCCCGACGTGAGGCCGTGCGAGCGCTGCGTGGTCCGGATCTCCACTGAACTTCCGGACACGCTGTACGTCCTGGGACTCACGTACGACGGCGCGCGGCTCTGGTGGTACTTCGGCTGCTACTTCTGCCTGCCCACGCTCTTCACCATCTGCAGCTCGCTGGTCACCGCACGCAAGATCCGCCGCGCCGAGCGGGCCTGCGTCCGCGGCAGCAAGAAGCAGATCCAGCTGGAGAGCCAGATGAACTGTGCCGTGGTGGCGTTGGCCATCCTCTACGGCTTCTGCATCATCCCGGAGAACATCTGCAACATCGTCAGCGTCTACATGGCGGCCGGCGTTCCCGCGAAAACCCTGGACATCCTGCATCTGGTGAGCCAGCTGCTGCTCTTCTGTAAGTCTGCGGTGACGCCGGTGCTGCTGTTCTTCCTGTGCCAGCCGTTTACCAAAGCCTTCCTGGACTGCTGCTGCTGCTGCTGCGAAGAGTGCGGCCCGCCGCGGTCCCCCGTCACCGCCACCAGCGACGTCGACAACGAGTGCACCACCACCGAGCTGGAGCTGTCACCGTTCAGCACCATGCGCAGGGAGGCGTCCACCTCCGCCGCCTACGCTGTTGTGGGGACACACTGCTGAGGTCGAAGGTCGAAGGAGAGCTCGTCATTCCTCTGATGTGATCATGTGATCGACGGACACGTTTGACGTATCAGGCCACAAACTCTTGGAGCGGAATCGACCCGAACTGTCGAGCAAGTGTTTTTACTGACGGACAGACTGACGCCGCCGTCCGTCCTCTCGCTGTTCACAGAGTTTATCTTTGACACAGTCGGTGTTAGTTCACAGCGTTTTAGTTCTTTCACTAACTCACACGTGTTTCCACTGAAGCTGCTTCCTGTTCATTCTCACTGTTTGTGGACGAGCATCATTTTTATGCCCTTTTTTAAATTTTTCCCTTGAAAATTGATTTTATTTTAGTTAGTTTAGTTAGTTGTGTTGAATTTATATTTAAAGTGAAGTAAATAGTCAGTTATTAGTCGTTATTCTAAGGGGGGGGACATGCCTCAGGTGGTAGAGCAGGTTGGCTGCTGATCCTGTGGTTGGCGGTTCGATCCCCAGCTGCATCAGGAGAGGCGTCTGGCGTAAAACCTATCCCAAATCAAATATACTGATGGTGACCCAGTGTGGCGACCACACACATTATTCTACATATATTCACGATTCGATTCGATTCGATTCTTGAGCTCCATGACGGTGGATTGTTTTCTTGCGTGTTACTCGATGCTTGATTGACGTTTGGAAATCAATCAATACACCTTCGAGGTTATTAAACCCAAACACTGAGGATGGGTTCGGGTTGAATGACTTGTTCCTTAGGTTTTCCGTCGCTCGCACCGAAGAGGAGTGTTCGGGCGCCATCTACAGGATCAGCAAGCTAAACTCATGTCAGGAGAAAATGTAAACCGGCGCTGTTACAACACTGAAAGTCGATTTTTAGAGATTGTATCGCGACTCTTATGTGAATCGATTCTTTTTTTTCACACCTCTACCATATATGTTAAATTATTTACTTTCCGCACGCAATAAAAGACTGACCTTTAACTGGAATTAATTATTTGGTCACGTGCCAATCAAATCTAAAATCTGATTTCCCCCTTTTACCAAGTTGCATTGTCGTCAGAGGTCAGACAATAAAGTTTTACCTTAAATTGGGAAAACGGGCATAAAAAGTTCTCATCCACCACAGCTGCCTCAGCATCTGTACTTTGTTCTTTTGAATGTTCTTGTTCTTGGTTCTTTTCTTTGTGTGAGTGAGTCAAAGGGACGGACAGTAATGTATTGAGGCGACGCTGTTGTGTTGTTGTTAGCTGATGTTCTGCCTGTGTGAGTGTTTTGTTCTTCACTCTGTTGGAGAGCAGGAAGCCTCAGTCTGTAATGTGACAGGTTTGTTTGGCCACATGAGAAGTATCACTTTAATTAAAAGATATTTTAAAATAGATTTGTAGAACTTGTTGTGCATTTAAAGAGATGAATTATTATTTGTTTCTCACACTCACTTGAATGTTGGCAGAAATCAAGCTGTCACTTTTTCACAAACACAAATTTGAACTGATCAGAATGAACGCGTAATTCCTTAAAACTAATCAATTCACAGGCGCAAAGTTTGGTGATCTTTGACACGAACACTCCCACCAACGATCTGCTTTCATGACGTATAATTCAGTGCATGTTTACGAGCAGCCAAGGGGGAAAAACATCAGTTGTGTCCCATTTTGAAGAACTACAAAAGTCGCAACAAAAAATCCGTCAAATAAAACAAATAAAACAAATTCTGCAGTTTTAAAAAGAGCACAGTTTGTGTCTGTTTCACTTGTGAACGAACCACTGCACAAAGCTAATTCAGGCTGTCGTTTTTGCATTTCATTCGCACGAGAAAACATTTTAAAATGATTTTTTAATGATATTTGTTGGTCTTGTACGAAACAAACATGTTTCCTTATGTCTGGAGAATATGATTTGTAGGCCGGGGCGTCTCTGTACAACAGTGTGACACATTTTTACCTTTATCAAAAACAAATTGCAGCTGAAAAGTGGCTGATTTTGCTGCTCTCTAACCGGCTGTAGATCCTGCCCACACTTGGGCCACATCCTTGTTTTCTTCTGGCCCAGTATATACCCAGTTCTACGGCCCGAATCTGGTAAATATACATCACGACTGGCAGATGTTGCTTCAACATCTGGACCAATTCTGGCGTACACACAGAAAATCCTTAAGCTATCAGTCAATCCTGGAGGATAACAGCCGGAATCTGCCCAGATGTGGAAGTATGTGGGCCAGACTCGGGGCCGAGGACCCAGACAGATGTTGGGCCAGAAGTTTCATTTTGCCGTCTGTACGGCAAAATGAAACCACCAGGACAGTTTCATGCTGATGAAAGCCATAGAAGTGAGTCACATAAAACTGTAACTTCCAGAACCTGAAATACCATAAACACCTCCTTCTGTTATCGTCCAGCATCAGGCACTAAAATCCTGCTGGTGTTTTATAGATGCTGCAGAGTTTCTTACAGGTTGAACTACTCAGAGCTTTACCAGTAGTGGAGCTACAAATGTAAAGTTTATTTTGGTAAAATCATCAGCTGGGAGAAAAGAAGCAGAGTGAGAGTCATTATTGCCGTCCATCCAGAAGACACAGCTGCCATTGTTTGTACAGTTCAGACTCAACACAACATGTTACAGTCAGTGCAGCAAACGACCGAATCTCCCTCCGGCGGCGACAGAAAGCAGCTGACAAGTCAATGCAAGAACATCATTTATTTATTCTATTTTTTATTTTGAATTAGTCTTATTTGCTCAAATCACAAAGAAACACCAGAATTAAAAAAATGGCTTCTCCTCCTCTGATGACAGTTTATTTGCCGCGTCACGCTCAGGACAACTCTCAGCTGTTTTGTCTCTCGCCATCGTGTCGTCATCACCGTCGCCGCCCAGCCAGGGTGAACACACAGGATGCCATTGTCCTCGCCTCCCGTCGTCATGACGACAGAGGGAGTCTGCCTCTCAGCTGGCCGCCTCACTGAACAGAGTGAACAGTACCACAGACAGCACACATGGAGGCTCAGTTATTCAGAGAGAAGTGGTCACTGATGGTTTGTGGTGTGAACAGGGTCCTGGTTACTTCTGGTTTGGTAAACAACTCAAACAAGTCTGCATGTGCTCACAAGTAGATGAACTGACACCTGAGCTGGTTCTTCTCTCCACATATTTTCTGTACAGGTAAACACATGTTCCAGGTGCAGCTGTTAATTTTAGCTCGACACATTGTCACTGTGAATAGTTTGAACTTCCAGTGTGGACTTGTGAATCTGCTGCTGAGAGAGAAAACATGGCATAGTATCTTTCTGTGTTAAAAAGCATTAAAAGCAGTATTTGCCAGCATTTAGCAATATACTAATTGCATGTTAGCGCTTATCATTTAGAACGAGTTAAGTAAGTATTTATTTGTAGGCCTCTTTGTCTACCCTGTGTGTTAGCATGTTGACATTGTTAAATTTAGAATCTCTTTGTGATAACTTATAGATTTTTTGACACTAATCATTTAGCATAAGCATGCTAACATGCCAACATTTGATGTGTAATGTTTAGCCTGATAGCTTATTAGAAACCCTAGTATGCTAATGTACGCATGTTGTAAACACTTTATTTATAATAATTCTTCAGCCTGTGATGTATATTTTTATGTGTGTACAGTTAGCACACAGTCACATGCTAATGTTTAGCATTTTAGCTTGTTAGTGTGGATCATTAATTTTATTCTATTTGTAATGTTTAGCCTGTTGGCTTGTTAGCATACAAATATTTATCATCATGTTCATCTGTAGCATTTTAGCATGATTTTTACTCTGGGGATGTAACATTTACATTTTAGCATGATTAAGGTACAAACATTTACATTGAACTGATTAGCGTGTTAGCTTTACTTGAACCTTAATAGTTTATTTGTAGGCCTATTAACCTGCATGCTATAATTCCAATGTTAGCATGTCAACATTGTTAGATTCAGAACGTCTAGCATTTTAGCATGTTAGCACTAATCGTTGTAACATGTATTTTAGCATGAGCATGCCAACATTTTACACTTAATTTCTGGCCTCTTAGCTTATCATACTAATGTTAGCATGCAAACATTTGATTTGTAATCTTTGGTCTTTCATGTTTAGCTCAGTTTAGTCAGTACAGTGATACTCTTACACTTAACATGTTAGTGTAACTAGCATTTTAGCTTTGCGGTATAAATCCTGCTGTTAGCTTGACTCACAATCAGCCACCAGCTACACCAGGATTCTTGATCTGAATGTCAGTGAACTGACAGATGTCTGAATGTTTTGTGCAGCTCCCATCAAGAACCTCAGAGAAATATCTTCACATAGCTGAATGCAGGATGAACTGCACCACTCTGATGTTTATCTGCAAAGACATGATGAGAGACAAGATAGATTCAAAGTAAGCATGACATTCAGCCATTTAATCTTCATGCTGCAGCAAGAGAAGTCGAAGACTGTGTCGGCGCTTCATGCTCTGGATGAATTCTCATAAAGATGGATCTGAAAAATAAGAGTTCTATTCTAATTTTACTGACACAAGATGATGTTTAAAAAAATCTTTCACTCTTCTTTTCCCAAGTCATTTAAGACAATATAATTTTAAAATGAACTTGTATTTATAGTGTTCATTCTCTTGCATAATGACATAACATTCTTCCCTAATTGTATTCATCACAGAATCACCTAGAGAGGAGTCTTTGTATGTAAACCACATTCTTCTCTAATCACTCGCTTGGCTTTGATTTGCTCTCTGGCACCAAACTTGCGTGTTTGAGTCTTTTGTAAATGAGGCTGGCGGCCCCAGTCGCTGCTCCAGTAATTAGACAGCCCCATTCATTCAGAAACAATGGGGCGACGGGTACACTGGGGCTCTGCTGCTGAACAAGCTGCTCACTGACCTTCTCCTAACTGCTCCCAGGGCTGTTTTCTGGGATGAAACGAACATCCTGGGAGGGCTGGAACTGCCGCCCCTGATTGGTGGACAGGAGCCAGGTTTCCGGAGTAACCGAACCACTTGTCCTGGATGGTGCAGATTTAGATAACTTTTTTTTTCTGCTGAGGTATTCAAACACCAAAACAGCCATAAAACAGTCATAAAATAAAAAGTTATGAGCATCATTACAACAAAATTTGCTGCCAAGTCACTATGTCTGCTGTGTGTTTCTGTCATTGGTCACATTAAGAGACAAAGTTTGGAATATACACCAGATGATTGTCCCTTTCCTGATACAATCAGGTTTCACTTTATTAGGTACACCTAGCTAAAACTAATGCGGCCTGAAAAATCAGTCCCGTTATAACTTCTACCTTCATGAATGTCCAGTTTTTGTTTAAACTGTTTTTAGGACGTGTTGTGTTGGAGGAAAAGGTTGATTGTTTACTCACATGACCTTTTGCACCAAACAAGGGTAAACCCGTCAACCGGTCACTAGTCACTGATCACATAAAATAAAATAGATAAAAGACACAATAAACATTTTAGTTCAATTAAAAGTATTCAAATTAAGGAGAATACACAGGAAGTTCAAAGTGACTTAAAGCACGAGACACAAGGTGATTGATATTTAGCCAAAAGTCTCTTTGTTGGCTAAACCACAGCCGGGACTCAGGATGTGAACCCATATCTCTGGAGTTAAAAATCCTGCCCTTTGTCTGACCACCATAGTTATCTATATATAACCTACTTCCTAGTACAGGAGACATGGTTGTGATGGGAGTAGTATCTCTACCAATAAGCAGCAGCCAAATCAGTACAGGAATTAAAAGAATCCAAACAGTAGCCGTACATACACCTGGTTGAATTTTATTACATGATGACAAACTCGGACAAACCAGTTGATGACATTTCAGATCCAGTCATTCTCATAAAGACTTTTTTTTTTAAAAACATGTCTGATACTTGTGACGGGATTCGCCTGAGGGAGATGTACAGGTAAATCAACAATTCTACCTGAAGTTAGCCTCCAACTCCCTGTGAGGGTCACACAGTCCTACACACCGCTCCATCCAGGATCTCTGCTGGTTCCCTCCATGTTTGTTTTAGAACAAGAACACTTAATGTTGGGCGTTCTCGCAGGATTTGCTGGGTCAGAACTCCACTGGTTATTGAGTGGTTCAGTGTTTTGTTTATCGTGAGGTTTATGCCTCTTCTTGACTTTTCAAAGGCTAAATAATCTGTGCAGGTTGGTGGGAACGATATTAACGTGTGGTTCGTGTCTTTACAGTTTTCATCCAGTCTTCAAAGAATCTGGACAGAACTCGTGAAGACGTCTCCTCTGGACCAAAGTGTTGGACTGATTTTGGTCCTGGATTCTGAATGTGGCGTTCAGTCGTTCATTTCTGACTCACTGTTCTTCTCTCTCGTCTGCAGCTGACAATGTTTCTGCTGATAACCAGCTGAGTCTCTGCAGCAGCTTGTCGTACCCTCGGGTGAAGGCTTTTAATGGTGGTTGAGCGCGGCAGCTGCTGTCAGAGAGGTACAGTGAGCTGATTCACTCTAAAGACCCCCCCCCCCCAAAAAAAACGTTTCACATCCTATCTGTCTTGGCACAAAACAAACAAAGTGAAACTGTGCAGTCTGAGGTGCCACCTCCTCAGTCTGCTGCTGAGTATCACATCCAGAAAAGACCGAGAAGAGAAACTAGAGGCAGTTTATGGAGTTCCTGCCACACGAGAGGAGATGTGATGTTACAGTGTTTCTGTGTTTGTTTTGCTCCGGTGTCTTTATTTATCACAAAGCTGCAGAAATATTCAACCCAGACTCTGAAAAATCACAGGAAACTAAACTAACCACCAAGGAGAAAATACATTAAGCAGATACAGGGGAGGAGAAATACTGCTGATCTACTACTGATCTAACATGACCCACTTTTACCAGCGTTTTTAATGGTGATTTAGTGCCTTCACAGTTAATGTGAACAGCATCGCCAGTGACTGAAAAATAGAAGATGAGGAGGACAAAGTGAAAAAGTTCATAAAAACTGAATATAAGAACCTTTATTTTGAAGTTGTGTTCCACAGTGTAATCTGAACGCTTCCAACTGACTTCAACAGCTAGCCTAGCTCCCGCTCCCCCAGCTAGCCTGAGCAACAACAACAACAACAACAACAACAACAACCTGTCCCCCTCACTCTCAGCCAATCACAGGGAGGTTGTCTCACACCTATCGCTGTCACAGGTAGCTCTGATCACTGACAGGCTTCACAGCCTCTAAGCAGAAACACGCCTTCACTGACAACCCGGAAATCTCAGTATCTGCAGTTAGGAGCCGTTTCTACGAACCTAACAGTCTTAACACAGTAACACAACAACATAACAGTCACTTGAACGTGTCACCCGGTCCGTTATGATACCGACGTCCTAGTAGTGAGCTAAACGTCAGTTAGTCAACCTGATATTCATTTCCAACAAGATGTAACGTCTTTCTGTAGCGTTGTTAGCATGTTAGCATGTTGACATTAGCATTTAGCTCAGAGCAGAGCCGTTAGCATGGCTGTATCCTTGTTAGGACTTGTAAGGCTTGAAACATCTGGAAACTCACGAGAAAACAAAAATATTTCATGTTCAAATCAGAAACAGACATTCATGAAAAAGTGTTTGTGTTGCTTATTTATGCTGCAGTTTCTGTGGAAAAGACAGAAATCGAGGATCGGAGGACAACAACCTCTGAAGCTGGATCATTTAATACGGTAAATCTTCACTTTTCATGTGTCTATTTTATTCCTTATTTCTCCTGCTACATGAACCTGTTAAAATCTTAATGAGAGCGCACGAGAAGACGAACAATACGTCAAAGATTTCACTCGGTGTTTGAGGTAAAAGGCCCAAAAAGTTTGTCAATCTACGAAGAGACTAATGACTGTTACGTAAATGTTCTTGGCTGAAACAAACATGGCGGCAGCGATTGTCAGCAGCATCCGAGCGTCAGGCGAGAACATTAATGTGTGTTTAACCCCTCTGAGAAATAGCAGGGCGAAGGGTCGGGGATAATTATGAGGAGAAAAGTGAAGGGGGGGGGAGAGATCTGAGAGCTCGTCCGTCCAATTAACACCGTGAAAGAGCCTTTTGACGAACAGCGTGAGTCAGCTTCCATGATGTATCTGCAGAAGCCGGGGTCGTTTGGGAGATGGCAGCCCGGCTGTTGTTGCTGGGAGCAGATTTCTAATTGTGGGGGGGAGGTTGGTGAATTCCCTTAGTGAAGCATCGGTCTGGGCAGCGGGGCGTTCAGTCACAGCCGGTGACCTAGAAATGTTGCTGCAATCCCCAACAAAGGAGGAGAATCGGGACAATAAAGCTCTTATCCCACCACCACAACAGCTTCCATCTGACAGAGCAGATTATACAGGCAGGACCACGGCCGAGCCGAGCCAAGCTGGGCTGGGTCGGACCAGGCTGCACCAGGAGGAGGCGGTGGGTCGTTTGGCAATCAGCTGCTTGGGTTTGTTCCTTTCCTATGGGGTCACCAGCAGCCCATAAACTCTAGTTATGTGCTGACCTTTCCTCTAGGTGGATACACACCTGCTCTGATTTCACTGACCACGTTTTTTATTTTCAGTCTACACAGCAGTTACATTTAAATTTCTTCATTTATAAACTTCATGATTTATGAATCAGTATTTCCATTCAATATTATTCCCTCCTATTAATTAATCAGTGATCATCCCTCTGCTCAGTAACGATGGTCCAGATAAACCAGGTGGTACAGATGGTGTAGATACCATCAGCTGTTCTGCTGCTGGAAAACTTTAAACATCCGCTGTTTGCATCCGTTAAATGTCCGTCCCGCTCTTCAATGAATATGAAGGTCTTATGAATATTCAGTTGCATCATCCATCATTCAGTTTAGTAACTGCTAAAAGTTTCAAACTGATGGTTTACTAAATCACTAGTTATAGAACTTCATCATGATGTGACATTAAAACGTTGTAGAAACGTTGTTGCCAGTAAAGACGTCAGTGATGAGTAAATTGGTTGCTAGGAAACGTCTGTAGGACCATCCAATCACAAGCTGGAACATAACCACCACAAAGAACAGTTTATATGGACGTCCTTTGAGGCAGAAATTTTTTCACATGTGAAAACAGGTGAATTTTTTTTTCCTAAGATTGTAAGGCAATTGATTTTTTTTTTTTTTTGACAGAATCATTTTTCTAAATTTTGTTTGTTTTTATTTCATCCATGAAAACAAGTGAATTTAAGTTTTTTCTAAAAGGATCATTATTCTGTTTTTTGTGTTTTTTAATTGTTTTTCTTTCATCTGTGAAAAAGTGATTTTTTTTTCACACATGACAAAAAAAAAAAAAAACTAAAATAATAATCATAATAATAATCCTGCTTCATTGTGTTTGGAGGCCAAACAATAAATGAAACTTAACTGCCAGTCCTTTGTAAAGGTAGGTGTGATAAACATGTTACTTACACAGAGAGATGTTTGAATAATCACAGTTAGGATGAATCTGTCAATCAGTTTATGGCCTGCAGCCTCGAGAGCTGATCAGTGGTCAATACTTCATTAGTACCAGAGAAACCTGAAGGTTTGATTCATCTACAGGTCTGCGTCTTCACTTCCTACACGAGAGAGCACAACACAGAAATCAACCAGTGGTTACTTAGATGTGACAACATTAATATTAATATGACACTTATTTTGTTCCTTTCCTCTGTCTTCCATTGCTTTAATCTTCTTCTCATTCCCAGAGACACGATGACAGATATACGGTCTGTTCACACTCCACCTCTGCCGCCACAGCTGCTCACACACTCTGGAGGCAGTGAAAACGAGTGTAGCCGGTGACACAACCCAGCGGGATCTCCTCTCTGTGAGCCGCAGGTCACAGCAGAAAACCAGGAAGAGATCCCAGACATGAAATATTCATAGAGCGCACGACAACAGTCCGGCCGTTCATCAGAGTCACTCAGACTCCGGATTCCTCTGAGAGACCAGCTGATGCTGACGAGTCCTGAATATGGATGAGAGGACGTGAACCGAAGTCCAACATGTGTCGCCACATAAAATCTCACTGTGCTCAGGAATTCATTCATTCGCTCTGAACAATGAGTGTGTTTGAGCACCGAGCTCTGCTCACACACACACACACACACACACACACACACACACACACACACACACACACACACACACACAAAACGCGTTTTATTTCACAATGAACACTGTATTTACTCATGTGACATTTTACTCAGTGCTGTTTATTCACCGTCACACAGAGGCAGGCAGATGTTTCCGGTCTGTGTGGCGCCATTTCTTTTGTCCTGTTTCAGGTCAGTGATGAAACGTCTCCGTCAGGTAATGAGGAGGGACACTTTGTTTCACTGGCTCGCTCCACATGAGATATTTGTCTGTTAGAAACAGTTTAATCATGTGTTTGTTTGTCTGTTTGTTGACGGTACTTTTATGTGCAAGTCCAAGACAGAATGTCTTGATTTGGGTTTTTTATTTTTTATTTTTAAATTTGAAATGTGTCTAAAGAGACAGTAAATGTGCAGACATCATGTTGTACTATTGATCACTATATTAATATTGTAACATTATTGAATTTCCTGCAAGGTCATGTTCGCAATCTCATATTTTAGATTTTGTTCCTGGTTTCTGTGTTTATTTTCATCTACATATTTTATCATCATCTGTCTTTCTATTGTCTAATTTCTTTGTCTTTCTATTCGCTCTTATTTTAATGTTCTATTTCATTTTTTTTTATTATAAAGAACTTTGAGCTTCATTTCTTGTATGAAAATCATATGTGATGAAATTGAAACAGTCTCTTCTGCTGTGTAGGTGCAGAGCTCCGTGTGATGTGAAACAGGAGGAGGAAAACGTTTCTGACAGAAGAAATTGAAGACAGAAGAAAAGGCTGCTGCCTGGAGGACGGAGAGCCGAGTGTGAAGACACAAACAGGCACACAGTCAGTACGATCAGTGACACTCAGTCTTACGCAGCCCACACGAACACAGCGTCACATCCCGCTGCAGGAAAACGCACTCTGCAGATTCACGTTCAGATCACCGTGTTATCCGCCGTCTCTCCAGTTACTGGCCGCTCTACACCCGCATTCATCCTCAGTTCAATATAGACGTTCTTTATAAGTGTTTTAAAATGAACTGAAATAAAACACACACAGACACAATCACTCCATCTCCGCTGTTTGGAGCCACGGTAAAAAAAAAAAAAAAAAAAAATGATGGTTTTGAAATGAGTCGACGCAGCAGAAAACAGGAAGTAGTGAGTTTACTTGTCGTTGTTTTTAAGGACGAGCTGAGTGAGGTTTGAGTCCAACAGTCTGAGGTCGTCGAGCCCCAGAGACTGAACTTTATTCATTCAGGCCACATGAATCTGGTCTGTGTTTGTGTCGGAGTCATGACTCCAGATGTGAATGAAGCTTCAGTAGCTGCTGAAACTGGAGGAGAGTGAACACAAAGAACCAACACCCCCCCACCCCCACCCCCACCCCCCGCCTGTTATATGCCGGATTTGCATTGATTGCACATATTATTATTCTGCATACTTATTCGTCTGATTCCTCTTCCGTATAGAGATTCATCGTACCTTCTCGAAAACCCAGCTGTCACGAGTTTGAGGCAAGTATGGGTAAGGGGTGGACCCAAATTCGGAGGAGGAACCAGTGTTAAGGAATTTATTAACAAAACAACACATAACGAAACACACAACAAATCTCATCACCAACAATGAAACCACACGGACAAGACAGAGCAAGGGCTTTTTAAAGGAACAGAACTTATTACTATGGAGAACAGGTGATGAAGCAGACACAGGTTGGACACATCAGGGATGATTAACCAAAGGAAGCAAAACTAGAACTCAGACACTGGGGCGACATGACTATCAAAATAAAACAGGAAGTGCATGGGGAAACAGAGCACAAGACAGGGAAGACAAAACTAGACACCACAAACACCCAAACCAGAAACACTCAAAACCCAGAACAGAAACCCAAAACACAGAAAACCAAAAACCAAGAAAGTCCAAAAAACCAAAACCCTGGAGCCTCCAGGCTGAGACCATGACACCAGCGCCCGGCACAGGGCCTGTAATGCTCGCACCTGTCTGGACAGAAACATGTACAGGAATTTCACGCTACTGTTCGCAGGTGTTTTAGTAAATCCTAGACTATCCTGCCTCACACAGTATGCTCATATGTCACTGAGGTCTTTTGTCCAGATTAAACACAGGTGTTGGTTAAAGTGTTGATTGGTGAGCTCTAGAGGTGCAGGTGTGGACAGTCATGCTAGCTGTTTCCCCCTGTTTCCAGTCTTTATGCTAAGCTAAGATAACCAGCTTCTGGCTGTGGCTTCATATTTACTGTTCAGACATGAGAGATTTTATAATACAACTCTTACCAAGAATTCAAATAAGCACATTTCCCAAAATGGCGAACTTCTATTCAATTCAATTCAGTTTCATTTGTATAGCACCAAATCATAATACACATTATCTCACGGGACTTTACAGGATCAGGTCGAGACCTTACTTTATCAGTTCCCACAAAGAGCAGCACTCGGTGATAAGGGTGAGGAAGAAACCTCCAACAGAGCTGGACTCGGGGGCGCACATCTGCCTCCACCGGTTGGGTTTGAAATGAGAAAGAGGGGATGGGGGAGGAGAGAGAGAGAGAGACCGTGGACGGCAGTATATACTGTTGATTGTTAATTGTAACAGTGAAAATAACAGTTATACCCACAGGTAATGTTCTCCTGTTTAAATGTCAGACAGCAGACTTTTTGTTGAAAGGCTAGTCTGATTATAGACGCCGTGAGAAAGAGTCATGTCTCCCACGCTGCCACTGATGACGACATCCTGCAGGACGCTATACGGTGGTTCAACCTGGCAGCAGATAGAGGAAGCTCAAAAAAGCGTGGAACTGTCAGCATCCTTACCCAAGAAGATCAGCCTGCTGTTTCACGTTGAGAAAACGTTTTAGTATGCAGACTCCCTGCAGTTCTTGAAACAGGTTCTTACATTTAAAATCCAAAAGATTTTCATTAAATAAAACTTTTTGATACAATTTATGGTTGCATTTAATTTTGCCAGTAACACCTATATTCCACATGTATTTACAGTCTGTAATGTCATTTTTTAATAGAGGATTTCATTGTTACTAGCAGAGTCCATCTTTGGATAATAACTGTGTAAGGCACTTACAGAAAACTGCATTTATGTTCCTCAGTGCGACAGTTTGAAATGTTCTGATAACTCTTACACCCATAATGAAGCTGTATTAAGTTACTACAATACAAACCCAATTTCCCTACTTCTACTGCTTCAGTGAAGGCATTTAACTGTAGAATTGTTTTATTAATATTAATAAAGGCAGACTGGTTAAGTATTCAAGCTTTTATAGAGCAATCCAGGTGTTGGTCAGCTGGATTTTAGATTTCTGCAGCTATATCTAGCCAGATGAGTCATTTTGAATAAGGGATCCAGAACGGGTCTGGACTGAATTAACCGACTTCATGGACATGTCCAAATCAGATCCGGGCCGGATGAGCTGCCTCATGAGTGGATACGGATGTGGTCTGGATCCATAATCCTCATCCGTTCTGGAGCTGTCCCGCCGTGCAAGTGGACCGATCCCGACCTTTTTTTTAGATCCATTCCGGAGCCCATGATACCTCCAGGACAGATCCAGTGCGGTGTCAAATTTGCTATCAGGGAGGTAAGGTAGGTGATAAAAGTTCGATCTTAGAAGCGGTCGTCTATATGGGGATATAGTGGTATAGCTTTATTGCACATCAGCTTCTGTAAGTGCATGTACATGTGTGTATACATGACTTGCTGTGGTTGTTTGAAACCATCAGTGTGAGGTTATTTTGGCGTTCTGACAGCTTCAAAAGGCTTTTTGAGGGTCACCTGCAGTGATCGAGGTCAGTGTCAGGATAAGTCTCTAGACATGAATGAAACTGAAAGTAACGTCCTTTGTGCAGATTGAAATGTGAGGAGTGAAGTACACGCACCAAGCAGCAGGAACATTCAAAACTTTACCAGGAATGTTCTAGTACTTTTAATGTTACCCTCTACCGGCACATCTTCCAAAATTGTGTCATTAGTTCTGCTCTTTCTTGTTCCACTTAATGCGTGATATAAAAATATGATCAACTAAGCGCAGCGCAGTCACCTGGATTTTAAAGTGTGTTTTGTATGTATGCTAATCAGGCTGCGCGGACTCCGTGACGGGATTGGTCGGAGCAGAGAGGAGGAGCCTCCCATTCCACAGCCGGCTTCCCCTATTGGTGCAGACCCTGTCAGTCCTCACCACAGCTGCAGCCGTTTAAACATCAGAGTAAGAGAGTTTAAGAGCCCGGCCGCATATCATTAGTGGCGGCTGACATGATAGGTAGCTCGCCTCTGTACCGCCTTTGTGAACATTTGTGTGTTTTTTGTGATTTGGTTTGAGATGCTGGTAGTGATTGTTGGGGACTGTGCTAGGTTTAAAATTCTGATTGTTAACACCTGGTTTTATGTTGCTTCTCCTTTCCCCTGGCTGGATCATAACCTAAAGACTAGGAAGACGTTGTGCCATGACTAACTTTATATGCGGACGCTGTGAACTGAAACCTGGCTCTGTGAGCAGTCAGTAAGTGAAATACTCCGTAAGTAAAATTTCCCAGTCTGTTTTTTATCTTCTTTTCTTGCAGAAATCAACTGCCCGATACTGGATGTAAGTCCCACAGTGTCGGAGGTTTTCCTTTCTCAGCAAAGTGGTTCTACAAAGGGTTGATGCTTCATGTGAACAGTGCCACATCTACTGGCCTGAATGCAAAATGGGCAAAATACAAATGTTTGTGCATCACAAATTGAATGTAAGTATAAGGGAAAAGCATGATTGTACTTTATATTCCAAGCATAGATTTATATACTGTCAAAGCAAATCAAAATGTTTTGTATGCATTAAATGTGTCAATATCAGTCAAGTTAAGCTCAATGTCTTTGTTTTAACTTAAGTGTCAAAACTAAGTTAGTTTGCAATGTGGGCAAAGAACCTGTAGCTTTACTTTTAAATGTCATCTTTGGTGGTTGTGCTGTAAAGGTGCAATATAAGATCTGGCCAGAACATTAGTTTAAAAAGTTAAAAAATGAATTAACACTATATCAACAGTGTGTGAAGCAGCCACAGTGACGATGTCATGATCAAGACCTCCATCTGTTTTTCAGTTATCTACTGAGATGAGCATGGTAACCAGCCAGCACCGACCTTCCCTGTGTTGTAATACCACTTTGTGACACTAGAGGCTGTGAGTCAGTGGAACGTCAAGTCTGCCCTCAGTCCCACGAAGAACAACAACTTCCGGCAGAGCTTGAAGTTAGCGTCACAGAAACACAGCAATGGCTGAAACCCCTAAAAGGTAATATTTATTGGTATCCCGCAGGACCGCTCCCGACAAGAAACCACGTTTAACAGCAAAGAAAAGAAGCAACACGAGTAAATCTCGGTGTGGCTTCCTACTGCTGGAGACGGCTCCTGAGAGGAAAGAGATGCGGTTTGATGCAGAGCTCGCAACTTTCCTGTTAGCCTGGTGAGTAGCATCATGTTGGCTCTTTAGCTAAAAGTATAATCAGTGCAATGACTGACAAACCGCACCGATAGAAAACATTTCAGGTGGTGCATATTCATATCTCTGCTCACAATTTATTATACTCGCACAACAGATCTAACATGTTTGAATATAAAGAACTTGTATGATCTAAGGGAATTGTCCTATCACATGTTTGTCTGTATCAGGACCAGAAGTCCAGTCTAATCATCACCAATGATGGACCAGCACCAGCCTTTTCTTCTGCATCCGGCCTCAGCAATCAACCACATTACATCAACACCTTGAGGTATTATCCCTGCACATGACAGATATTGTCTATACTGTGATCTTCTGCACATCCCCTAATCAATACCTTTTGCACATCTTGCCCAGCAGGAGTTTTGTCTAAAACACCTTTGTACATAGTTGTGTGGTATTGTTTTTATGTATGGATATTTTGACTTTTGCAATATTTTACCTTTTATTTCCTATGAATACTTTAATTGGATACTACACCAAGTCACATATCTTGTAAGTGAAAACCTACCAGGCAATAAACCTTATTTTCTGAGTCTGCCTTTGTGATGTCATCATCCCTTCCTCATGCTGCTATAGCCTGCCAAGGCCCATACATTTGCCATGCTGTATCCCCTTGCTGTCATAAATCTGCAAGTGTATGAAGGTTACAAATATTTTGATCCTGTTTTCATATATATATATTTAAAGATGACAAAGATGACAAAGACGGTAACTGAATCATTGTTAATTTACTGCACAGTTCTTTTTTCTTTTGTTTTAATTATATTCTTAAATTGCATTCACGATTGCACAGTGTAAAGACTGGACATTGACTGTTTCCCTGGTAAAAATGTTGTAAATAGTTTCCATTGGGCACAATGCTGTTACAGTATGTAAGAATTAATGTGTGCTTTCTTTTATTCTTGCAGCTTACATCATGTGCTGTGGTGCAGTGGATGGATGGGCATCGGTTGAGAAAACTAATGCCGTAACATCACAGGTCATCAGTTTCTCCTGAACCTCAAGTTCTATTAGTAAGTTATATGATAAGTTTATGACGCTACAGTGACTCACTGTCGCCTCTTGTGGAACAACAAAGTGGTGTCTTATTTCTGCCCCATTAACCCCATCACCATTCTGTTCAAAGGAATGCATTTTATGAAGCGTTGCTGTATATTGGGTAAACTTCAAATAAAGGTTTGAGTTGTTTTAGCATTTGTTATTGTCCTTGATTTTCAAAATATCAGGAACACCTCTCAGTATTGTGTTAGTTTATATACAGTGGTGTCCATAAGTATGATCAACCTTTGTAAATCTGCTTGAGAAATTCAAGTTTCTCAAAGGTTTGATTTGTTTTGGCATTTGTAAGTGTCCTTGATTCTTAGTTTTAATTCATATGTATTGGGTGAATCTGGATGAAACTAATGCGGTATAATGGTGATTATAGATATACAATAATAGACAATATATATGTGATTGCCACACCTGTTGTGAACCTGTGTTTGGCCACAGACTCTCTGCTCTTCTCAGACGTGCACATGATTTTTATTTATTTTTTATTGTCTTTCACTTGTGTTTAAGTTCTCCTCAGCTAAGAAAGGCCAGGTTTTTTGTTCCTGTGGTTTCTATTGATTATTTGAATTATGATTTTAATATGAAAGAAAATTAAATCATTAATCAGTGTTTTTGGTTATTGATCATGTTTCAGCATCAATCTCAAACGTGCACGTAAAAAACCTGAGGAGCACGTGTAAGGGAAAAGATCAATTGTCTGTTTCATTGAACACATCATCACAAACCTGACAGAGCTCTGCCTCCCCCTGCAGGACAACAACACACACTGCAACTCAGACTGTGAGTGTGAGCTCCTGCAGCACAGCCGAGGTAAACTCTGGTTTTAATATCAGCTGTAATTTTCTTTTTTGTGTGTGTCAGACGCAATCCTCCGGTCTCTGATTACACCTGAACACATCATCACCACAGTTTAGCACCACATCATTGATAAGCGTTAGAGCGTCTGGGCTGTGTGATCAGAAGAGAGAGAGGGAGCGAGTGTGTTTAAAGGGGATGGAAGTAGCAAATGTGATTGGCCACAAGTGTCACATCCTCCAACACACCCACCTATTATACATGATAATTTATTCTCTCTAATCCCGCTCCTCATCCAAGTTAGGGTTGAATCAATTCATTCACAATCAGCTTCTGTTTCCCAGGAAAAATACTTGTCGAGTCGTGGGGTTTTATTGTTCGTGTACGTGTGTTTTTGTATGTTGAAGACACCCGAACATTAAAACTACCACACAGCTGTTACAGATGAAGCCTGACACCAAATATCTTTTGACTAAAAGAATGAATCACATGAGTGTGTTTTATTCATTTACCTCAAAGACAGTCAACTTTCAGGAACTGTTGACCTTCTAAAATAAATATTTCCTCATAATCCAAAGAATATGAAAGAATAACATGATAAACTCAGTCATGGCAGCAGATCCTCTGAAACATCCAAAACAGTTACACAAGTCAGGGATTGTCCAAAGTGACAGAATCTACAATACCAAGTTCCCTCTGTGTGTGTGTGTGTGTGTGTGTGTGTGTGTGTGTGTGTGTGTGTGTGTGTGTGTGTGTGTGTGTGTGTGTGTGTGTGTGTGTGTGTGTGTGTGTGTGTGTGTGTATGTGTGTATAGTCAGTGTTTCCTGTGAAGGATTAATAACACAAAGAGGAAATTTCATAATGAAAACACTGGATTCCTGGTTTCTTCCGCAGATCCTCCTTCCTCTCCACCACTGTCCCTCTCTCTCTGCCATCTAGTGGTCGTCTGTGTGTACTGCATTTCCACCATGCTGATGGTGTCTACCTACTGCAGCAGGAGAACAGGTACACACACACACACACACACACACACACACACTGTCTTCCTTCAGTGCGCCCACTAGTGACCAAATGTGTGATGTAAAGGAATCTAGAACGAGAGATGAGCTGAAGATAAAATCTAACAGCCCTCGCAGGCAGCAAGATTAATTATGCTTTACAACAACAATTCAAATTGGAATTTTGTGGAAGGTAAAATCCGTCTTAGATTTGTAGGTGGTTTTGGTTTTTTTTGTCCAGGCTTTTCTTCCCTTCAGGGACAAAGAAAGACGTCACAGTCCTGCTTCAAATAAACTGGAACCAAATGTCTATTCTCTGGCTTTCGGCCATCTCTCACTTGTTTGATGCCGGGGAAGAAAAATATCCAGCGGCGACATTTTAGTATAACCACATGCACTTCCTGAGACGTGATACAACCCTTAACTACATCCATATTTCTTAACTCTGTAAGTTCAACTATTTCGCTAAATTGTTATCCAGTAAATAAGCCCTTACTTTATATCCTGACATTAAAACTTCAGTTCAGTCGCTTTGATTCTGATGCAGCAACATTTAGACCTGACGATGGCACCAGATGAAAAGTTATTACAGTTCATCCTGAGGGCGACGCGAACGTCTGAACAGAGTTTCATGGCAACTAATCCAATCACTTAAAACACATTTCAATCTGACCCAAACATGTCAATCTCCTGGTGGCATAATAATAATATTGTTATTATTGTTGTTATTCTTATTATAACGATGATAAAACGTAATACCAGGCTTCTCTCCTTCTCCGGTGAAACCATCTGACATCAACGTTCATACGATGTGTTAAGTTACTATTTAATGATAACAACTACAGACCTCCTCTAACAGGTTCATCCAGCCATGAATGTAACTGAATTTAAAATATTGAATTCAAAATAATTAAAACACAGTCAGAAATACGAGACACGAAGAAGCTGAAATAACCGTGTAATTGTCCTCTACATCCTGCATCACATGTATCAGGTTTGTGCTGGTTAGATATTGATCCAGACATACGTCAGACAGAGTAGTGTCATGACCAGCAGGAGGGGGCGGGGCCTGTCAGCACCTCGACTCCTCCTGGTGAAGACGGCCTCTTGGATGACGTTGATCGTCAGCGGCAACCTGCAAGGCTCCTCGCTGTAGCACATGCAGTCAAAGCTGTGGTCGAACCAGTTGATGTCGTCCTGTGAAAGGCCGCCGCTCACGGTGAGCGGGCCGCCGCGGCGCTGCCTCTGGATCCGGTACCGACGTGGGTCGAGGTGCAGGAAGACGTCGTCGTCCCAGCGCTTTCTCACACAGCGACCTCGGCCCTGGCAGAGCGCCTGGCTGCAGAGATGCGTGGCCGTTGAGACGTTCACGATGTACGGGTTCATGACTTGCTCCAGGTGACGTCGAGCGTCGAAGCAGGAGTCCTACAGGATTGTGGGATGTTGAGTCAGTCCGTTGTTTTTAAGTAAAGTTGCAAACAGACAAATAAATTTCAAACCTTCCCAGAAACTACAGAGTGACGTCACTTTGTACCTCAGTATCTGTGACGTTCATGTCGCCCCAGGAAACGACGCCAGCGGCGCCAAGAGCAGCGGCTTCTCCAATGGTGTTGACCAGATCAAACTGTGAAAATATGACAGCCAGCCAATCAGAGAAGAGCAGGAAATGGGCTCCAACACAGTCATGTGCATTGATAAACCCCAACAATGACGATCAAAACTAAAATAACCTTACGATAAATAACCAACATGAAAACTGTAAACTCTAACGAGGTTTTTTCTGACCTCTGACATGTAGTCGTCGATGCTGTCCTTGTACACTGGTCGGATGTAAGCGTAGACAGGGATGGAGTAGGAGCTGTTTGGGAGTGATGACACCCTAATGGCCTCCTGGATTCGATGGCGAACGAACATCCGGGCCTGTTGGGAGTCCCTGAGCGTCAGCTCCAGGTAGATGGAGGGAAAGAGCGCCGTGGAGTCTCTCCAGAGCCACAGCAGCTCATCGTTCCTGTCCTTCTCGATGGCAGGGCACTCTCCGGTGAAGCCTGCCATGTCTTGGTTGTAGTCGTAGTTGTAGCAGTCGGGGTACAAGTAGTAGCCCCAGAGTCTGTTGGGCCTCAGCCTCTTCCCGATGCGGATGGAGCGGAGGAAGTACCTCATGGCGGCGCGTTCAAACACAATCTTCGCCCGGTCTTCCGCCTCGTTGTCGGACAATGTCGCATTTTTCTTCTTGACTGTTTCGATGGAGATCTGACGGTAGATGTCTTTGCTGCCCCAGTTTCGGACCCACTGTGGCCTCCACTCCTCAAAGTCGAGCACAGCGAGGCCTGGCTGGTCACTGGGGATATAGTACTCGATGTCGTCCTCTGCCAGCTCGTGGTGCTCCTGCAGGTCTATCAGCTGCGGCAGACCCTCGTCATACATCTCCCCCGTGTCTTCGTCCACGTAGGGGAAGATGCCGAAGCGGTCAGTGTAGAATATGGAGATGCTCTGGTTGGTCGCCGTTTTCAACGTGCTGCTGACAAAGTGGAAGTAGGAGAGGTCGAGGGGCATGGCAAAGCGGATGTCGCACAGCTCGGTCGGGGCGTTCCACATGAAGAGGAAGGGGTGACCGGGACGGATGGGAGGGTCCGTCCTGGGTAAGGCCCGGCCGGAGCTCAGCAAGGCCAACATGGTGATGAAGACGGAGAACTGCAGTTTGACTCGGTTCATTTTGGATCTGATCTGTGAGGGAAAGCAAACGCAAACATCGGAAAAATTAAGGTCCAAATAAGTTCCTTCTGTTTCTACTTTCAGAGTTGTAGCTCAAACTTTACTTTCTACTTTCGTCAAAGTTCTCACAACAACAAACTAATTGTCACCAGTTCAATTCAGTTCAGTAAATTTGAACACATATAAAGCTCTTATTACAGTCTCATGTTGTACTGACGATTTCTTCGAACTCACAGGACATTATTTTTAGCCATGCTAGCTAGTAGCTTTGTGGATGACGGTGTTGGTTGGTCGGTGACCATGGTAAATGTCATACCTGCTACACATCACAGCAGGTTAGCATTGTCGACCTCGCAGAGCTGCTAGCGTGGTGGTAGACTCTCAGTCCTGTTTCTACATTGAAGCTAATGAAAAAGAGCGTGAAACTGTGCAGAGCTGGAATCTTTACAGACGTAAAGGATTTGAAGCTGGTTGTATATGTGCAGAGAGGGTGATGGCCTGACACCTGTTGAGCAGCTTACCTGGTTCAACGTGAAGAGAGAGCAGATGTTTGAGGTGTTAGCAAAGATGAAAAAGCAGCAGGAAAGCACATTTTGAGTTTAAATGTTGCATTCTGACGTCGTCGTGGCAACAAATTTTGCATTTTTTCTTGTTATTTTTTTTAAGTGAAGCTGAATGAGATTCAGTAATTATGATTGTACCGTTTACACCTGTGTTTCTACCGACTTGTCAACATGTCGTCATCATCAGAAGCAGCTTGACCAAAGACCGAACACATCTACCCACTGAACTGAATTTCATATGGCTCATCAAACTGTGACTTAAAGATACTGCAGATGGTTTTTTTTAATCACGATAATGATACAAAATGTAGTGAAGGTTCATCAGACTATTTAACTATAAAACTGAATTCACCAATAAATAATATTATTAGTTGGGTAAATAAAGTCGAGTCAAAAGGAATAGACCTACAGCTTTAAATACTTTTTTTTAAAAGCAAAAAGCTTAAATTTTTCCCTTTAATACCAATCAGTTGATAAATGAACATGAATTAAAATTTATTTTATTTTATTTTTTATTTTAATTTTTCAGTTTATCATTTACTAGTTTTACTTTGTTTCAGCATTTTTATTTTATTCATTGTTGTATTAGATAGATAGATAGATAGATAGATACTTTATTTATCCCCTAGGGGAAATTCATGTGGCCATTATAATAAAAACAGTTAATAACAAATGAACAATAATATTTATATTAGTCCATTTCCTTCGGCGGAGGTGTTGTTGTGTTGTATAGCCTAATGGCAGTTATTATATTATTAACTTCACTTTTATTAATAAATTTGAGGTTAGAACAAAAGTATAAAATAGATTTACTTCTACACTCTTTTCAATTTAATTATTGAATCACTAGGATTAGTGTTATTTATTTATGTATTAATTTTATATTTCTGAATTGTAAACCTTTTATTACAATTTTATTGTATTTATTTTAAGAAAAGTTACTAGTACTAGTTTCAGTTCTCCATTTTCTCCAGTTTTTAAATTTCCCACAGCACCAACAAATGTATTTAATGAACAGTTATTTCTTAGTTTTGCCAGTTGTTTTAATTTTTTATTTTACAGCCCAAGTTAAGACATGGAGCTGGAAGGTAGCAGTGACACGGCACTAAATGTCCCGACTTCAGGAAGATTTATGTGTTTTTAATATCCTGAGGACCAAGAGCTGACTCAATAATGTTTTGGATTTTCCTTTGTTGCATAATAACAGATGAAATATTTCACGTCAGCTGCTTCAGACTGTGACCGTGTTGTTCTCATTTCGTGGCAGCAACGAACCAGCAACGAAACAAAGCTGCTGAATTTTTCCTGATTATCAAAAAGTGAAATGTCAGTGGGAACTACATTCCCCCTCCCTCACCCACCTGAGAAGCAGCAGCTCCAGCAGAGATTCTCTGTCGGGCAAATGCAACAGACTCAGCATTTAATTACTGGATTATTTAAAGACTGGGAAAAATATCAACTTCTGCTGTTTGAAAATGAAGAGATGATGTTGTGGAAATCTCCTTCTCCTTTACCACAGTCATGAACAGTTTATCAGCCACAGAGGGATTAATACGAAGTTACATGAGAGCACATGTATGATGGTATAAATCTTTCTCTTTACAATAAGATTTTCCACCATGATGCGAATAGAGTAATAACAGTATTCTGGACAAAAAAAACCAAAAAACATAACAGATAACACATTACCACCAAATAAAGTTAAACTAATAAACTCTTTAAACTTACTGTAACAGCCTGGAGACGATCTCAGTCAGATGCCAGATCATAATCTCAGCTCTGATGTTTAATTACATGACCAAATATTTATATAAAAAATATCAAAAAGTGCAGAAGACCATCTACAACTGCTTTTATGTCTCCCCTAATGTTAACATGACCACATGGTTTGTTTCACGTCACCTGTTTACCTATTTATTTTAAATGCATATGAAATGGGTTTAACATTTAAATGTAAGCTTTTCTTAATCAGGTTCATCTTATTGAGGTCAAGATTTATTTTTACAAGACAGACCTGAGAACAGCAGAGAGAGAGAGAGAGAGAGAGAGAGAGAGAGGAAGGCTGATGTAGCTCCACACTCAGAATCAATGACAATTAATCACTAAATAGATTCAAAGTTAAAAGTTTAAAATGCGTCTCAACACGTGAACTGACTTGACTGAGCTGCAGCTAGTTGGTCAGCAGAACACATGGCTGATATTTGTTATTTATTTATTTATTTATTCATTTATGCGTGTTATTCACTTTCCCCCATCAGCCAACATCTGTGCAGATGCTGTGGTGTGATTCTGGCATCGGTGTCTGATAATATCGACTCTCTTGTTTCCATGAGGCTGAAAACACAAAGAGCAAATTGACACCAGACACGTTACAGATGCAACAGATTCACTTTGTTCTAATTATAGTTCACAGTCTCCCGCGGTTAAATCTGTGTGGGAGAAAACACTGTCTCATCTGCACTCTGGAGCATTTATACAGCCTATTATTTTACTGTCTTTTCTGATTGATTGATTGATTGATTGATTACACCTTCTTTCACCTGCTCTGCTGCCTGACCAACAGTATGGACTAACAGTATAAGACAGACTGTCTGCGCTGACAGTTTTACACTCTGCACAGTGTTAACATTAGTATCTTTATGAGGTCACAGGATCTGATGTGTAACTGCAGTATCTTTGTCTCCAGGCAGATTACATGCAACCGCTCAGCCTGACAGTTTTATGATTTCTGTGTTTTCTGAACTCGACCTCGGTAATGTTTAAGGTTAAACTTTTCGGAAAACACCAGTAAACCTTTGGACCCACATGAGACAGTTAAACGAGACGTCTTTAACCGAGCACCAACCTGCTTTGGGGTCCAACTTCCCGCCGTCCAAACTGCTCGCTCAGTGAGATCCTGAAATTACTACCTGTTGCTCGTTAACACTACCTTCACCCTCCTCTGGGAGTCTAAACAGCTGCTCTTTAAATAAGCCGCTACAGGAGCTTGAACACCTGTGGAAACTTGTCAGAGATTGGCAGCCCTCAGGTGTTCTGGTTTTCTCTGGGATGTCCTGATGTTTTCCTCGGCTGAGGGCGCGCTCCCTCGATCCTGCTCGGACAGAAGATATCTGAGGAAGCTCCGGGATGTGGACAATGTGTGGACACCCTGCCACTCATATTTGAGGCCTCTGTCCGGACACGCAGAGGAATGTGAGAGTGAGAGTTTGAACTTGGTCAGCTGTGGTTGGAAATGTACTGAGCTGAAGGAAATCCACCTGGTTTCATCATCAGAGCCATGAATCATATGAAGAGCAGGCTCTGCCGGTTGAATCACACGTTATCAACCTGTGCTGGAAAACAGAATAATATCAACTGGTTTTTCAACTGGATTTTATCAGGAAGTGTCTAAAGAGGTTTAACTCTGACTCAGCCAGAAGAATGACTTACTGTCAGTTCACACAAAATCACTAGAGTCACTGTAGCGAGTTGTTTTTCTTTTCTTTTAAAGATTGTTTAACTGGGTAGCAAATTTATGCAATCCATATTTTTCACATGGGCACCTATGCGGGAAACTTTAGAAAACACTCTCTGAGAAGGACCACACAGTGTATTTCCACATATTAATTAATTAGGCCATTAATTCAAAAAATATGTTTCATGTCTTAATGCAAAGCAAAAAAATACATCTTTATCTTTCTGTCTGTGCTTGTGTGTTACACTTTATAGAATGGCCATTATATCCTCTTTGGCTTTTATTTTGAAATATTTACCTTTACTTCCGTTTCACCTGACTACCTTTCTTCAGTCTTCAGTTCATGAAGGAAAAATTGAAGAAAAAAGGAATTTGTAAACACCAGAATTGGACCGTTTCTTCAAATTTGATGTTCTTGTTTTTTGAAAAAAGAAAAAGAGCTCTGTTTTTGTTTGTGTATCATCAAATAATCCATAATTAATTTGTAATTTAAAAACATAAAAAACCAAAACATAAAAAACATTTTTGTTGTCAGAATCAAAACAATGAAAAACCAAAATCAAAATGGTCCGTTTTTGATTTTTTCAATTCCTTTTATCATTTTGTTTCATTTTAATTCTAAACAAAAAACTAAATGATGTGATCTGTTCGTTTTTATTTTTGCAAACAAAAAGCCAGAAAACCAAAATTTTAAAAAATAGTCCAGTTTTGGTTTTTACAAATTCACTTTTTCATTTCACGTTGGCGAGAAACAGTAGAACGGTGGACAGACAGGAAGAGGAAGTGAAGTGTAAAAAAAGTCAAAATAAAAGCCAAGAGGACATAGAGGTGTAACATTAACAAGCACAGGATCTAAATACCAGGGTCATGTTAGAAGATGGATGTAAGAGTGAATGAATGAATGTGACGCAGTCCGTCTTCAGATGCAGCCTTCGAACAGGAAGTCCCCCTGAGTTGAGACACAGCAGTGGTCATGTGATCTCCGCCATTGTTGTTGTGAGTTTTTCCTCTTCACTGATGTGTGGTGAACTTATAGAGCAAAAACAAATATGCTGAACTTTGACCCCAAGTTGACATTTTGGTGCTTTTAACACCTGGAATTGATGTGTGACATGTATCAGGATGCGTCACCGTTAGCTTGCAGGAAGGTGTGGAGATGCGTGACCTTTTGACTGATTTATTTTCTTCAGAACGAGGTCATGCCTTACAGGCATTTGCAACTGGCTGAGGTCTGAATCCCATGCGAGTCTGACCACGTCTCCCGGGAAAAGCTCGCTCAGCGTCGTAGCCTCCTCTTCAGGCTGTCCTTCATAAACTACATTAAAAAGCCACAGTGTCAACAAGACCAGCCAGAGGTTTGAAAAACAACATTTTGAACCCTGGATGACAAATGATCACTCATGCACTCGTTCACTGTTCTCTATGTACGTTGACCGATCCTTGACCCCACCCTGCCCCGAAGCTCCCTATTCTTTCCCGCACATCAGCAGAATTAAGACAACAGCTCTTTTTTGATCAAATTGAGACATAATGTCTGAACATTATTCAGGTGTGCCTCTGCCACGACCTTGTTGTTGTACATGCTGTAGTTGTAACACACCCAAATGGAAAGGATCCATCACTAATGTAATTAATTGTGAACATTTCTTGCTAAGACAAGTCAAAGTGTCTGTGGCGAGAGAGGTCTGATACTCCTGATACTGGTTTTGTGTTTCCTGCTCACCTCCGGCATCCGGCCAAAAAACCAGAAGTCGGCAACAGCAGCAGAACCAGGGCAGAGTTCAGTCCGATAAGGTCAAACAAAAGGTCAAACTACCTTCATACTTCGGTTTGATCCTTAATATTTTATTAAAATATTAAGTTCTGATGGTGTGACTGATGTTTCTAGTATTTCTCTTATCTCAGATTTGTCTTGTTGTCATGGGGGGGTTTGACTCGAACTTGTCTCAGACTTGTGGGCACATTGACTTTGACTTGTTTCGGACTCGTCAGTGTCGTAGACGATTTTACTCTGACCTGTCTGTGAAGAGTAATTTAGAGGACCAGTGTGTAGGATTTTAGCGGCATCTAGTGGTGAGGTTGCAGACTGCAACCAGCTGAATATCCCTCCCCTAGCACCACGTATTTATTTTGTTTGCCACGCCTCGTAAGTATCTAGAAGAATCTACGGTGGCCTTTGTCTCCCTCCTCTTAATAGTATTTTTTTTTAGTGCAGTTTGTCAGTCAAACCAAAGAAAATGCAAAACATTGTTTTTGCAAAGCATTTATTAAGCCAAGTCAATTCAATTAAAATTGTATAATTAACACACATGGCTGCAGTAATCTAGACAGAGTTTAATGAAATTACAAATTGTTGTTTTAACTGCATGAATGACATGAAGATCATAATCAGCGGACACCTCTGGAGACATTTTACTTTCCTCTCTGATTAAACCCAGATGAGTTTGATTTTGGTCGGATGCACCAGATTTGGGGAACACCTCGACCCTGCGTAGCACTGACAGGTGAAGTTTTCAGCCCAGGCGTTGAGGTCGGTAGCGGAGGGTAGACCGATCGCCACGTACTTCCTGTTGGCCCGCAGGAGGCTGAAGTAGGCGGGGTTAAGGTGCAGGTAATGGGAGGAGTCGTACATCTTCCTGACGCAGCGGCCCTTCCCCTGGCACAGGACCTCGCTGCAGAGCATGGCGGCCGCCGTCACGTTAGCGATGTACGGGTTGAAGGTGGACGACAGGTACTCGGACAGAGACTGACAGGCAGCCTGCAGGGAGGGGGCGGGGTTTACAAGTGAAACATTTAACTTTAATATGACTAAAAAGTAAAAAGTTAAGTTAAAATATTAAAGTGCAAATAAAATGAAAAAATAGATCAAAATAAATAAATTAAAAGGGAGATTTTTGACGTATTTTTTCTTCCTTTCATTTATAACAAAATAAATAATAAATCTAAGAATGCTACTATATATAAAAATTCAGCCGGACAGTGATAGAATAAAACAGTGGGCTAAAGCTAAAAGCAAGTGGCAATATGTTTTTCACACATCTCATCAAGAGATAAGAAATAAGTTTGCGCCACAGCCATCACTTCCTCCTAAAACAGGAAACAGTCAGTTGAGTTATTTGCTAATTAACGTCTGTTCATCTGTGTTCCTGTTTTCAGACCCATGAGCGTTGCATGGAAGCGTGCTGCAAACACACACAGACACTTTAAAGGTCCTTAAACGACTGGGAGCCAACCAGTCCAACCAGTGATTAACCCTCAGGAGGCTGTGGTTACCTTGTTGTTGTAGTCTCTGGTTCCTCCCCAAATCACGACCCCCGAAGCTCCCAGAGCTGCAGACTCCCCGACAGTGCTCACCAGGTCCATCTGGAAGACAACGAAACGCACAGGAGATTTGTCAGGAGATTATAAATATTATAATTAATTATAAATATAATATGTGCGAAAATCCCATTTAAAACTGAAATATAAAGCAATTAGTTCTATTGTTAATTAGTATAACAGGCTCAACTCATGTAAACAATTCATGTTATTTAAATAACTAATTTTGTTACTTTTTTGTTTATTTTTAACTGCAGCTTGTTCATTATATCAGTATATTGGAAACATTTAGACATTTGCAGAATAACATGTTTGTTCCATGTGTTAATAATCATTGGATTTATGAACACATGATAATAGCAGTCACATGGACGGTAATCATAATGTAGGTTATTTATTTACTCAAGAAATAAACTGTACCCAAGATTAAAGCATCAGCTGCCAACAAGAAACCTAATTAACACAACTTCAACTCAACTCGATCAGTGGCCTGATAACAGAAGTTTCATAGGCCAAAAAAAATTGCCACACAAACGTTTTCGAGATGAGATGATTGACAGAAATAATAATTCGACATATCTCTTCAGCTGATTTGACAAATGTTAATTTAACTGCTTCGAGCAAACGACCTCAGCTTCTGTGTTGACGAGACAGATACGTGAGTCACTGGTGAGCAAAACCAACTCCCCCCAAGGACGCCACGTTATACTGAAGGAAGAGGGGAAACTAAATTGACATTCAGTCCAATTATCAGGCTCCTGAAATCTTAGAAGGACCTGAACTCGTCTAAATTGAAGAACCGAACGTTAGTTTTCAAGTAACATGACAAATCAGACTAACCAGACTCTGGAACTTCTGCGTCTGATCCCGGTACAGAGGCCTGGAGTAGACGTAGACTGGAACTGTATATGGACGTTTAGGCAGCGCCGCCACCCTCAGCGCCTCCTGGACACGGTTGCGGACGTACAGTGCGGCCCGGGGGGAGTTCCTCAGAGTCGGGTGGAGGTAGATGGAGGGGAAGAGGGCGGTGCTGCGCGCCCACAGCCACAGCATCTGGTTATTCTGCTTCTGGGTCTTCTTGGAGCACTTCCCCGTGTAGCCGGGCTTCTCCCAGCCGTAGTTGAAGCAGTCAGGGAACAGGTAGAAACCCCAGCGGCGGCTCGGACGCTCGCCGTTGCCCAGGCTGATGGTCCTCTCCATGAAGCGCCGACTGGCGTGCTGGAACTGGCTCTTGGCCAATTTGTAAATTTGTTTTGATGATAAAAAGGGGGCCACCTGCAGGGCGTGAGTGATAGACAGCCTCTGATAAATACGCTTCATTCCCCAGTTCTGCTCCCACAGGGGGCGCCAGGACTCCCAGTCGATGACAGCCAGCCCAGGAGAGGAATCCTGGGAGATGTGGTGATCTATCTGACTCTGGGCCTTGGCCAGATGCTCCGTCAGGTTGCCGTTTTGGGGGATCCCGCCTCGGTAGATCTTGCGCTTGATGGTGTCGACCATTGGGTAGAGGCCGAGGTGGTCCTGGTAGAAGATGGTGAGGAACTGACCGGGCGTGTCAGCAGGCGTGGTCACCGCCTGAAAGGCCTCGGTGTCCAGCGGAATGTGGAGTCTTCGACACTGGTCGGTGGGGGCGTTCCAAATGGCCACGAAGGGGTGGTCATGGATCAGCGGCGGCTCGGTATTTGGCAAGGCGACGCCGGTGGTGAAAGATATGATGATACAGAGGTTAATGCAGGACAGGAAGGGCGTGGCCATTATGATGGCTCTGGACAAATACAAGACAAAGACAAAGACAAATAAACAAACAAGGCTCAGTCCATGATACCATCACCCTATCCACTCTGTATCCATGTACACATCCTCCGACATCCTCTGACTGTGCGTCAACACTGCTGCAGACTTGTGATTTTCCACTTCCTGTTAACATCAGTGCGAATATATATGCAGGAAAAATATACATTTCCTGATGACGACAACTTTTCAACCATCACTTTGTCGCAGCAAGTTTATTTGATTTGTCTAAATGGTCTCTACAAGTTCATGTCTTAATGTCAGTCTGCATCAGACCAGTTTGAGGGATGTCATGTGACTTACTGGTGAAAGGTCGTTGCAAGTATCTTAATAATTTAGAGCTAAATACCAGCTAATATTTTTGGAAAATTTGACAAAAGTTTCCAGGAAATTATCTGGAAAACACAGGACCTGTAAAAAAAAGCATTACCAAATGTTTTAATATTTGCAGATGATGCAGTCATATTCATTCTCTGCACCCTGGGTTTGGAATAACTCACTGTCTTCAAACGCCACATTCAAAACATGTTCCATGGGGAATATAACTGTTGTAGATTATCAAACTCCCTCCTCTGTAGTCATAGTGAATTAACATCATCCGCATGTATGTGAATGATGTTAATTCATGTGTTAACTACTGTTCACAGTTAATGTATCTCAAGAGACTTCCTGGTTAATTCCTTCCTGGTAAAACCAAATAAATTAGTAAATTAATAAAATAACGGATTAGAATAATCTTCCAACTGTCAGCCTTGTGATGTCAAATCAAAACTCCACTGAATAAAGATAAAAAATTACACCTAGTATAAACTATTTCTTATTTCCCAAAGACTCAACATTTTGTTGTCACCTCATAATCTCAGTATCGCAAATCAGCACAAACTTTAAAACTCCGGTGACTCCAGAGTAAATCCAGTAATCTCTTACCTGACAGGTGATATCTGAGTTTTAAATAGTTTTACAGTATTTTCCATATTTTTTGCAACATGTCATCAGTTCCTACCTGCTGCTCTCTTTGGTGACCTGTGAAGGACTGTTCATTGTTTCTGAACTTCTCTGTTTTTTTGCTGCTTCATGTGTCGGAGGAAACTGTTTCACCACCGATCGATCATTATCTGGTCGATGACCTGATGTTTGGCCCCGACCCGTCGTTCAGGCTGTTGTTGGACAAGTTGGGGATTCAGGGCTCAGGTGTTTGCTGATAGGTTGTTGCATATGATTATATTATCGTATTTTATGATTCAGATCGCATATGGTGGGAAATATTGCAATATTCAATATTATCAAATATTGGCCCTTACCTAATATATGCATTACACTCTTTATTTTTTTGCATTTGTAGTTCATAAAAAAAGATGCATTTGCTTGTTTTCTTACACATCTATGTTTACAGGCACAAAAGAAGTCATTCATCTTTCATTTCATGAAATGAAATGAAAGATAATTCTAAAAATGTTGTACCATATTCCACATAATCATGGGTGAATTGATGGAATAACATTAATGTATTGATAGCTGCTTTTTGAAGGGTCTTTTTGTCCCTTAATAAAATGTCCAGTTTGATTTTAATAATATAAAATGACTCAGAACTCAAACCCTCTGAAGACTCGATTCTTCCCACATCCTTTATTCTGCTGCTGCCTTTATAAAAAGTGTTGTAGACTGTTTGATTTATATATTTATGTCTGTTGTGCCTGCTGTGGTGTTCAGAACCTCTTTGTAATTCATCGTCATTTATATGTAATTTTGAGAGGGTTGTGTTAACGCTGAAGATAGCTGTGACCTGGGTCCTGATGTCCCACCAAAAATATTGTTGTGGATCTGAGGTTTGACTCTTATTATTGGACCAGGTCCTGATATTCAGTTTTCAACACTTTCAGGACAAACTATGGGAGGAGTGGCTGCACTGCAGAACAGTATCTGCATTTTCTTATCATGAAACATGCTCATGTGTTTTTAGATGTGTGATGTTTCTGATGTGTCATTGTCGGTGAGAAAGCAGAGGCTGTAATATCTCCGTCCACACCTCTTCTTTTTTTTTCTGTCCTCAGTATTTGGACAGAAACCAGCCGGTAGACGATTCATGTCTCCAGGTTTGTTGCTGAGAAAAGAGTAGAGTGACTTTTAGGTTTACTTGAGGGATATATTTTACAAAGAACACTAAAACTTTCAGTGGAAGTTGTTGGCCTATTGATCCAACATGGCCGATCGCCTGAAATCCCCTCTTTATCTGCACAGATGAAAAATACAGAAACTCAAGTGTACTGAAGAAAAGTCTTTATTTGTAGTGCATTTACATTCAGGTAACATTTTCCATGTGTTGCATAGTCCTTGTTGCATATTTGGTAACTAACTGGAAGCACCGACAAACCTGTAAGAACACTTTCTCTGGACTCGGATGTGTTCGGGTTTGGTCCTTGTCAGGTTTTAAAAAGACTTTTCAGGCTCATAAAAAATCTCTTGTGTTTTTCGCAGGAGATGAGACTGTTGACATTTTATTTACTGCTCTATGGCAAGAAGTCGGCGTTAAAGAGCCATAAAACCACAGACAGCTGCTGAGTCATGTATTCAGATACAGTATGTGCCATATTTTACATCCTGTTCAGTGTTTTCTCATAACTACAGTACTTTACATCAGCTTCAGAGACGGTAGCCGTTTATCAGCCACACTGAGATGAAATAAAATCAAAAAATTAAACCCAGCCTGTTTTTCTGATTCCTCCAAACTCTCCAAACCTTTTTTTTTTAGCGTAATGAACTCAACAAAAATGAAAGAAATGATACAGATACATGATATTTTGAAAACAATAGCATCCACAACAACACAAGCTGTGCTTCAAGAGTGTAATGTAAGCAGCAGTATAAAAAATACACAATTTATATGATAAGTGAAATAACAGCTTATTGTTGAGAAAAGCAATGGGCTTCAAAAAGTAATTCATTAATGATGTTTTCAATAATACCACAAACCAACAAACCAAGCGTCAGATCTTAGTGATTATCTTTCTACTGGCTGTCTGGTCGTATTACCGCCCTTTGGTTTCCACTGAAAGACTTGACTGATGTGTCTCCAAAAACGTTCCAGGAAGAACTAATGCAGTTGTTGGCCAAAGAAGCAGTGCAGAGTGTTGCAGAAGTCAAATACACTTCAACTGGTTGAACTGAACGACAATCAACCAAAACCTCCATCTGTTGACATGCCAAACCTCTGTGTCACGTAAAGTGCCAATCACACTTCTTAAAGGTTCTGTCAATGAGATTTTAAACAACAATATAGCAGCAAATAACTATTTTCTATGTAAAGATATAGTGGAGTAATGGCGTCCTGAGCAGAGAACAAAGTCACACCCCCTCTGTGTGTTTTTTAATCGAATTTTGTCTGCATGGTCTTTGTTTTGGTAGCACGTGCGTGTGCATGTTAGTGCACATACGTGTGCATGTTAGTGCATGTGAATCCCTCCTGTTAAACCATTGGTCCTCCTCACATTTATAAACACACAGGCTTGCGGCCCATAAAGTTTAAAGCTGGACTTTTTACCTTTTTTACCTGCTCCATCAGTGTCATTCACGCAGCCAGCCACAGTGGAGAAGTCCAAAGCTGAGTTTCTTTCCCAGTCTGACCATAGAGCCAATACTGGTCCGGCTTTACTGAGATGGACAACTCTATGATGTGTTGGGCAAATGTTGCTATCGCTAGCTGGCTAACTGTCAGCACTGCAGTGGAGCATATCAGTGTGTGGGATAGTGGTTGTGGCTAGATTTTTTTTTTTATTGGCTTTACACAGGGTAACTTTATTCAGTTATTCAGCTCCTTGTTGTGGTCTAGTGTGACATCTACTGGCAGTGATGGTGGTTTACAGAACCTTTAGCAAGGAAGCATGTTTAGTTTTGTCTAGGGTTCATGTTTCTGGCTTTAAGTGAAATATCTTTTTGATTTTCTGCCTTGAAAGATTGAATCATCATAACTTGCTTCATGACCAAACAGCTGCAAAACTGACATTGCTACTAGTCGCAGCTGTACTGTTTATTGCTAATTAGCGAATATTAGCATGCTAACATACTAAATTATGATTGTAAACATGGTAAACATTATACCTCAACATTAACCTGTTAGTGTTCATCCAGGGTTCAAGTCTGCGTCCATCTTAAATCAAAAATATTACACTGTGTGTGGAAAAGTAACATCTGTACAAAGCTGTGCATCATACGACTGTCTTTACTAACGATAAGTTCAACAGGAGCATCAACAACATCATGTGAAGGCTGAAGCCGGTTCGGGGCGCTGCACTCTCCCCAGCTTCCCATCGTTCATCCTGCTCATCCTCCCACTCCGTCCTCTTCCTCTCCTGCTCGTCCTCCTCACCCTCCCTCCACGGCCCGTCGTCCTCCTTCACTTTGTTGATGCTGTCGCAGCTATCGCCCTCGTGGCCTTCGTAGCAGTGGCAGCGAAACCTCTCGGTCAGCAGCTGCAGTTCGTGTTGAGAGTGCCACCCGGTGACGGCAAAGTCCCCGTTGCCAGCGGGCCGGATGCGGTAGCTGTTGGCGCTCAGGTGGAGGTAATGGCGGGCACGGGGGTCCCGGCGGATGCAGCGGCCGTTCCCTTGGCACAGGAAGTCGCTGCAGACCTCAGCGGCTCGCGTCACGTTGATGATGTACTGACCCAGGCGGTGGCTCAGGAAGGACTTCACCTTGGTGCAGTTAGGCTGTGGAAACAAGACAGCGGAGGTTGGTAGCTGTGTAGTAACAGTTCAACACCTTGTGATGTCACTGGGTTTTTCTGCCCCCTAGTGGTCAACATTATTGAAGCTTTAACAGTTGCCCCAGATCCAGTGTTTGGGATCAGGTTTGGGAGATAACTAATTACCCATACTAATCTGAAACAGTGAGTTTTGAGAGATTGGGTGCACAAGAGAGGGGTGACAGCCGTGCATAAGAGCTTGCAAATTGCAAAACAGATTTTTTAAATTAGGTCCATGCACGGACGCTCCCTGAGATCCTGGTGGGTCTGACTGTCCGATCCTGTTTAGATGAACACAACAGGCCATAAAAACACGCACTATACTTTTCAAAATGTCAGAGTGGTTTCTTAACACGCAGCGACCACATGATGTCAACTTTCTATTGTCTGACTATTTACAGGGGCGGTTTGTCTTGAGTCCAAAACAAATCAAAAACCTTGAGAAAAGAATGTTTTTCAAACTACACAGTCAGACTTTGACTGACTCAACAGGACAAATTACATCCCAAAAACAGAAGTTTGACCTCAGATCTTCAGCCAAAACAACACATACTATCTGTATTCAAATGTTCTGTGCAGCCAGCACATCGTTTTTACAGAAAGTAAGACGGTAAAGATTTTTTTTTTTTGTGCCTGATTATAGGACACCCACCCTCGATGCGGTCAAGTTCAGGTCACCCCAGATGACGAATCCAGCAGCTCCCAGAGCGGCGCTCTCCCCGATGGTGTGGATCAAGTCTTTCTGCAGGAAACATATAGGTACAGACGTCACATCTCATGTCCACAGTGACACAAATTAAATATCAAACATACTGAAACGACAGAAGCACAGTGAACATTCAAGGAGGAGGCAGATATTTGCTTTACAAACTTTTACCTCTAAGTTAAAAACATTTGTTGAGGATTTTAGAAAGTGAGCAGTGTAAGAACAAGAAAGAATTGCTCTTCAAAATGCATCTTTACTATCACATGGCAGATTTTTTTCATTCAATGCAATGAATTTGTAAATATATTTGATGTGAAAAGTGAGAGTAATCATGTGGAGCAAAGAGTCACAAGATGGCGCTGCTAATCCAGGTCGAGATCAAGTGAAAAAGAACCTTAATATTTCACTATGTTTTGAGTTTTGAGGTTGGCTAAAATACATCCACACATATATTTTAAATCTTATTTCTAGGAGTCCTCACTCAATCTGCAGACCAGAAAAAAGTCCCTCTTGTTTCACTGACAGTGATGAAGTTTCAGTTTAACAAGGAAACCACTGCTCTCTAAGTTTGTATTTGGGACTCTGAGCTGCTTTTCTGTGAATCGCCACAAGATGGCAGTAGTAAATAAATTCATACATTAACTCTCAAACAGACACTGTTACAGTGAGAAGTACATCATTATGGCAGATATTTGTATACGCTGCGGTTTACGAAGCTTCTCCACAGTATTCTCATCTCAGAATGAAAAGCTTCCTATAATATTTCAAATGAGTGGGAAGTGACTGAAGGTTTGGGAGTTCTGTATTGTTATTTGATTTATTTATTTTTCTGTGTTATTACAGGTTTTGATTTTCTCCTCAGGATTTTAACCAAAACCATCAGAGTCACTGGTTTCCAAAGAATCCAGAGACGATTGTTTATAATTAAAGGTTTCAGTCAAAGCCCATTCTGACATTTCACTTGTAGACACAAATAGAAGAGTCATTAGGATTTTGAATGTTGTATCAGCAGTTCTTTGTTGATAAAGTAGTTTGTGTGATGACCACTGAAACACAAACTGTAGCACTGAAACTGAAACCCTGATCAGGTCTGGAGCTAACAGTGATCTGGTCTGAGCCCTGAACAACCAGGCAAGTTATCCTTGGTGGGATTATGGACGTTTTCCACTCATTGTTTTTACAGTTTTAGACACAACAACAACTTTTCATGTTGATTGTCTCATAAACTCTCAGTCATCATGGTCGTTTTCTTTCCTCCGCCTTTCTGCACAGAAGTGTTTATGATGGTTACGACCTAAAGCTAGTCTTTCCCCACCATTGCTCACCAGTCTTCAGCGCTCTGTTGCTCATGGTGCCAGTAACATCCCGCGGACTTGTGAGGGATAACTAATAGTGCTGGCAAAAAAATGAACCAACAATTTTTGCTGCTCTATTTTCAGCGTGTACTTCCAGGAAATAACCACAGCCTTGAACTCTGAGTCAAAAACTTTCTTCTTTGAGGTTGTGCAGCAGCGGACATACTTGACATTGCATTACTAACTCCTCCTGGATTTAGTCTTCCCTTAAGGTCTTTCTGTTACTGCATAATCATTACCTGTCTTCTATTCCATCAAAGAACCAAAGAATCAACACATCCTGCTGCTGTACACCCTCTGTGTTCCTGAAAAGTGCAACAACAACTCAAAAAAACAAAAACCCTTTTAAAGTGAGATACATTTAGAGGTCACAATTACAGGTAACAATATCATTTCCCGGCACTACTAACTGATGGTGCATCTGGGACAAAGGTCTAGGTCAAATTTTTCACAATTATGATATGGTGATTCTTGGGGACACTAATTTTTCCGGGGAAAAATACTGTCTTTGTGCAGACAGCATCAGTACAGTTACTGGTTCATAACTGTGAAATGAACAACTCTTATCAAACATCATGAAACACTAAAGTTTTAGTGACATGAAAGGGAAGGTGATTGCTGTTAGCTCCGACGTAACTATGTAAAAGGAGTTCAGAGGAGCACGAGTACAGTGGCAACGAGAGAGCCGTCCAATTACAGCTCAGTATGTAAATCATGTGCTAAATACTGAACACAATATAAACTTAGTATCTTACTGCGGTGAGGAAGGACAGGGGCTCGTCTCTGTATCCCAGCCTCATGTACACATAGGTGGGGAGGTCGTACTCCTTGGAGGTCAGCGAGGCGACGCGGAGCGACTCTCTGATCCTGTGCTGGGAGAAGTGCAGGTTGCTGATGCTGTTGGTGTGACTTTTCCTGATCGCCACGGAGGGAAAAAGCGCCGTGCTGCTGTTCCACAGCCACAGCAACTCGTCGTTCCTCAGCCTCTCCAGCAGGGGGCAGAAGCCCGTGTAGTTCTGCTCGTGCAGGTTGTAGTTGTGGCAGTCAGGGTAGAGGTAGAAACCCCAGAGGGCATTGGGGCGAAGATGCGTCCCCAACTGAATAGTCTTCTGCATGAACGCCTTGGCACTTTTCTCGAACCGCCGGCGTGCCAGCTCCTCCACCTGCGCCGCCGTCACGTTCACGTATGCCTTGGCGGTCAGTTCCTTCGACTTTTGCCGGTAAATGTCCTTCTTGTGCCAGTTACGATTCCACTGAGGCCGCCAGAACTCCCAGTCGATGACAGCCAGGCCGCGGAAGTCCTCTGCAGGGATGAAGTGGTTGATGTCCTGGTAGGCCTTGAACAGGTGCAGGTCCAGGCTGCTGTTCTGCGGCAGGCCGCCATTCACGGGAGCGCCCTGGTGGTTGTAGTGAGGGTAGTAGCCCAGCCGGTTGGCGTAGAAGATGGTGACATTCTGGCCTGTCCAATCAGCACGTGGGCTCCCGTGGATGTGGAAGAGACGGTCCAGGTTGATGGTGACCTTGTACTTAATGGCGCACATGTCAAGCGGAGCGTTCCACGCCGCGATGAAGGGCTTCCGGCCGATCAGGGGCAGCCTGGCAGGTTTCTGACCGAAGGCGGTATGGAAGAGCAGAAACAGCCAGGAGCAGGTGAGGGCCACAGGTACGACGTGGTGGGAGGGGGATGCCCCGCCCACTGGCACAGCAGGCATCCTGGGGTTCAGGAGGAGCAGCTGTCAATCATCCTGAAGACGAAGAAGGAGAAGAGAAAACAAAAATGTTAAAAATTTTAACAGTAAATTGGTATAACTGAGTTTTTCTCTCATGGCTGCTGCAGCTGAAGAGATGTTACATAAACCTTTTATTTCATTCAGTCTGCGGTTTCTCTCTCTCTGTCTGTCTGTAATGTATCTCATCACATGTTTGGTACAGACGTTTCCTTTCGCACCGCCATTAGTAGAAAATATAAATCCTACAGTGGAGATATCAGTGTGAAATGTTTCCGCTCGTCTCTTCACCTCCCTCTGACCTTCTCACTGTTTTTATATTGTTCCTGCTCACTGAGTTTATGGAGGGCACAGTGTGATGTGCTCAACGGCTCCTCGTCCGCAACAGCTGCCATATAAATAAACGTCTTTTTTCTTTTTCACTGTTCTCTCCGTTTGTGAGCGTTACAGCACAACAGTGGATCATGAAAGTTTTATCGTTTGCTTTTACATGTGATGAGCTGAGCTGCTTTTCCATCTTTATATATGAAAACAACTGGGACGTATTCGGCAAAGCTGACAGTCTAAGCAACCTCAAACTGAAACTAAGTCCTCATTTATGTGGCAGCTGATGGATTTGTGTTCAGGAGTCCTTGGAGATCCACAACATGATGCATGGAGATGCTCTGAGCCTCTCTTCTGATTGGCTGACTGTTTTGTGAGTGATCCAATAAAAATATAATAGATTTCAGGTAAAAACACTCAGAGAAACCAAATCCTGCAAGGTTTGGATGGTGGGTCCAGGTGGGCGGGGCTTGGTGACTGCTTTGTTGTGACATCACAAAGTTCCAGAAGTCCTGACGGCTGGTTTTAAGGCTCAGTTTCTGAATACAGGCTGTGTGCATTTCTCTGTGGACTGAGGCTTTGATACTTTCACAGTATTAATATAGAAGCTAGAGCTGATCTATAATCACACTACACATGGACACAGACCTTTAGACTGGATGGGACCTTTGGGACCTGGATGGGGATTTTAATGACTCCGTGACCTTTCTTTCGGCACACCCAGGTATCCTGGTTCCTCTGAATCATTGCACACACCTCTGATTTGTTGAGAGATTCAAAATAGGCTAAGTCTTGTGCTGTGCACTGTGACGACTGTTTGGTTGGAGAAACAATGACTGGATGTCCCTGAAATTAGCTGTGGATATTTTCTGCTTCCTGAATATTTATAGTGAGCTCACAACTTTTCCTGTTGTGTCGCCATCAGGACCAACGTTCATACTGGCACTCTAATGAACTCTGCAGCCTCTCGCAAGAATGTAGTTGAATTAATTTATAACAATGTAATTCATTAATTTCTTCCCTGATTGTTTTTCTATTAATTATTTAATAATTGTTTTATTTCAGTGTTTATTGAACCCACATTGGTTCTTTTTTTCAGGATGACTTTCAGTGCATCTTGCATGAATTTAAGTGTTTGAATTTTTTCTCCCAACCGCTGCCGTCCTCAGAGACATAAATAGCTCTTGGCTCGTTTCCATGGCACGGAGGGGTCAGAGGTCACAGAGAGGAAATCAGCTGACACCCAGGGTTTGTACACGAGGACTTCAGCCGTATAGACTGCTGCTTCCTCTGACCAGAGATGAAGCCTCAGGCCACAATCACAGGCCTTCCTGCCAAATGTCTCAGTGAGGTTCGGTGTTTGCTGAGTCTCTGCGTCCCATAAACAGCTGCTCGAGCCAAACATCCGGTCACAGAGCACACAGACGAAATTCAGAAGTCTGGATTTGTTTTCAGCCTAGTTTATTTATCACCCCGTCAGCCATGTGTTAATATCCAAACACCAAGTTTTGACGTCACTGGTCGACTTGTCATTCGAGGTGTCGATCTATATCTTACCTGATTTTTGATCTGAAGTTAAAGGCATTAGTTTGTGTACAAACAAAGTATTTGGTGGCAGTACTCTTGAAGTACCGTGCAGCATTTTCATTTGGTTCCCATCGTTTCTTTTCCCCTCTCAGTTATGTTGGTTTGGAATCAAAGTCTTTTCCTTCTCTTTATGTTCCTGCCAGTTTCTCCCTGTAGGTTTGGAAATAATTTGACTGTTGCGTTTTACGGAGAACGGATCATTTTTCAAAGTGCGGCGCTGCAGTGAATGTATGGATACGATGCTGGTTAGTGGTGTGTCTGTTCGCTCTGAAACCGCTTCCATCTGAAGCCTGGCAGGCAGCAGAGCACACATGATTAGATGATAGGAATGTTTCTGATTATGTTTTACATCTCGAAAACATCTTGGCCCCCGATTTAATTTTCTCATTTCTCTTTGTAGTTCGATTCCTGAGAGTTTGAAATCTGTGAGCTCTACTTACAGCTGATATCAGTGCGTGACATCTCTCTCCTGCTACATTAGCTCTCTGAATACCGTCATAGATCAGTGTTTGCTGATAAGAACCTATCAGTATGCAACATTGATTAGGACGCATGGGCTTGTGCACCTCTGTAAAGATTTCAGCTTCATTCAAGCATCAAATGATCTGAACAGGCGTCTGAAAGACCTTGAAATGAGAGACTGCATGTTTCCAACTTATGTCAGCGTTATCACAGTGTGACTGATAATATTGATCTATATGTGCTGTGAATGTTGTTATCTTGCTGGTCATATGACTGATCCATCACCTCTGTGGTTTGGTGAAGTTCAGGCAACTAAAACAATTTGTTTCAAGATGCAGTCCGCCGCCTTGTTGCACATCAATGATTTCCAGTTGATTTCCAGCCATTGATGCGCTTTAACTCTCCTAGAATCGGCTGTTTCTGTGTGTTTATGGCATCATTCACATCTTGCAGTGTTGTGTGATTCGTCCAGAGTTGTATGTAAAGCTGCTGGGCCACAATCCTTCATGTGAAGCACAAATGAAGCACAAGCCATTTAAATCTAGTTCTCTACACCTGTACTTCCAACGAGATAGGGTTAGCGTTACTTTCATTACCACAAGTGGGGCTACAACTAACGAACGTCTTCAAATAGATTGATTTGATTGATTTATCTGACAAAAAGTCAAAGAAATGGGAAGGCCTTGACTCATTTTCTGTCGATCCACCAACTGATCACTCGACTAATACTGTTCAGGCGAGGACGGTCTGAAAAAAGCCTCAAACTGTAGATGGTCTGATTGTGGTGCAGCGTAAAGGAGCCTGAGTTTCTTTGGTCTGAGTTCACCTGGAAGGCTTCAGTCGATGGAGGGAGCAGCCTCAGATTTAAACCCACTGGAGTTCGTGCCTAACGTTTGGCTTTGTGTCAAAGTGAATTATTTAACCAGAGGGTCTTGGAGCCGCGGGCCGGTCTGGCATCGATTAAGATAAGAGTTTGTTGATGTCTGTGGTTCTTGTGAAATGGCTCCACTCGTTCAACAAATACAAGAAAGAAAGAGAGAGAAAGAGAGAGAGTGACGTCTAATTTCCAGTGTCTCTGTTGGAAAACTGGTTTGAATTTGAGCCACAGATGACAGCGTCTGAAGTTCTTCCGACGGTTCTCCGACCTCTCCGCAGCATCCCTGAACCAGACGATGACGCGGGGCAAAGGTCAAGAGGCCTTGAGATGCAAGACAGGAACTTGGCATGTGTAACTCTGCACAGCTGACAAAAGCTCAAAACTTATAATCTCCTATCTGTGAGTTCATGCAAGGACTGAAGCAACGCCAGTTTTTTTAGAGAGAGGCTCAGAGCCTCCTCTCTTCTGATTGGCTCACAGACCTGTTGTTACTAGAGCTGCAGAGAGAAGCCTGAGAGAGGAGATGTAAAACTACACTGAGATGGTTTTTGGTTCTTAAAACCACAAATATATCTTCTTATGGATCAACACTTCAAAATAAAACACAGGAGAAGATGAAATCATGGGACCTTTTTCAGTTTTCATTTCTAAAGGCGAGTGCTGCTGATTTATCTTAGAATAAAGTAAACTCCAGGAACAGGCTTCATTTTCTTCAAACAGAAGGATGAGAGAAATGTGAGATGAGAGACTGCGTCCGAATAACAGTGTCAGTCGTGGTGATGTGCTACAGCTCATCGTCTCTATCTCAGCAGAGTGTAACTGTCCAGAAAGAGCCTAACGAGTGTGCAGTAAAGAGTTTCATCAGACCAGGAGTCGCCTCAACACACATGCGATGCTTCAGCTGAAAAATGAACCATGAAAACCCTCCGAGCTCTCTTCCGTTGCGGAGTAACACGACTCTGCATCAGGACTTTTCCATGAATCACACACGAAGCTGGTCGAACCATGTGAACCAGAGCAAAGAGAAGCATTTCAGCAAATATTCCTGATGACTGGAGTGTGGTCACGATTCATGTTCCACACACGAGAGACCCGAAAACAAAAAAACGCCTGGAGAACAGGAACCACCGAGGCTGAAATCTTTTCCACTCAGCTGAGCCAGAGCTAATCCAGAGCCCTGTGAGCACCGAGGCTCCAGGAATCACCCTGTTTGTCAGACGGAGAAAACAGACGCATGACCTCAGAGGAAGACAGAGGACACAACTAGTGGAGATGAAAATGTGGATCTTTGTTTTCATCTCGATATCAGAGCTCTGAACTTTCACAGAAACTTCCTGTCCGTTTGTTTGGCCACTGCTGAGGATTTTCGCTTTGAATGTTTAAGCTTTTTTTTAATAATCTTTGAAGTTTTTCATATGAGATTAGTAAATCTCAAGACATGACCAAAATCAAAAGGAATTTCAGCCATGAAATGTTCTTTTTTGGCACAAGTCAACCGCTGGTACATACAGTAAATACAGCGTGAATCAGAGCTGGAGCGATACTGGATTTTTGTGGCAGATACCAACATCAATATTAAGTTAAAAAAGTTTAAAAAATCCAGAAACAAACTATTGTCTCATATTTGTTTTCTTACGTAAACACATACCGTAACATTCACATTGTTTATCATTTAATTCAAAATTTTCTATTTGTACAATTTTTTTAACTTCATGCACAAGTTATTACCGACCTTGGGACCTCGGGGGCCCCATCATTTAACACTGTGAAAGGGGCCCCTCTGCATAGCGAGTACTTTTACTGAGGACACTTTATTTTACTGATAAAACTTGGACATGTACTTTTACTCAAGTAGAATTTGGAGCTTTATTACTAAAGAAAATGATCTGAACACTTGTACTGATCTGGCTCCACTGTGAATCAATGTTTCATTAAATTGATTAGGAAACTAAAGTTACACAATGTACTTTTTTTTTTTTTAACAATTATTAACAATTATTTAATAAATCATTCACAAACTTTTCTGCATTTTCTTAATTAACACAATTGTTACTTAGATTTCTCTCAGAATTATTTCTAATATTAAACAAAAAAAGGCTAAAACGTTTAAAATAATGTATAGATGTGTAAAATACAGATTCCCTGTGAGGTTCAACAAGCACAAAGCTTTAGTTTGACTTCTGACATGATTCTCCACATCATCATTACACCTCATGTTGTTCTGGTTTTATCTCCAGTCACCAGAGTTCACCGAGGACACACCTGAACTTCAGTTCATCTTTTCTCACGTCTCGTCTTGCTGCAGAGCTTAAATGCACAATCCTGAAATCCTCTCAGCTGATCGAGACTCCCAGCCTCCGCTTTTGATCTTTAACCTCAGACACATTAACCCTCTGTCTCTCTCTCTCTCTCTCTCTCTCTGTCTCTGTGGAGGGCAGACTGAAAAACAACACACTCCCATAAACAGTAAAGACCTTTTTATAGCCGGCTGTGATGAACTTTTAAATCCTTGATGCTCCTCGAAAACTGTGACCTCCCTCGTCTCTGACTGTTTACTGTCAGTTGTCGGGAGTCAGAGCGTCTGCTGAAGGACTGAAACTCTACCTGAATGAGACCTTTTAAAGTTCCCGATACAACTGACGTGACGTGCAGCTTTTTAACAAAACGTTAGCACCTCTGAGAGACTTAAAGAAATGTCCTGCTGTGCGTCCGAGGGGGGGTTGTTAAGAGTGAGCCAACATTCCTGGCATGGCAAGGGCACTACCCCCCCATCCTGCTCCTCCTCCTCCTCCTCCTCCTCACCCTTCCTGCATCACCCAAAACAGACGCTCAAGCTGCGCTGTAACACCCAGGGTCGCCGCCTCCCTCAGGGTTTAAAAATACACTTTATCTTCCTCTTTGTGCAGAAAAACTAAAGCTGCAGGAAAGAAACTTGATTTGTTTTTTGTTTTGCCTTCTAAAAATGAAACAGTTTTCTGTACCTGACTTTTAACAGCTCACCTGTAGATGCTGCATATCGACCTATAATTAGCAGTCCGGGGGAAGGTGGGGGTCTTCTCTTCTCCGGGGTCACCGCAGGGGTCATGGTGGCCCTCAGCACCGTACGTCCATCAGGCCTGCATTCATTCTGTCAGTCTGAAACACAAGCCACTCATCCACACTTATATACAGGCTCGGGGAGGAGAAGAGAGGGAGGGAGAGAGCGTCACCACCACAACACAGCGATTAGAGAGCGGGGGGGGGGGAGCGAGAGACATAGAGACATAGAGACACACAGCGAAAGAGAGAGAGAGAGAAAGGTTTTAAATCCCTGCGAGTTATTTGCTGAGCTCCTCTGAGGTCTGATCCTCTCTCTGGAAGAAAAGTCCCAACTCGTCCACTTCAGTCAGACAATCACTGTGCATGTGTGTGTGTGTGTGTGTGTGTGTGTGCGTGTGTGTGTGTGCATGCATGTGTGTGTGTGTTAAAAATTGACTTTAAATATAAAACTTTCTCTATGATTCAGTCCAGGAAAAGTTCCTAAGTTACTTTATTTTAGAAAGTAAAGAAGTCTTTAATTCATTTTTTATTTGGTTAATTAGTTAATAAAGAATATATATTTAAAATGTCTGGATCTGCAATCCAGTAAATATCATAAATGTATTCAAATGTTTTCAGCAAGAGAGAAAAGCGACTCAAGTGGACGTGAGGAGATCTGAATTTTCTCAAGAATTCTCTTCTAAAAAATAAAGTTAAAATTTTTATTCCAGCCTTTTATACATTTCTGTCATGAACAAAGAAACATTACTCTATAACATGTTCATAAAGAGGGAGAGGACTGTGTGGCTTGTTGTTAAAGAAAACTGATTGGTGCCTTTCTCGATAGCTAATCTGTGAAGCGTTTTGCTATCGCTACATAGCTAATGTTAGCATTAGCAGCTGTTTACTTACCAGTCTAGAAGAAAAGTTGCGAGTTCAGGATCCAACTTCACTCCTTTGAGCTGCTGGAGCGTCTCCAGAGGTGGAAAGCAACACCAATGTTAACTCTTTTCTTCTACTGAAGTTAGCACGCTAACCAGCTAGCCCCGGCTCATCTCATCACTTCCCGATAGCGGCTCACTGTAGCCTCCAATGTGCTCAGAGGACGTATCATAACCTCTTCTCTTGTAAACCAAACAATGGCCGAAGCTCTTGTCAAGCAACATTCACCACCACGCGAGACATTACGTTCAGTGGCAGGAAAAACTTACAAATAGCTCCTTTAACCTCCTTTGAATATAACTTCTTAGGGCACCTTTAATGAAGAGGCTTTTTGACCATGAAACCTGTGTTTTACATGTATTATGTAACTTCTGCTTTCAGAAGAGAAGAGTTTTTTGGATTTAGAGGAGCTATAAGAAACCGTATAAAGCATCAGAACCAGCGATATAGGGAATATATGCAAGAGATGCTGCATTTCTTGTGCATTTTTCTTTGTTTTTTTTTTTGCTGAGAAATCATCAGGGTGTCAGAAGTGTAACTCTGAGTTAACCAGTATCTTTATCTCCATGTGTTTCTCTGTGCTCGCTCTCTCTCTCTCTCTCTCCTCGGCGCTGCAGAGTGTCGCTGTGCTGATTAAATGACATTACATGTGGACCCAGCACTTTAAACCCAGCCCGGGCCGAGATTCCAGTGGTTCACCACACATATTTACAACCAGAAGACAAAAGTCACAGTGAACCCGATCCCTGCGAGTCCCTCTGGTAAATATACACATGGATTTTCCCTCTTTCTAACTGTGTGTTTTCATGCTAAATAAATATGTCACAACTTAAACAGCCTTTCACAGAGATTTCAATCTGTGTTTTTTTTTTTAATGGTACACGACAGTGTTGGATTATGGGAGAATATATTATTATGGGAGAAACCCGACTCAGTAAAACTTCTCTTACCTATAATTAAAATATTAACATCTTAGATCCTCTGTGTTCATTCATTATGAGCTTTGAACATCAGACAGCATGTTTCCGTGCTCGGAGGGCTTCAGTGGAGCGGATCTAAAAATAGGAAAATTGTCCCTTAAGAGGTTTGTATTTTTTTGTGTTTAATGAGATTCACAAACTCGAGTGTTTCTATAGACTTTTAGACTCGTTCTTAACTGGACGAAGAGTCTGCAACAGGCGGTCAGGTCAGGGAGGGACAGAGCAATGTGACGTCACCAGGACAGGTACATTTCTGTGGCCAGCAGGTTCATATTTCATGAAATCAGCATGATAATGTACCTGATGCAAGAACATCTTCACATTCATCCATCCTAAAATTCTGAATTCTTTCCGAGGCTTGTGAATGAATGTTCGAGCTCGGATTCACCAGTGACTGAGCTGCACAAACTTGTCGTAAATGGAAATCACTCGCTTCAGGCTGATGAAAACCGCCCGTTCATGAGGAGGTGTGCGCTCGTTAGAATTGCCATATAAAGCTGTTTTACTCCGTTTGTGGGAAAGTTTCATACAATAGTAAAAAGAAGAATTCCACTCTGCACAGCTTCATGTCCCGCTGTCAGAAATCAGCAAAGAAAAACTTTAGGTTTAGGTCAATGATGGTGAAACTGTCAGTGACGAGTCGTCAGAAGGAAAACTTTAGATGCTGAACAAAGTGTCTCACGACTAATATCCGAGGTGGTCGAGGGGCCATGACAGTCATAGAGATATTACGCTACAGAGGATATTACAGCCTTGATGTTACAGGTCTGATAACAGAGGATAAGGCGGGACTGACAGCTGCAGGAAGAACCTGAGGAAGGAGAGAGATGAAGAAGAAATCTGCCAATAAAAATACTAAAGTCTAAAAACACTCTCAGTTAATTTTGAAGCCGTGATGACAATGATGATGTGACAAAGAGAATATTCATTTCACATGAAGTTTGTTATAGATATTCTTTAATTAAAGAGCAAAGTGTTTGGTTTCATGCATGAGGCTCATCGTCTTCATGTAACACACTGAGCTTGTTGCCGTGTGCATGTAAACTTACTCGCTTTCATGATTTGGAGTTTTCCCTGTCATCTCTGTTTTTAACATCAGAGCAGAGCTGTAGATGTTGAGACTTGAAATGATCTGCATTAGAACAAAATGTGCAGACTCCGCTTATTAATCTGAAACACAGTCTTCAAACACTTTGCCATCTCACACTGGGACGTCCTGAAACCTCGACTAAAGGGTTTATAGGATATAGACCAAAAATGGATGTGGACAGGAAACACGATTATTATGTTTTTCAATCTGTACACCAACAAGTCTACGTCCTTAGACCCTCATCTTGCCTTTTAGAAATTCCCGTCCCAATCAAATCTCATTGATCTTCGGTCTGGACTAATTCCTGGGAGGCGTCATGAGGCTGCGGAAGGTGGAGGGGAAGGCGACGCAGGAGCCACCGTGGCCTCTTCTCTATTGACGAAGCTAGGCTAGCAGTTTCCCCCTGCTTCCAGTCTTTGTGCTAAGCTAAGCTAAGCTAAACACATCTTCACCTTGTCTTTGTTCTGGACACACTGAGGTGTAACTGATATGTGCGGTTCTGGAGACACAGGGGACGAGAGGGTTTTCCTCAATAGCGTTTTTGCTTATTTGTGTTTCCTTTAAATCACCAGCCTTGGATGTTTTCTCCTCTCTCCTGGATAATCAGTCGTCAGTCAGTCCCTAAGTTTTCTCTAATTTGCTCCCTGCGGCAATACTTTTCAATTTTGTCTTTTTCAAACAAAAACTACACACACACACACACACACACACACACTCTGTGTTTCAGGCCGAAGGTCGGACCTGCAGCCCGGGACGTTCGGACGGAGCCTCCATCAGCTGCGACCGACTGTGGGTTGTAATTACATGCTGTGCGTTCGGATGCGTAGGAGCGACATGAGAGCTGTTTGTTGAGGGTGAGCAGAAATCTGAGGAACACTGTCGGGTGAAGTCATCTGTGTTTGATTGTGTTTTCCTGACGCTCAGCAGCAGCAGCTCAGCTACTAAAGTTCAGTGTGTGAAAACACACATTTTTCACCCGGGGGAAAATTAGCTGTCGTCAAACTTTCCCCTGAATAACTAAGAATCTGTTTTCCGTAAAGAGGCAGAGGATCTGAGGAGTTTACGAACAACGAACGTCGCTCAGCCGTTAAATTCAACTAATGATGAGGAGAGAAATAAAAAAGGTTGAATGGTGTTTGACACGTAAACTTCACAACAACACAGGGAACAAGTGTGTGCAGGCCACAGGACACAGCAAAGGAACAGGACTGTGTTTCGCTGGAGATACGTGTGACTTTTTTATTGTTAATTTATTAGATGTCAGATAATAAAACAAATAAACAAACAACCAGCCAGAGTTAAAAGCAAGAGATATTTCATTTTACAGTCACTTAAAGAAAAGCAGGAACAGTTTGCAAGTCCTCAGTTTCCAAAGGTCGACAGCTTCAGTGAACAAGGTACAAACACAGAAAACTGTACACACACACACACACACACACACACACACACAGGCACACACACGTACACACACATATATATTTATACAAATACAAATTCAGACCGCAGAACTCAGAAAAACACACTTACAGACTGATTTCGTAATCCCTCGACCGCAGTGTGTGTGTGTGTGTGTGTGTGTGGTGGGTAGTGTATTTGGATTCCTCTGGCCTGGCGTTGGGATCCTGACTGCAGATTCGTTTCCACCACCTCCGTGGATGAAAGGCCCACCCTGAACCCCCCCACCCCTGCACGGAAACCTCAGCGTCGCCGGCTGTGGTGGTCAGAGCCTCCTCACCAACATATGGATTGTGTTATGAAAATGTCTGGGCTCAGACAGCGCGGATCCTCCCGCCGCTCTAATGGCCTCAGCTGTAATGAGGCATCAGGTTGCCCGGGGAGGAAGTGATGGTTCAGGGTCGGTCTACGTTCAGGACATACCGTGTGATATGGAGGGCTGCAGGAGAAAATGAGCTGATTTTCCCGAGGAGAATGTGCACGGCGCCTGCTCCTGCAGAACCACGGTCGACAGAAATTAAATTTCAAAGAGCGGAAACTGAAAACTGTTTTTCTGTGGCTGCTGCAGATGAAGGTCATCATCCCCTCATCACGCTGACTGATTGAACTGCTGGAACTTTGTGATGTCACAACAAAGCAGTCACCAAGCCCCGCCCCCCTGGACCCACCATCCAAACCTTGCAGGATTTGTTGTCTCCGAGTTAAATCTGCTATATTTTTTATTTGTGTTGTTACTAGAGCTTCAGAGAGAAGCCTGAGAGAGGAGATGTAAAACTACATTCAGATGGTTTTAGGTTCTTAAAACCACAAATATAATTAAAAACTTAAAATAAAACACCAAAAAAATAAATATGGGACTTTTAAAATGAAAAATACCCAAAAGTCTCTTCGCAGGGAACTTTACCTGCCTCTTAACTGTAAAACACTACAGTCAGGTAGTGACAGGTTTTTGGTAGTCAAAGACATTTCACTATTGCGAAGCGACCATGTGATCAGCTGTCAGTTACTCATGGGGAGGAAAGGAGTCAGTGTTTTGTCAGTTAACCTCCCATACAGAACAAAAGAGGTGTTATCTCATCTGAAGAGTTACATAACGGAGTTTAGAGTAAAACAGAATTATCATTTCCTGTTTGAAACACCAGCGTCATACTGAGCCTCTTCTCTCTGGTCTCTGATGTTTTTATCAGACCATCACGCAAAAAGGAAATGAACATAATTTCTTTCCTCACAGTCGGTCTGCTGCGGCTCTGACCTTTGACCTACAGGGACTGAAGCCTGAAGTCTGCAGTTATGAAGGCAGATTAAACAGACGTGTAAAGGCCCAGTGATCTGCAGCAGTCGGTGCAGCCTCCTACAGTCTTGTGGTTTCTCTCACATATGTCAGTGAGCGTGTTTTGTTGTTGGGTTGCCAGTTTTCCCCAGCAGTCATATTATTGTTCCTGATGCCATCTTCGCCCACCAGCCTAACTGTGCGTTTTATGGCCCTCAATGAGCCTCAGAGAGTTGTGGTGTTGATGTGGGATCAGGATCTGAGCGGCCGGCTGGATTCAAAATCAACAGAGTGACGCCGAGTTGATGTTTTTACTGGAGAGGACGACTTCTACTCACTCCGAGTCTCTTCTCACAATACTAAAAAAACGCCTCGGAGTGATTTAGGGTTCTGTTTCTGAACTCGGATCATTTGGACTTTTTGTCCCACATCTAAAGGCTGGTGACATCTTGACTGAGTTTGACAAAATTTTCAGTGGATGTTCTGGTTTCCACAGGATGACGCGTAATGGTTTTGGTGACTGTGACGTTTCCTTGACCCACTCTGGTCTATGATGGCTGCTACTCACCAGATATGCATGAAAAATGCAAAAGTAGGGCACATATTTGTTTGACTGCTGAAAGCACACTATTGAGATACTCTATTATTGCATTTTCTTCCGTACATTTTTTTGACATGCTACTAGTCCTACACACTGGAAGCTAGAAACATGGTTCCAAAGCTGAACTGCTAAGAATGTTAAGGAGATTGGTTTTATATATGTTGGATCTGTAACAGCTGATTTTATATAAATTGTTTTTCAGATTTTGTGATTGGGTTCTCAACGAGGAAATAAGCAAAAACGTATGCACAGCTGCAGCTCGCAGCAATCGCACACATTTTCTATGTTAATGCACATTCTAGTATTCAAATGCATTTATTAGTATTTTGCACTGATTTTTACCATCTACACCAGAGTCAGTCCACCACTTTCTCAAAAGCTACTGCATGAATTGAAATCTTGTACAGATATCCATGGTGCCCAGAGGATGAATCCTCCTGAATTTGATGATTCCCTTGATTTTTTTCTCTCTAGCGCCACCATGAGGTTGATATTTGTGGTTTGTTGTGAAACATTTCAACAATGCTGTGCTGCGTGGCTGTAGACTCTTTGTCTGGTTTGATTTTCTCACAGATTTTGTCCCCACTCTTTCAAAAATGTTTGTTAGTGATGTTTATTGTTACAGTTTTGGTCTTGTAGTGAGAGCAGCCCAGAAAAAATGCTTTTGGTGGAGAAAAAATAAATTAGCCAGTTAATTATACAACTGTAAACTATTGCAAGCACAGAATACACGTATTTAAAAAATCTGATTCTCTATGAAAAATGTTGTATTGTTGTTTTTTCCATATCTTATCCATATAACATTACATAAATCTGTCCACAAAGGACAAAACCCTGACACACAACCTTTCCTGCAGCTCAGCTTTCACACTTTCATTTCAACTTGGGCACAAGTAATAATAAAAATGGAAAAAAAGAAAATGAGATCCTTAGTTTTTTCTCTCTTCTGCAGCCAAGACTCAAACCTGGAACCGTTTGAGTTCACGTTACTGTAAGAGTTGTTGGATCTTTTCCCTCTTCAATACATACTTTCATTTTGAAAGGGGGAAATTATGTGTCTTCCAGTTAGTCATCAGTGTTTGCTAACAGAGAGCCGGAAGTGGAGCTGATTTCAATGCGTTGTTGTGGATCATCAGTCATCAGTGTTTAGACCTTGTTAATCGTTTGTGTACGAAGGTCATAGATGTTTAGCTGCTTTTCCTGCTGGCCTGTAATCAGCAGCAGCGGCATGTGAGGCTGATGGAGAGGCGGCAGAGTGGGTGATGAACAGCTGATAAACAGCCAATCAGAGCTGCCGACTGAAGCCAGACTCTGTTCATTCAATCAACAGTAAACGTCTGTTCACTTTACGATTCTGGGATGATTTTGCTGAATTAATCTGCCACTGAAAATAGTCCATAATAAATGCACAATTTTGAAATTGTGTCGGCTGTCCTTTAAAAAAAAAACTACAACTATATATTTGTGATCAGTTTTTAAAGATTTACGTTTTCAGTACAAACCAATCAGCAAAATGGTGAAGCGCCAAAAACCTGCAGTTCCTCTAATGACCAAAGTGAGTCAATCCCCATAGACTCCCATTTTAAAATGTCCAACTTTACAGCAGAAATAAACATATTTACAGCCTGGTACAAAAAACTGTTTTGGTTTCTATAGCAACATTCCTCCTTCATGATGACTGTATGGGGTGAATTTTTATATAACTCTTCTGTTTAAATTTCATTAAGACTTAAAGTTATCCACCTGTGTGTGACGTCACAGAGACTGCGTCCATCTTTATATACAGTCTATAGTGGGAACCAATAGGCTTGGAGCTGAGGGCCACAGACAGGAAGTCTGAAACTACTAGGAGGTGGACATACACATTGTTGGTTTTGGCCTCTTCAAAGGATTTGATCCTTATTCTTTAATCGACTGTAAAATGCAAAAGTAGTTCAAGCTCCTTTTAGAGACTCTGTCCTGTAACTTGCTGACCACTGGTTTGATTTCTTAAGAGTGAAACCTTTCACTGACAGACCGTCTCTCTCTCTCTCCTGTTGGGTCTGTTCCACCTTCACTGCAGATGACACTGAACCAAAGCTGATTATGGTTATTAGTTAGAGTACAGGCGCTAACTGAGGCCTGAGGTTTGTGAAATTACAGGTGTTTGGTTTCTGTATATTTAAACGTATTGAATGATGAACCTCAAGAGTTTATTTTGTAAAGTGGATTCAGTATACACTGTTTTTGAAAGTCTTCAAATGTGGTTATGTAAAAACAGCTGAAGGAAAACAAACTATTTTATGATGTAACTTTCATTGACAGAATAATTTTCTCTGTTCTCACATTCTCAGCTTTGAAATTAGAAGTTGAAGAAGAAAGAAAAAAAAAACATCTGACATGAAACTGAGAGGACTGTGAATTGCAGATGCTACAGCTGTTTACTTCCTCGCTGCCAATCATCATAATCCGATAATAACGACAGAGACGCACTGTCAGAGTTATTTAGCCAAGTCAGCCTCAGCTCTGCCAGAGTCACATTTACTGTGAAGGCCGTGAAATCTGCCTCAGACCAGACAGGTCACACTTTCCGCTTGTTGAAAATTTCTTAACAGGATGCAAGTCAGTTTTATTTATATGGTCCAGTATCACAAATTAGCCTCAAAGACTTTACAAACTGTTTTATAAACGCTTCATCCTTCAACATTAGATTCAGATAAGGAAAAACTCAACAGGAAACTAGACTGAAGTGGTCGGTGTACTCCGTCCCAACTGCTTATCAGATGGCCGAATGGCTTCAGCTGCAAGATGTTGATGTTTAGCAGTTAAAATGCTGAATTGTTTCAATCTGGATCAACCAACGCTGCCGTTTCCAGAACCAGCAGCTACTAAAATATTGATCAGTGGAAGTGTTTTTCTAACACTTTCTCACATGTAGAACGTACTGTATGCCCACGGCTTTGAAATTTTTATGTGAAGTCTTTTTTTTTCTCTTTCCTCAGGTTGTTTCTCTTCGGTCGACCTCCCAGCAGGATTCTTCACTTGCTTTAATGTGAGAGCTGCAGATCCTGTCAGCTGTGGTATGATCACTCAGCACAGCTGCAGACGGCAGGAAGACGTCCCACGGAGCATCTCAGCTGATCATCCAAACAGCGACTGATCAGCTGCAACTACCAACATAATCACCAACATAAAAAAACACCAGCAGCATAAGTCAAGAGTTTGAAGCTGCAGTTCCTCTAATTTCCACTAGATGCTAATAAAGACAACTCTTGACTGTATTGAAGTGAATGAGAAAACCCTCTTTCTGCAACACAAACACAAAGTCAGGACCATATTTTAACAAGCTTAACTCTCAGGATATAATTTAACTTTCATAAAAGATTGTTTATCACACTTGGCTGCAGCTTTTGGCTGCTCGGCCACACATTCTCAGCTCCACCTAACCTCCACTCAGATTTGCAAATTAGCATTTTTTTCTTTCCAGACAAAGATGGCAGCAAGTCTAACCCAAAATGAAGTCGACCCAACAAAGAACATGTGAAAACTGCATGTGCTTATTTATGTAAATGTGACCACAGGTCTCATGTACTTCTTGTTAACATATCTGCAGATAGGTGATATTTATAGAAATGAAGTGAAACTAACGGCCGTCATGAAGGATGTTTAGTTTAAAAGCTGAGAGTCAGTGAGTGATGGTGAGAGAGGGAGGAGGGAGGTCTGGGTGTGATCATTTTTAATTACTACAACAACAACAACAACGCCAGGGGAGAGTGAATGTTCCTCCTGAGTCGACCTGACAGTCTCCACTCTGGGCAGCCTGTTTGGTGGTTCGTGAGTCTGGTCACAGGGTCCGTTCTCTGAGGAGCTGAAAACCACAAAAGCTCCTTAATTGTGTTATTGTTGGGGAAAAACTCTCCATTTTTTTAAGGCAGAGAATATTCTGAGTCACTGTGTTTCTGTGCCTGGCAACTCATTTATGTCCAAAACATGTTTAAAGAACAGGTTCATCAGAAGGTGAGTTACAGAACAGCAGAGTCAAGACGAACCTTTTGCTTGTTGGCGTCGTGAGGTAAGATTTAAGATTAAAATATGAATAGACAGACGGTACTGTAGTGTAGTAAGTAGTCATGATTTTTATACAGTAATCCATTTTTTTTATCAGATGGGACAGGACTCATGACCAGAGAGTTGATGGTTTGATCCTTAGAGCGGGAGGAAGTATCTGGAAAAGAAATGTGAAGCTCTAATTATACTTTTTTGTGTCCTCTTCATCATCTGCCATATCTGCAACCCCTGTGCAGACGTCCACGTACAGACCACTCTGTGCATGTGGACCATCTGGACATGAGGACATGTCCAACCTGCTGTCCAAGTCATTTTGGACTACACCCAATCCTTGAAAGAGCCACACTAACCCCTCTCTCATTACCACCCCTGAGCATACACTGTAAATAAAGAGCGGGTTTGAAGCTCAGAGTGGGCTGCTCCACTGTTGCAATCTTGGCAGTGTGACTCCGCCCCTAACACCCAGCTAATCCAGCCTACCACTTGTACCTTATAGACCAAAACTGTTTTTTGTACCAGGCTATAAACATGTTTATTTCTGCTGTAAAGTTGGACATTTTAACATGGGAGTCTATGGGAATGGACTCACTGCTGGAGCCAGACTCTAGTGGTCATTAGAGGAACTGCAGGTTTTAGCACTTCAGTGCCTTGAATCTCCAAACTGCTCCAGGGGCCTTCAAATCAGACTGTACCAGACAGCTTCCAGGTGGGAGGTTAATCTGATGCTCAAGATTGTTCTCTGTAATAAAGACTCCCGTCCCGTCACCACCCTTAATCTGCAGGTAAAAGCTCTCTAATCCTTCCACAGCAGCATTTTAGTGATGAACCTTTAAAGCCTGTTAAATTACATATTGTAAAGAATTTAATTTACTATCGGCTGACTTCAGCACTTTCTCTAATCTACAGTTTTTTGCTGTTTTGACAGTTTTTCTTTTAAGAGCAGCAGAAGCTTTGGCTCCTCCTTCTCGTCACCCTGAACAGTGTTTGACACTCGGCCCTCCCTCCCTTTCCCATGGGACAAACAGGGGCTATTGTTATGTCGTTGGGTCATGTGACCCGTCCCACCGCAACTCGTTGTGACTCACTTGACTGACTCTTCTGTCATCACTAAGCTGCGTTTTCAGCCTGATGAAGTGCTGGCTGTGATGTGAGCCTCATTACAGTCATTATCCCAAATTAAACAAATGACTGAGACTGTAAACCAACTGAGCTGTCATCTAAAGAGCTTTGATGATGAGGTTTTTATAGAAGTCTAATGTTTATTCATCCTCCTACTGTCCTCCAGTTCAGTTTCCCTCCATAGTTTTTCTCTAAAGGTTTTTCAGCAAATAAGTCAAACAATCAGAAATCATCAGTTCACTGTGCAACAGGCTAACACCTGCTGGTTGCCAAAATGCTCCTTAAAGCTCCCATATAGTCTAAAGGTCTGTGTCCATGTGTAGTGTGATTATAGATCAGGTCTAGCTTCTATATTAATACTGTGAAAGTATCAAAGCCTCAGTCCACAGAGAAATGCACACAGCCTGTATTCAGAAAGTGAGCCTTAAAACCAGCCGTCAGGACTTCTGGAACTTTGTGATGTCACAACAAAGCAGCCACCGCTCTCAGCTTGGGGCATCCCAAGCCCCGCCCACTTGGACCAACCTTACAGGATTTGGTTTCTTTGGAGTGTTTACATCTGCTATATTTTTATTCAATCACTCAGTAAACAGTCAGTCAATCAGAAAACATCCTGATTGTCTGAGATCCCAGAGCCTCTCTTCTGATTGGCTGAAGAAAGCATTTCAAATTAAGCTAAGCTAATAAGGATTTTGCGGCAGTTAGTCCTGGATACGGAACCCGTAAAGTCTTTTGTTGTGTGTGAAAATTAAGAAGTAATTCTTCAAGTTATCTCTCTTACTTCGGCTGGTCACACACAAAAACTGTTACACTGAATCGTGACTGAATGTCAGTGAAAAAGTAAGATGAACTGAAGGGAAGAGCTGTAATTTACACAGAAAGGAAATGTGACAGTTTCTTCAAAGAAAACCAACAGTGCATTTTCAAAGTCCAGCTGATCCACAATTGTCCAAATCATAGTTAAGCAACAGTACCTAAGCAGACCTGTCTCCACATGTTGAAATGGGGTTCATGGGTCTGTAGTCAGAGCGATACTCTGCATTTAAAGAGTGTTTTTCTAGCATTTTTTGAACCAAACCACAAGAGCTAAAGAGGAGGAATGGAGCAGCTTATTTACTTTTATTTCTTCACAATTGTTATTGTTGATGTCTAACAATGTGACATTTGACGTTTCCCACAATTTTTTATAGTTTCAACAGTAACAGATTCAACAAAGGCTCAAAGATTCAAATGAACACTAAGTTCCAACACGATCCTCTGCAGGAGACCTAAAGCAGCAGTTTCCATCTGAGGTGACTGAGAAGCCAAATAGCAGCATCTGGTGGACATTAGAGGAACTGCAGCTGTCTGTAGCTACAGTATCAGACACTTGATAATCAGACAAAGTCCCAGAAACATGATGATGCACAGACAGGAGAAATGGAGGGAAAGGAGGAGCAGGATATCTCCCAGCAGGCTGCTCTCGCGGGGGCGAGGCAGAGGGATGTCAGGCTGAGGTGGCGGAGGAGGAGGAGGGGGCGGAGCCTGAGGTATCTCGCAGTAAACACCTGTCCAGCCCTGGTAGCACTGGCAGGTGAACTTGTGCTTCATGTCTAGGATGTCGTGGTTGTTGAGGTGGCCACTGACGTGGAAATGTGGGCCCCTGGGCGACGGGTTGCGGTGGATGTGGAAGAAGCGCGGGTTCAGGTGCAGGTAAGCACCTGAGTCTAGGCTCTTGCGGACGCACCTGCCGTTCTTCTTGCACAGCGCTTTGCTGCACAGCTTAGCAGCAGATGTGACATTAATGACATAATGTCCCAGCGGACCGTCGATGTACTTCTTCACTGTCAGACAGTTCCTCTAAAAGAAGGAGAGGATAAAACACACTGTCAAAAGTTTGTAAAATAAAAGGGGCTATATTTAAGTTTTCTCTAAGAGGTTATAATTCGTCCTCTGAGCAGCATTACGTCTTCAAGGCAGATTGGAGGCTACAGTGAGTCGCTATCGGAAAGTGACAGGGTTAGCTGGTTAGCGTGCTAACTTCAGTAGAAGACGTTATAGAGGCAAGAGTTAACGTTGGCATTGCTTTCCACCTGCTGACACAGCTGAAGTAAAGGAATTAAGTTTGAGCTCACAACATAAATAAACAGCTGTTAATGCTAACATCCGCTATATAGCAATAGTAGTAGTAGCATCTTGTGTTTTAAACCTACGAGGCTGTATCCATCTGTGGGTTTGTGTTATTAGCAATGCATCACTTGCTTATCCCCATTGTATGCAGTGTATGTAGTTTGCAATGACAGCTATAGCAGATTGCTATTTGCTAATCTGATTGTGGTTTTGGTAATGCTAAGTTATTGGCTAGACATTAAGTTAGCTAGACATGCGTGTGTTTTTAGTTTTGGAAAGAAATATATATCTGTTGCTACAAGTTGTCCAGCAAGTTGAGAACAAAATATTGAGTAATCAATTATTTTTGTGTTCAAGTAAAGGGAAAGTTATTGTCTGATGACATAAATGACAGAAGGCTCATTCCCATAGTTTCAGCTGTGTGATGTTAGGTTATCAATTATGAGGTAGATTTAAATTCTTCTTCAGGGTTTAAAGCTGTGAGTTTGCTGAAAATAGGATGTAAAACAATCCACAGAAACCAACAGAAATCCTGAGAACATTCACACATAAATCACACGCAGTTGACTCTTGTTTCATAACTGTCAGTTCAGTTGAGTAAAAAATGATGTCTGCTTGTATTTATCACAGTCAGAAATCATAAAGTCCTGCTTGACTGCATTGGATTAATGTCATTAACATTTGTGGTTCCCTAAAGCTTTGTGGCTCATTTTATGTAACGTATGCTTTAATGTAGGGGTTAGGCTATAACATAATGAGCAGTCAGTTTAAAGCTTCGCCTTTGATCTGGTTTTTAGTGAATGGAAAGCTTTTTTTGGGGGGGGGGGCAGAATGTTATTGAATTTAGTATTAAAAACGTATCTATAAGTAGTAGTGCATGTGGGTAAATAAATACCAAGTTTCTGCCACTTTAATCCGTTCTAATTCACCAGTTTGAAATATTTTTTGCTCTTTGTTCTTTTTCCCATCACCTGTGTTCGAGCATACTCCGATGATCCCCAGAGGACGACACCTGACGCTCCCAAGGCGGCGCTCTCCCCGATGGTATGAATCAGATCGCTCTGAAACAGTAAGACAGGTATTTTTTATGCAACAGCTAGTATCTAGTTTTCATTGCCTTTTATGACACATGCAGTAATCCACATGCTTCAATTGCTCTCCATCACTTTATCATAATCTATGAATTCTCTCTGGGAAACACTAGGGAAACATGTTAAAGGTACATCTGCTATACTGATGTTACCATAACGACACTAAAAACATACCTCTGAAAGAACCACAAAGGTGTAGGCGTAGAAAGGTCTGGAGTAGACAAACACGGGCAATGTGAAGTCTTTACGGGCAATGGACGCAATCCTCATGGCTTCCTTGACCCGATAGTGGACAAACTTGACGGTGTTGGGGGAGGACTTGAGCTCGTAGTCTAGGTAGATGGACGGGTATAGGGCTGTACTCTCCCTCCAGAGCCACATCAGGTGGTCGTTACGAACATGCTCGACGTTGGGGCATTCACCAGTGTACTGTTGCGGGTGCTGCTTGTACCCGTAGTTGTAGCAGTCTGGGAACAGATAAAACCCCCACAGCCCATCCGGCCGGCGGCCTTCAGCCAGTGCTAAGGTCAGGTTCATGAAAGCCAGCCCTGCCCTCTCAAAACCTTCCTTCGCTTCCTTCTCCACTTTGCTCTCTGGCCAGTTTGGGTGAAGTTTCCGGATCTGTTCCTTGGACTTGTTGCGGTAGATGTCCTTTGAGCCCCAGTTTCGGACCCACTGAGGCCTCCAGTTCTCCCAGTCAATGACGCCCAGGCCTCGAAAATCCTTGTGAGGGATCAGCTTGTCGATGTCGGCCCGGGCCTTGCTCAGGTGTTTGGAGATGCTCTGGTTTTGCGGCAGTCCACCGTTAACTGGGATTCCAGAGTTGGAGTAGTATGGGTAGTATCCCAGGTGGCTGTGGTAGAATATGGTGACATTCGGTCCGCTGAGGGTTTCGTTGAGGTTTGCTATGATGTCAAAAACACTGAGGTCCAGGTCCACCTTGAAGCGAAGGCGGCAGGACTCAGTAGGAGCGTTCCACACTACAACGAAAGGCCGGTGAGGAATCAGAGGCGCACGGGTTGGCTTCATCTGCTCACCCACCACTTGGAACTTCACTCCGACGCCAACCCACAAGGCCAGCGCTAGGAGAGGGAGCCCCATCTGCACCATGGCCTCCGATTCTTCATGGAGCAATTAGTGGTTCTACGCAGGCAGAGGGGAGAAATTACATGTTTAGAGAGAAAGTAAACACATTATGAGCCTCAGTGAGCAGAGATAATCAAACAGGCCTGTGAGAGCAGATATGAATGATGATCACTGAAGTGAATGCTCCAAATTCCAAAACACAAACCTCCTCTGTTCTCTGATAGATTATGGATCATGGATGATGAACTATGATCAAAAAGATGCCGGTTCAAATCCCAGAGCAGCAGAGACAGTGTGGACATGGAGAACAATCAGGATACGCTCATCTCTCTCCTTTACTTTTCAACATTTAACACCCATTAAAACTCAGAGGTGCTTTTACCACAGTCAGAAGGTCCCACTGTGGGCTCTGCTGCAGGACTGAATTCATAGATTCTTACTGACTTCATCCATTAAAATGTTATAACACCAGTGAAGAACCTGTCCGTATTATTAGCTAGCTACCTACAGTAGCTACGTACATGAAAAATGGAAATAGGAAAGAAAATATCCATGAAAATATTGACAAACTTGGATGAAATGTTGCTGACTGAAAAAAAAAATCACAGGATGGATTGTCAGTAGTTCTTTATGATGTAACCTCAATAATGAATTGTTGGTCTTGGCACAATTAAAAAGTCATGATCAATGACTATGTGTAAAAATAAACACTCCAGTTCAGTGACTGTAAATAAAGTCGAACGTTTCCCAGATACGAGCGCCGCCATTTTGCCACCTGCACAGTAGTGATCGGCTAGTATAGCTCCAGTATCGAGGTACCGCCCATACACCCGCCCATCCAGCTGTCAATCATGATTTCACTGTCCAATTTTATAGCATTAATTAACTAATTAAAACCAAACTAATCAGAAAATTGAACACCTGAATATCAGTGTGATAAGAACAACTGAAAATTTAGTTGACATTTACTTTGTTTTTTTTTTTAGTTTGGCCCATGTCCCATCCGCTAACACGGAGGGGGCGGGATCTATGACATATACTGCAGTCATCCACCAGAAGGCGATCGAGATGTTTTGGCTTTGCTTTTGGGGAGCTGCCATGTCATCCATCTTTATCTTACATGTTTACGTGTCTGTAAGGATCCATATATTTTTTTATGGTTTCAGATTGAAGCTGTTATTTCAAAGTGAAATTTGCTTAAACAAAATCTGTACTTTTATTTAGTAACCACAGATATAAAGCCTAAAAACTCTGCATATACTCTAAAACACGTTTAGTCTCTTTGTAACTCTCCCTTTTATTTTTCTTCTCTGACATTCCTCTGAAACACCCCCCCCCCCCCCCCATCTAATTGCTATTGGCGCCCCCTCATATGCAAGTAATTCATATTTAAGTTTTTCCAAAGTTGGGGGAAAAGACATTGTGACCCTGCTCTTGGGAAACATGACCACTGAGGTTGCCTCCAAGGACTCAATGGAAAATCTCCCATCATTCTCTTTGCAGGATCGTAACCAGAGCAGGGTTGCAGGAAACCACCGGTGGGCTGAGGCTTCTCCAACCGTTTCAGATTTTCATTCATCATAGGAGGCGCTGGCCTGGAGCTGATGTTCTCTGATGACTTTAATCGCACGAGAACTTTATGATCGCAGTGCAGTGATCTTGGATGTGGATCAGTGACTGGAGAGCTGGAGGAGATGACGGTGGAAGATTGAGGAAACGGAGTTATAGTCACAAATAAACCTTCTAAATGTTTCCCTCACAACATTTTAAGAAGGCTGTAATTTATCAGGAACTTTCCTCATGTCCGGCTCAGTTCAGTGAAGCATTTCTTAACGCTGCGAGTCTCACACCAGTTTCATAATCCTCCCAGTATGATGGTTTCTCTGGCGATGCTGATCCAAGACAAACTGAGTGCGGTGAAGCCACTCAGGCTGTCCTCCAAACCACCGAGAGGACCGGAGCCTCTGGAAATGCTGTGACTCCAGACCACAAGAAAGACCCCCCAAACGCAAAGTCTGAGTCCAGACTGACAGACTCAGCTTGGTGTTTTGTCTCAGATAGACACAACAAAACGGTGAAAAGCAGCTGAACTCAAACTAATTGGATCCAGATGAGGACAGGGGAGTAAGCTGTCAGTGTGAGCTAAACCCTCACGATGTTTTGCCACACTCGTGGGTTGGCTCTACAGATCGGTCAGTCCACCATTTTGATCCGGATTGAAATATCTCAATAATTATAACCACTGGATGGATTACCATAAAGTTTATACAGACATTTATGGTCCCCAGAGAATCCTAATTACTTTGGTGATTCCCGGAATTTTCCTCTATTGAGGAAAACCATGAGGGTCACATTTGTGCCATGAAATTTGGTTCAGACCAAGTGGCAACCTACAGGGCTGAAAAATGAAGCCAGAACCTGCAGTTCCTCTAATGACCACTACAGTCTGGCTCCAACAGTGAGTCAATCCCCATAGACTCCCATGTTAAAAAAAAACATGTTTACAGCCTGGTACAAAAAAACAGTTTTCTGTTATAACTAAAGACTTAAAGTTATGAATAATTGAGGGCGTGGCCTCTGTGAGTGACAGGTGTGTAAGCATATGCTTGCCACATATCGGCATGCACCGAAGCCTCGCGAAGCTCTTTGGGCATTTTTGGATTAGCCGGGAGTTAGGGGCGGAGTCAGGCACTGCCAAGATGGCAACAGAACAGTGGAGTAGCTCACTCTGAGCTTCAAAACTGCTCTTAAGAAACCTGTGGGTGACGTCATGGAGGCTATGTCCATCTTTATTTACAGTCTATGGTTCAGACAGAAGCTGTCGTATCTTATTAACTGTGTTGCACAATCCAGTTTTGTTTTACCTCCTAAAAGTCAGTTTTAATAAACTTGATGAACTTATTTTCACATTAGCAACTAAGCTAATGAGTTTGCTAATAAGTTACTAGCAAGTCACAGTGGCTTCTTTCTATTTTGTCTGTATTGGGCTGTTTACTCCTTCAACATATTGTTCTCAAGACTGTGCATCATTTTCATTCAATACAGAGTTATGGAAGACGGAGGGACAGCTCTCCAAGCTAGTGAACATGCTAAGTGTTTAGCAAAATCACCAGGAGTCTTGGATATGCACTTGTTTGCTGCACAGATATTATTTTTTGATATTGTTTAATAGTCAGAATAACAAGAAAGAAAACAATCAGCTTTGTTTTTGAATCCCATCGTAGATTTACTTATTTCATTCTAACATAACACTCTTCAGTTGTGTCACACACTTGTTCGTATTTTTTAAACCCTCAGAAAAGGCTTTTAGGATGAGGACCAGCTGATGTGTTTGACACATAAATAGCAGGACAATGTTTTAGCTAATGTTTCAGCTTTAACGTGTCCAATCTGGCAGCCACAGCTGAGAAGTAATACACAGCTCGTGCTACTTGTGAACAGCTTCTTTTTTTTTTTAAAGTAACTTGAAACCCCACAGACTAATGTAATTAGGGAGCGATATGCTGACTATTGGCCTTGGAAGTGAAACTCGGTTACTACTGCGGGTAGTTAGTTAGCCAGACATGCACTTGTGGTTTTGGAAACTCGCTCTTATTCCAGCTCCAATCACATGACTTTACCGTGTGCAGAGTGACAGACCGGCTGTGTCTAGCTACAGATGCTAAACTATGATCAAACTGAGTCGTGCCTGAGTTCGCTGGATTTTTATCTGTGGTGTTTTGGCCAGCGGTGCGTGCAGATGTGGTGATGCTGTTTTTCGGGGGTCTCAGGCTCATTCTGGATGACTCTGAGCGGGTGTGTTTGATTTATGGACCAGCTCGTACAGTTTAGTCTGGAAAATATGAAGCCGGCGTCGAATTAACAGTTAATGATCCACCGTTAATGTCCAGCAACCGGAGACAGAGTGACTGTCATGATTGCGTGTGTGTGTGTGTGTGTGTGTGTGTGTGTGTGTGTGTGTGTTGGGGGGCTTTAAAACCACAGAAACTCTGAGTCAGACTCCTGATTTGACTCCCAGTCTGTGTGGAGCTGCAAATGTGTCTGAAGATGAGGCCACATTCGGGAGCTGATTCTCCAGACCCGATTTTGATTGAATTTTCAAGCTCCACCTTTAAAATTTCATGACCCCGTGACCTTTGCTGTAGCGCCACCCTCACAGCAAACTCTACATTTTCAGCCCCACTCGCTAATTCATCTGAACGTTGTTTGTTCTGCCCAACACTTTCATATTGTGGCAGTAAAACATTGAGTCACGCACATGCATCCACAGACACGCACAGATAAAATGCGCTTCAGCAGCTCAGCTCAGGCCTCAGTCTGCTTCAAACCAAGTGCTCGTTGGGTCGTCCACACGTCTGCAGAGGCCTTAACTGTCCATCATTCTCCCATTCACACCACTGATTGTATCTGGTTCATTTCCAGCTTTCAGTGGAGTCCTGATTATGTTCACGTGTGGTTTTCAGGCTGCGGTCTCCCTGCTGCACTTTCCAGATGTGACTTTACGGTTTTATTAACACCAGCGCTCAGACACTTGACTGCTGCAGCGATGAGAAGCTGCGTCTTTACTTTTTACTTTTCACGGTTTGGTCGTTAAGCTCGTCGCCTGTCCGCCCATCCGTCTCTTTTCTCGAACTGTCACTATTCATTTTGATAGAAATTCTCCAGAATGTCTGACTCAGCGCTAAATAATTCCAAAGTGTCTGAAAAATCAATCAGTAAATGTAAAACAAGCTTAAACACAAATTATCTGGATGTCAGTGAACAGTATCTGTAGCCTTGACAACACCTAATCATGAGATGGGAACATGGGTTGGGTAAAAAGCTGGATTTTGTTCACATTGTGATACAGGACAGTCCTCCAGTCTGGTCTGGGATCAGCTGTAAAATATTTCTTCTAATCTGAGCTGGAAATAAATTTTCACCAGCATCATCATCAGAACATCTCGACAATCCTCCAGTGAAGGATTGTTATCAAGAAATGTCAGGAACAAGAAACAGGCAGGGAAATACTGATAGAGGTCGTTGTTTTATGGTGGTCATAGATTAGATGTGATGGTTTGATGAGGTAAAACATTTTGATAATAGGAATAAAATCTGATTATTTATGAGGAAGATGACTTACCTTCCCGTCTCTGCCGACCATCCTGTGGTTCAACGCCTCCTTTTAGATGATTTAATCACCTTTTACTGTTTTGACCTCAGATACAGAGACTGTCCGTCTGAAAAGCTGCTGAACTGTCTCTGTGTGTGTCCCCCCTCTCTCAGGTCCCCTGGGTGTTATCGGGGCAGAGATGCCCCACTATTGTTGGTGTGGCCCCTCCTCATCTGTGCCCAACAGGACCCTCATTTACGGGGGAATGAAGCCCCAGAGAGCAAACAGGCTGGGGCACATTTCAAGACCTGTTGTGGACTACAGTTACCTATATACAGTATACCTATAATAAGAACAAAGTACCTTCCCTACTGGATGGACAAAAGTGGATTCAAAGTGTTTCGAGAAGTTTCTGTAACAGATTCTGGACAGAACTATAGGCAGGATTTTAATAATGCTGAGGTTTAAGCCCCCAGTGTTACTCTGACAATCAGGGGGTGCCGCGCCATGAGCAGTACGTTCAAACCAGGATAGGTTTATATCAGTCACCACATTACAAGGAGCCAATAACACACAGTTTCCCGACTGTACAGTTTAAAACCAATAAAAGAAAATCTCCCTAAAAACATTTTAAAACAAGTTAAAAATGTTCGGACACTTTTTATCGCCCGACCCGAATTCTGCGTTGAGGTTTTCACGGGTCCCAAGGTCTTAATTAAGATGTCTGAGACTCTCCAAGTTCCCTGTAGCGTAGGTCGCACCACCCACTCTTGAGCAAACATGAAGAAGTCAGTTAACTGTTTGAATGTACGTTGTTATTTCTGGTTGTTGCTGAGTCAAGCAGGAGGAGTTGGGGTCAAAACTACCCCTGGGGCATTAGCAGGGGGTGGCAGGGGGAAATCTCTGCCAATCGCTCCGCCACCAGCAGATGTACTGGATGGCAAACTCTCAACATAAAGATCAATGTTCTGTGTCAAAGCCTCAGGAACAGTAAGAAAACTTTTTACAATTTAATTACTTGTAATACGACCTTAAATACCAGGAAGCTAAACTCCTTAAACTACAGAGGACAAGGATTCAGTGTCTTCAGTGTCTTAGCTGCAGCCATGATTCCTGCAGTGTCAGGAATCAGGGCTGGGAAAGGTGTACTCAGTCGAGTTTTTTCCCTCCCATCTGTTCAGCCAAGGAGGAAACATCTGGAGGATTATAAACCGACTCTGGGTGCTGCCACACCTCTGCATCAGCGTCGCAGAGATGTACAGAATCATCAGTTCATGTCTGCACAAACAGACGGGCTTTACTTTATACCACACTTCCTACCAGCCGCACGCAGCGTCACCTGAACCCGAGAGCTTACATTAGATAACATCAGAGCGCATTCCTTCAGCCGGAGAAACAACTGAACACAAACTGCAGACAGTGAAGAAATCCCTTCACTGTTTCCTCTTCCCCTCGGCGGCCTCTCAGAGTGAAGACCTGCTGGACACGCTGCCACATAAAGCGACGTTTGGTCCTGTTCATTAGAGACAAGTGAGACATCTCTCTCATCACCAACGTCTTTTAACGGCAGTAATTTAAAATAAACTTCTTGTTTCAACTTGCTTAAGAGAAATCAATAAATTCAAGATGGTTGGTGAATCTTAAATGACTTGTATGTACCACTTGAGCTTATCAGCGATTACCTACTTCAGTTTAAAATCAGTATCCTGCTGTGGGTGTGGCAAGGAAGGAAGGAAGGAATAAGCAGCACAGACAGACCGTGCTACCTTCAAGGTAATTACGACACAAATCATCCGTAAAGTTATGTTTTTGTCTAAACATATTGTTTCCTTAAAAGAGCCCTTCTCAGTCCTTGTCTCGGGGGTTGGCTGGTCTGGTCTAACTCATCTTTAAACATTCACAGATTAGCCTGAACGATGCTGCTGTACCAGAGAGAAGTCACACGCCTTGACATTCACCGTCGGATTGTCTGATCTGTGAATGAATGTCTGGGCAGGAAACAGCACAGACAGACAGACATTAAGACTCCCATCATGCCGTTCTGCAGAGGTTTTTTTTATTAGATTACGCTATCAGACTGAGAGAAAAGAGCCCAGGTTATGTCTGGGCCACAGGGGAGGATTCTGGGAAGAGGACATCGTTACTGATGCTCATCCCATTCGTCTGAAGCCTTTTGTTTAACTGATGGAAGAATTTCAGTCCATTTTGGTGATTTAGACAAAGTCAAGAAATCCTTCACTAAAGTAAAGTTGATTTCTGATCTGCAGCATTGTATATGACTTATTTTCAATTTACTTTTATTTTAAATATTAAATTAAAATGTTTTATTAAAATATTTCTGTCCTCCCAAAAAAAAAACAAAAAAAAAACAAAACAATCCCATGCTGTTTGTGCAAAGCAGCTCATTATGACCAACAGTGACATTTTATTGTCAGGTGACCTGTAGAAGTCAAGCTAATGTTTAGATTCAAGTGACAGCGCCCTCTAGTGGCCACGGTAATCATGACCGGAGCGAACCAGGAAGTCAGGTGATGTTACAGAGTCTCAAAGTCCATGTCGGGAGCAGGTTGAGTTGGGCTGTTAAACAGGAGATCGCTGTTTGTTTCCATGACCATGATCTAAACCATGTGTTTATTGTTGTAACCATGACGACACATGTCATATAACTTTAATTAAGTATTTATCTCAAATCAAACCAAACCATGGTCTTTCCCTTAACCTAACCAACCCGTTACCTCAGCACTGTCGCATCATTAAAGGGTTAGTTAATTATTTTTCAACAGTTTGTCTGTGGTATATCTCCTATAGGAACAAACCGTGGTCATTTGAGTTGGAGGATTTGGTGGATGCTTTACTGATGGTCGTTTGTCAAAGAAAGAAACAGGTTGTCTCTTTTTTTCCTTTAAAGCTGCGATGAGGAACAGGTGCCCTGCTCATGGGCACATAGACAGTGATTGATAAGGGTGCAGAGGCTACTTTAAGATTCTCTGATGAACATGATGAACTTAAGTGGAAAGTAATTGAAAAGGTAAAATTCAGGCGTTGATTGCATCATATCTGTTGTTGGTGCTGTTGTGTCCGTGGGTTCACCTGATGTGTCGTGTTGCTGCTCCATGGTCAGTTTGGGTGACACCACAGGAGAGGTGAGGTTGGACAGCCCAGTGTCTGTTGCCATCTAGTGGTGACGTCAGTGAACTACATTAATATGCAGTACATCATTCACATTGTTTAGCACACCTTTCTGATAAATGATGGATCATTTTTTCAAACCTGAGCCTCAGACAGTTATTTAAATGTGATGCTAACAAATCACACCCACATGAAACATGACAAGGGGTCTCAAGTAGACGCTGCTCTTTTGCAGGTGTCACAAGCCAAAAAGTTTTATGTTTTATATTTTTCAAATGTGAGATCTTAATATGGGACATCTGTGAATGTGTGACAGCACCTTTAATTCATCACACTATACTCAGAACCACAGTATGTCACTTTACTGTCTTTGTACTTCTGTTATTTATTCTTACTGTGTAGGAAAGGTAGCCGATGTCATTGTGATGTCTGTGTATTGAATATTGTAGGTGGAGGGAATGATAATCTTGTTTATCTTGAATCTACTTTACACCACTGCTTTAAAAAAAATATCACTTATTAGATTATACAGATGTTGTTCTTTTAAACTTACAAACTAACCACAAAAACTAAAATACTGCAATATTGTTTAATTTTCAGTATCATTTATTATCTTGTATTCCTCAACAGGAGCAGAAAATAGACCTGAATGTGATTTTCAGGCTTATATAATATTTCTCTAACAGTCAGTTGTTGAAGTAACTGTGAAAAATGTAGGAATCCTCAGCAGAGTCTGATGCAGAAGAGACAGACTGAAGGAAAATAAAGGAGGAAAATGTTCAAACCTGACAGAATTACTGACAGAGAACTGTTGGAGGAGATTTAAGAAAAAAAACATCTGCTCCACAGCAAATTTACGAAACCTGAGAAACACCCGAAGAAGACGAGGACAGCAGATGATGCTCATCAAATCTATTTCAGGAAATCTGCTGCCTCAGAAACCAACAACAACAACCCCCTCCCCCCTCTACCCCTCACCATCTGTTAACATTAAGATAATCACTGTGGTCTGTCTCTCACAGGTGTATGAAACCAGATAAATTGAGTTGAAACTCTATTGATTCAGAAGGAAAAAAGCCACAGCCACAGTGTGAGGCCTTCTGTCCTGCTTTAGACTCAACCTTAAATACTGAATCATTTCCTCCTGTGTTTATGTCTCTGTTCTGACTCTTGCCTTCCCTCAGCATATATTGACATTTTGTTTTGTAGGACTAAGAATCTACAGCCTCGCTAGCAGCTCTGAGACTACTTAGCCACAGCAATGTTTCGAAACTTAATGCTAACGTCAGCATGCTAACAGGCTCACAATGACAATGCTAACGTGCTGACGATTAGGAGGCGTAATCTTTGCCATTTTAACTATGTCAAGTTTAGCAAGTTAGCATGCTAACATCTGCTACTTAGCACCAAACACTATGTTAAGCTACCACTGATGCCTGTTGGACAAATTGAAACTTTGACCTGAATATGATGAAAAGTCAGGGGATCATCAAAGTTATTTTTAAATTAATATTTAGGGCAACATGAGCATCAGTACTTCCAAATGTCATGGCAACCCATCCAACAGTTGTTGAGATATTTCGTTCAAAACCAGATCAGAACTCGGTGACCCCTCAGATTTATGTGTTATATAAAACTATATATAAAATAGTTCATATTAATGGTGTCATATATCAGTCATACAGACCAAACAAGTACTTTTATTCTAATACTTCTGCAGCTTTTTTTACATTACTGTGTTGGTATTTTTGCTTAAGTAAAAGATCTGAATACTTCTTCCACCACAGGATTCATCCTCTGGAGACCATTAGTGTTTGTATCACATTTCTAATTGCAATGAATCTTGTAGTTGTTGAGGTATTGCAGTCTGGTGGACAGACTTACTGGCAGACGTTGTCTAAATATACCTTACTGTAGTGGTCAGCTTTTCATGAAATTTCCAGATCCAGTTCCTGCTCTCCAGAGGATGAAGCCTTTAAATTTTGAAGGCCCTGTGATTTTTTATGTGGTGTCCAAGACAAACTTCAACTGTCCAACACTTTCAGATTGTGGTTGTAATGAACACGGCAGCCTCCGGCAACAGTAGCAGGATTTCAGTGTTACAATATGGTTCTGTGATATTTGTGAATGGTCCTTTAACTCCTCCTGTTTGGCCTCTGCTCAGTGTTTCATACAGAAGAGTGTAGAAGCAGCTGGTCTACAGATTAGCGTTAGTGTTAATGCTACTGACGGGCTTTAACGCTGCAGCATGCGGGCGGGACCTGCGGGACGCCAACCTCCACTGCCTTCTGTCCATCTGTCACCAATGCCATCACCACCCTCATCCTCATTTGATTTGCTTTGATAAAGGATCTTAAGTTAATTAAAGTTAATTTGTTATGACAGAGCAGCCTCCATGTACATGTCTTGTAGTTCCATGTTGGGGTGGGACGTAACATAAGGAGGAATTTGTTTGAAAGTGTAAACAAATGGGATTTAATGAAAGGAGAGAAGTATCGAGTCATTTGATGGGGAGAGCCAGAAGATTGGGAATGTTCAAAAACATAAGCGTTACAAAAACATTTAAACTTTAAAGATTACAAGACAAACACTAGAATTAAAGATAAGGAACATTAAATTGTGAATTAGCAATTAAACATGCATCATAGAAGAATTAGAAGAAACTTCACATACTCGTGTTAAATTTACAGGGTTATGGTGAATTAGTTTCCATTTCAAACTATTAATTGAATGTATTAATACAGCCAATAATAATAGTCAACATTTAATGCAAGAAATATCAATTTGTACAGATAGATAAAACAAACTTTAATTACAAGCTGTTTGGAGGCCCCTCCCTATTTTGGGGGCCTTGGGTACCTCTAAACAAAGTCATTAGAATACTGAAAAACCATACAGTCTAAAATATTATTTTAGGATTTTATTTCGTATAGATTTTGGGCAATTTATGACAATTATAATGATGGTTCTTCTATTTCATTCAGTCAAGGGGAAACAGCCTACTTTTTGTTTTTTGTTTACCTTATGTATTTATTTAATACAATTTTTTATTTAATTTTCTGTAACAAATTACTTTATTTCTATAGAAATGTGGTGTTATTGTTATTAGTTTTGTGGTTAAATATCTGAATATTTTATTATTTTCCCTAACAAAGCTATCATATACTCAAAACATCCATCATTTTATAAATTATTTACATTTTATATATGGCTCCTCCCCTCTCTGCGTCACATTCCCACCCCGTTCCACGCGCTCCTCCCTTTCCCTCCGCAGAGCTGGAGCTGCATTCCTGCTGCCACATCGGACCGAACCATTTTGTCTTAGCAACGACATTTTAGCTTCGCTGCAACCCAAAAATACACATTCATCGCAGCTTTAACGTAAAGATTAATGTTAAATAATATCATTATACTTGTCTGGTCGCCAACTTCATAACGTTATCCACGGTACTGCGAATAATTATAGTTTGTCCAAAGCAACACCCCCCTCTCATCCCTTTTTAAAGTGGTCTGCTCCGTCTTGCTGCCATGTTGGATGTACGCATCGCCGCTGCAGCTGCTGGAGTTTCCGAATGAAAGTTGAGCGTTTATCTGTCTACAGACAGATAACGTGTCCTTAATTTTATAGTTAACATTAAACGGAGGAGTTCAGATTCTTTCTTAAGCGGGACCAAGTCAGGGAAAACACTCCCCGTCCTCCTCCTCCGCCCTCCAGCCCGGAGTCGGACTCAGCGGAGATGATCCGGTTGCAGGCCACAGCAACCGGAGCCCGCATGGATTTTCTGTAATCAGCAGAGTTTGCAGAGCCCGTCCGGGGATAACCGCATCGTTTCGGGGTTAACTAGAAGAATTTGGAGCCATGAACAGCCACCCGCCGCCCCGCAGGGTCGCTAACATCGGCTCCCTCCTCCTGACCCCGCAGGAGAACGAGTGCCTGTTCGGCTACCTGGGCAGGAAATGCGCCGTAAGTTCCCCCCGTTTGTTTATCACCTGCAGGTTCAAGAAAAGGCGCAGGTACATTCACCCACACAAAATATAAAAAATGCCAGCCTGTGCCTTTTCCTACACTTTACTTCTTTAAGATGATATGAAGCAGCAGAATCATGATTAGACACCTCGGGGGCTTTCAAACCGGTGCTACAATGAAATCTGTGACCCTTTGGACTCTTTGACGTTTTAAGTGTTTACACATATTTTGTTCAGCCGTTAAAAAAAACATGGCGACACCGTCTTCATCTGGTTCGTCCGTCAGATTCTTTTAAATAACGGCACGTTAAAGGTACAATCAGTGATGCAGGTGTAAACAGTTTATGAGCTTCTACCTCAAAACGTCAAAACTTTGAAGCTGCTTTCACTCTAAATGTGATTTTACAGGTTTTTTAAATAAGGAGACTAACAATAACAACAATACACGCGAAGTAAATCCAAACATATTAATTACAGTAACACTTGTTAAAATATTTAAATGCTATTCATGCACCAGAAGTCCAAAGTTACCAGTTTCTATTTTTGTTGAAGGTTTGTTTACATCAGTAACGTGTGTTGCTTAGTAATGCTAACTTTCCCGAACAGGAAATTATCAGTTGTTATCCACACATCAACACATTCATTCAAATATTCATTTAAATATTTGCTGGATTTTGGCTCCTATCCAAGCTAAACAAACGATGTGTGAATATGTTAACTTGGGGTTTAAGAAATTGTGATGGCCATTTGTCACTATTTACTGACAAACAACTTGATTATAAATCACTTGATTAAAAATCATAAAACATATATATATATGTATATTTATATATATTTATTTATTTCGGTTCTACTTGATTAATTGACACTAAAAATTATTCCTGATGGCCCCTAGTGTGAAGTCTGACTGTAACCACAGTTTATCTGTGGTAACACCTGGAACAGCAGGAGTCCTAGGAAGGCTGCAGGTGGCACACCGGACATGTCAGGCTGTGTTATTAAACTTCATAATGTTGGGTTTGTTTTTATGTGGTTAGAAGTTGGCATGGTGACAGGATGGATAACAGGTTGGTTATTGTCACCAAGTCTGTGAAGATGTTGAAGATGCTTGAGGCTTTTTTTTTTTTTTTAATCAAATATTAAACCTCTTCAGAAAATGTAAACTTTGTAGCAGAACATCTGGCTCCAAGTATTAAATAGGCTCCATTTAGTCTAAAAATAATAATGCCTTCTTTGTAGCCACTTTCCCTTGACTTGATTGAAAACATCATGAGGTTAAGTCATTTCCCGTTATAAATCCGCAAATGTTTGCGTCATCTGAAAAACTGGTGCAGGGGCGAGGAATTGTTGGGTGGTGGGAGGGTGGTTGTTTGTCCTCTGACATATGGAGACAGGAAGCTGTTATCAGTGATGCCACTTGGACACTTCAGGGCCACTTCACTTAGCTAAAAACCAGAAACCTGACATGAGTATCTGAACATAGTTTTATCCTTGCAGCACTTCTACTACCTATAAAAACCCTCTTGGATAAGGACAAAAACTCATAAAATGCGAGCCTGTGGTTTCATCTGATGTAATGTGGTGCTTTGCAGACGAGCTCAGCAGGTTTTAATGTCAGCTGCTGCAGGTTTCAGAGGTGAACTGGAGCAGAGCCTGCAGGCTTGACTACAAGAAGCAGCTGCGTGCACGCAAAGTAAAACACCTGAGCTCAGAGGAGACCGGTTAGGTAGAGGAGGTTACACTGACCAGTAGGGCTGTGTGGTAAAGCTGAATACTGTTTGGTACTGACTGAAATGTCTCTGCAGCACCAGGTATCAAAAAATGTCATGTGCACCTTCAGGTTTCAGAAAACTTAAATTAAACGAGAAGAAAAAAAAAAAAAAGAGCATTAAAATTATTCACTGAAACTGCCTTCTTTTATATCGTAAACAAAATATGCGACATTGCAGCTGGGACTTACCCTAGCTGTTACAGGATAATTGGTGTGTAATTTAACTCCACTATTGTTTGAGTCACTAGAGTAAGTGTCGATTAAAGACCAGCATTAAGAGAACTTGTATTTCAGACTCGACCTCCTCCTCCTCCACACACAGATGGAGGGTTGTACTCGGAGGGGTATTTCCCAAAGCAGGATTAGAAAGTTAGACAGATATCTATGATGATATTAAAGCTAAATCTGCTGATAGAGATTGAAATCTCAGAATAAAAAAAGGGTTATCACATCTGGTATTAGGGTTCAGTTACGCAAGGTGATGGTTTCTTAAATGGGGAAAAAAACACAATTTCAGAGAATATCAGATATATAATCTTCCTAAAGTTATGTGGCTAATTTGCTAATCCAGATTTGCGGAGTGCCCCTCTGCACTTTAGATGGCTCAGTGGTGGATTTATCTGAACGCTGAGTGAATATAAAGTTTGCCGTTTTCATCCTTTCATCCAGGGCTTTTGGGAGGTTGCACCACTGTTGCACCTGCCTTTACCAACCAAACAAAACCTTTCAACTGGATCTTGTGAAGTCCTTCGACAGAAACGGTGAAGCGAGTCCTGTAGAGCTGATTGGTTAGTTTTTGTCACATGACCTGCAGTGCACTTGCTGCATTCAAAAAAATATGATACACCTGATAAAACAGGAGCATGTCTCCATAGAAACTACTGAATTTGTGCATGCAAAAGACGATACACCTGAACAGCCCCTAAAAGCTAGTATTTCGGTTTCATGATCCATGTTTTAGGTCCCAAAACTCTGTAGATTTTACCACTTTTTATGCAGTTTGTCTCACAGTCTGAGGCAGAAATAAAACATGTTAAACACCTTGTAGCTTCGACCACATACTGTATTACAGCAGGCCTAGTGTTTAGTCTGTTAACTGCAGTGCATCTTCCAACAAGCTGCACTTTAGAGCTGCACAATTCACCTGATGTCGGTCAACAAAGTTCACTGCTGCATTAAACAGCAACTAAACTAAAGGCAACTAGATGTTGATTCTGATGGCTGAACGACCTTCAGCGAGTTAAAAGCGTCTGGAAGCAGATTTTTATATTTTTAGAAATAGGAATTCAAACGAAAGCTGCAACTAATTATCATTGTCATCATTAATCAATCTGGTAAGTTTAGTTTAATCAGAGTTTCCAGTGTTCAAGATGACATGTTCAGATCTCGTTTTTTGTCTGATTAACAGTCCAAAAGCTAAAATAAAGTAATAAAGTATAAGTATAGAAGATAGTAATAAAAAAACTGCCATTACAGTTTCCCACGGCGATGTATTTAAATAGTTTTTTTGTCCTAAAACCAAAGTTATTAAATTCATTGAAGAAGCTGAAGCCTGAGAACTACAGATGATTTGTTTTGATTGATGAATTAAACGAATCATCTTTTCTCCAAATTAATTCTCTGTTGCGTGACTAATGGATTATTTGATTTAGGACGAAATGGCTGCCTCGAGGGGGAAAACTAAAAACTGAAGACTGATCTGGAAAAGAGGCAGAAATGTTGTTATTGTTGTAAGTTCGGTGCTGAGGTGCTAGCTGCTGTAACCTGCAGAGAGCCTGTTGGTCTGCAGTGCCTCAGTCTGTCTTTATTGCTGCATACTTTCCCTCGGTGAGAATTTACAGAGCCTAAATGAGGCTTTCAACAGGTGACCTTTGACCTTTCCTGTGTGATGCTGAGCGGTGATTTCATGGTGAAAAGTGTTTCCTGCTGCTCCTCTGACCTGCGCTCATAAATCACAGAGGAGGAAACCGGCCCAGCGGCATTTCCTCTCCTCTCCCCTCAGCGGAGGAGAGTAACTCCAGCCGCTGAGGGAGAAATCCTGGCAGAGGATTTAACGCAGCGTGACCTCTGCAGAAACCTCGAAACCACAACCCAGAGCGATCCGAGGACCGGACAGTGCTGAGGACAGCAGCTGGACTCTGCTTCCTGTCCTGCAGAAGTGAAGGTTAAACCCTGTGGAGAAATGTCAGATACACTGGATTTCACATCAAACAACAACTGTGAGGTTAAAGATGTTCACATTCACCCTGGAGGGACAGTCGAAGACTCGCGACCCAGTTTACACACAGGCCTCCGGTTGCAGGACGGTGCAGGGAGACGGAGATCTGTCAGACTGTCATGCAGACGGGGCCAAACAATGAAGTGTTTTTGGTGGCACAAGTCAGTCACATGACCTCAGTTGATCTGGCAGTGTGTGTAACAGCTGAAGACCAAACTGAAGGCAAAACAAGAAGGAAGTGAAGTTCAGGCCTGACGGAGCACGAACAGGGAAGAGACGCATACTTTTGGTGTGGGTCTGTTTTTCCTTATTCAGGCCCCTTAGTTCCAGTGGAGGGAAATTTTAATGCTGCAGCACACAGTGATGATTGTGGTAACAAGGTCTGCCCCTAAAATATAGATAATTCGTATAATAATTTAAACCTCGTGTTGTTGAATCATCTCTCCTCTTTCAGTGGTTTGGTTCCAGGGCTCCACTTGGGTCCAGACTGCATCTCAACAACAGCTGTTGATTGGTTACCATGAAATTTTATACACATTCTAGAGTATCAGAAAAACTGACTGGTCACCTGGCAGTGAAATATTTAAACTTATAACAGATGGATTGGCACAAACTTGAGACTTTCATGGTCCCCTGACAATCTGTGTTAAAACAGAGTTGTGTTGTTGAGGGCGTGTTATTTAAGGTAAATACATGTGTTTAAAGGTGTATCACATGCTACAACAGTTTATAATAGACACACATGATATTAAAACTCAGGAAAGTTGTCATGGTGGCAATTATTTCCTCTTTCGTCACAACAATCACAAGGTAAACAGTAAAAATACAGTTTCATGTTACAGTCATCTACTTATAATGTGCACTTGCATGTATGTGATTGGTCAATGCAGCATCTTGCCAGATTTTTGCAGGGCAGCCCTGTTTTCTCCTCCCTGCTTGCACAGACGAAACTGGACTTCATTCATATAAATGAGAGGGCTGCGTTTCTGCACTCAGGGCTCACTTCAGTCTGAACACAGCCTTGGGGAGGTCACCCTGTTTCACCTCCCTCCTTTCTGCTCGTTGCTCCGATGCTCTCGGCTGTGGTGCTGAATGTTCATGAGGTCTGCAGAGCTACTGGTGAAACCAGATGTTGGCACCGCTTCATCCGGAGAGATGCTGGTTGAGACTTTGAAGGCAGAGAGATGCTCAGAAAGAACCAGTCTGTACCGTGCGGCCGTGACTATGTCAGATGTGTTTCAACCTGTTCCTGATGATGTCACTGGAAGGCTGGGTAAGAAGCCCGCCGTCACTGAGAGAGAGAAGATGTGATGTGAGCATCGCGTTCTCAGAGATACTCATCACATTCTTACATGAGTAGTGACAGAAGTAGCTGTGTGTGTGTGTGTGTGTGTTGTGTGTGTGTGTGTGTGTGTGTGTGTGAAAAGAGAGCTTGAAAGACGAGTTCAAACTCTGCTTGCTTTCTCACCTCGGGACACCAGGCTCGCCACTTTTTAGTGTCACAAAAGTGATGAAGGAGGATGCGTCAGATGACCATCCAACAAGCTCTTCAGTTGGAGTCGACTGAAGCCTTAAAAGTCAGGATAGCTCGCCCTCTACTGCTTTGAATTTTACTTTTTGTTGCTCTTCACCTGAATGTAAAAGCACTTTGATATAGTTGTTTTGTTATTTTAATGTGCTGGAGTCCAAAGCCAAGCAAAAGAATTAATCCATGTTTTTCTGGATCCACTGTTAAGATATTTGCATCTCTGACTCGTAATCCGATTTCATATTTTGCATAATGTTGAGTTTTGCATCACACAGGTTTCTACTTCCTGCTCTGTTGCTCCTCTGTCACACATGTGCAGCTTTGAGGCTTTTAACAAGGCACCGTGTGTGTGTGTGTGTGTGTGTGTGTGTGTGTGTGTGTGTGTGTGTGTGTGTGTGTGTGTGTGTGTGTGTGTGTGTGTGTGTGTGTGTGTGTGTGGGAAATCTGGACACATAATGAAGGGAGATCACAGCCAGGCAGTTAAAATTCTCCTGACTGTGCAACTTCACCACTCCTGCATTTTTTTTTTTTTTTTAATGAGGTATGCAGATGTGATCATCACCGTCCTGTCCTCTGTGTGTTCAGACTCTGTGTTCGGCGGTGGTCCAGGTGTACGGGGCCGAGCGGAGCGCCTGCTGGGCGAAGAGATGCTGCGGAGTGGCCTGTCTGGTCAAAGACAACCCGCAGAGATCCTACTTCATCAGAGTGTTTGACATCAAGGTGAGTGAGGCCGGTCTGTAAAGCTTTAACTCAGTGGTTTCTCACACATGTAGCACACAGCAGGAGCTCGTCCATGTCACACACGTTCTCGCTTACTGGAAATACTTCGTTTGGCTGAGGCGAGGGGGGCGGAGCCTGGGTACAGTGTGCAGGAAGCAGGATAGAAACGTCATCGTCACTCCCACTCGCTCACTATGGATTCTCCGGACAATGACCGGCTCTATTCACACATCGGCTCAGTCAGACATTACACAGACTTTGTACTCGGGAGCTGGCAGGGTAACGTCTGGAGTTCAGCGTTGCGGTACAAATATGAGAGTGGTATCAATTTTCCCATCTGACGCTCCACCACAAAGCAACAAAGCGTATTTCCGTAAATGTTGAGCTCGTGCTGACGAACATTTCCATGATAGTTGTCCACATTGTTCTGTTCCCTCTTTGTCTTTGTCCTCCACAGTGTGTGGCTAGACTGAGTCCACACACTGCAGGCAGTCATTGAAGAAATTAATACGCTGCTATAAAGACGAAGTGCAATCAATGGTTCAAACCGTAATGGATCAAAGTGAATTAGCAGCCACTGATGTGTGTTTACTGTCTGCAGTGTTTCCCACTGGCGGAGAATTTAGTTGTGGTGGTGGGTGGCATGGCGTGTGATTGATGTGCATGCACAGACTCATGCAGTTTAGATTGGGAGCGTGTAATCAGGTTATTTTCTGTAGCCACAGTTCAAAGATATCCCCTAAACACCTTGCATGCAGACAGGTAGATGCTACATTTTAACAATGTCACCTTAACGCCTCACATGCAGGCTTTTAGTAGATGCTACAGTTTACTGATGACCCCTAAATGCCTCACATGCAGGCTATCCGTAGACACTACATTTTAACAATGTGCCCTAAACGCTTCGCATGCAGACTGGTAGACGCTACATTTTAATGATGTTCCTAAACGCCTCACATGCAGGCTTTTGGTAGATGCTAGCTAGCTGGCAGTGTGTGGCCAAAAGTGAAGAATGAAATAATCCTGAATCCATTTGGATATTTCAGTGTCTGAACATAGAACTGGTTTCAAGTCATTTCAATCAACCTACAGGAACTAAAACATGATGCAGATCCACGACACTTACTGTGAATCTTTGGGGTGCTGTGTGACCGCAGGGGTCTCCTTGGTGGTGCATTCATGCACATCTTACATCCAGTAATTTAAATTCTTCTACCAAACTTATATCATGAAAACCAGATTAACCATCAGAAAACATGGATGTTGTGAAAAAGAAAATGAAACTTGGTTGTTTCTCGCATTAAAAGCAGCCGAGTCGTCTTCTCACATATCAGAGTATTGATTTTAGCAGAAATAAACTGAGAGTAATGACTGTCTGGAAGGAGGGAAATCAATCTAAAAGCTAATTGCGAGGGGTGGATTTCTATTCATTGGACAACAGATTTGTTTCCTCTAAACCTCACGAAGAATCTGCTCTGACTTTTCCTTCCCTGTCTTTTCTTTTTTGCAGGAAGGGAAAACCATGTTCGAGCAGGAACTGTATCACAACTTCTCCATCAGCAGCTCCAGATCCTACTTCATCTCGTTTGCAGGAGACGTATGTGTGCAGCTGTTTTATGATTACCTCAAACCCCCACCCAAAAAAAAAGCAGCTGGTCTCACTGATCGGCTCCTCCTCTGTTTTAATAAAGTGTGATAATAGCTGGATGTGTTAACGCACAGTCAAATATTCACATCAGGGTCGGCTCACGCTGCCGCAGACACTAATGCAAAGCAGCCGCAGGCTCCAGGATGTTTCTGCTGTTTTTAGAAAAGCTGCTGCTGTTTGAGCTGCTGAACGTTACAGGACCAGTCTGTTTAAACAGTAGCTGAACTAAGCAGTGTGTTGGGTAGAAAACTGGAACCCACAAACATCACTGTGGGCAGCGTTTTATCTGCATTCAATCAATTTATGGTGCGACCGTGTTCTTAAGCTGAGGATTTTAGACTTTAGGAGTTGGAAAAGAAAATTGAGTAATCCGCTAATTAATTTAATTGGTGAATCCAAACCAGTAAGTAAAGGCTTATTTTTATTCATCAAATGTGTGTTGATCAAACACCTTTTAAATAAATCAACAGTATGAATAACTCCAGACAGTGTTTGATTATTAAGATCTGTTAGGTTTTGGCTGATATTTGATAATATCAAATATCACAATATTTCCTGCCATATGCAATGTTTTTTATTTATTTATTTATTTATTGCAATTTTGTAGTTTTGCACTTGTCCTGCTGCCAAGTCCGACTCTTATTTCACTGCTTTGCTTACTGTACAATGGTTACACAGGTTTAGTGGCAGCATTGCTTATTGCTGGAACAATAATATCATTATTACCCCCCCCCCCCCCGTGCTTTTATTTAAGAGTAGATTTTCCAAATGAAATATGAGGTTTATAAGTTTACAGTATTCAGCTGTGATCTGCTCAGTGCAGGAAATAAAGGTCCCATATTTTTCATTACAGAAGTCCTAGAACTGATCTATAATCAAACTACACAAGGACAGAGACCTTTAGACTATATGGGACCTTTAATGCTCTGTGATCTCTCTGTGATTTTCTTTATGTAAAGAAAGATGGTCTTTTATTCATCTGCAGCTCTTCTTCTCTCCCTCTCAGACCTGTCAGATCGGTCTGAATTTCGCTAGCGAAGAAGAAGCCAAAAGATTCAGAGTTGCCATCAACGATCTGCTCAACCGACGGCAGCGCAAGACCGGTGAGTTCAGCGTTGTTCAGTTTTTCTTTGTCTGCTTCCTCACCCTGTGTGACCTGTCTCGCCTCACACTGGAGAACTCACCTCCTCTTCTACTAACAACCTGAATCTGGGTCTCACACCTCTCTGCCTCTCTTGTGTCCCGGCTTTATCAGGGAGATGAGCAGGGCTTAGCGAATGAAAACCAAAAGTCGACACAGGAAAAAGCTCCTGAAGTTCTTTCATGGTTTTGTTGTGCTGCCGTGATGTTTGAATACATTTGAAAATAGATGCACACAAGCAGAAAAGAAGAATTAGAAGGAACTAAAGAATCCCACACACGTTTGACACCTGAGGGTCGAAGGTCATTTTGGTCCTACAGGAGGAGAAGGGACACGGGACTCGCACATTATTATTATCATTATTATTATTATTATTATTATTATAATAATGATAATAATAAGTAGTAGTATTTTTCTTAAGAAGGTTACTAAGAGCTTTATAGAAAAAAAGGGAATTAAAAACAAAAGAAACAAACATTAATAAAGCAGAAGAAAGTTACACGAAAATATAAATTGTCTGTATCATGAGAAAATAAAACGCAACATATCAAACATCCATAAAAGCTTTCTGATAAAATACACTAATGAAGCTGCCTGTCTGATATCAGGCGGTAGACTGCTCCACCCTGAGAGACCAGCAGAGCCCCCCCCCCCGATCTAAGTCAACGCCCTGGCACATATGGGGTTAATAATAAATGACTATTGCTATCGCATCACCCGCTTTAATCCAGCACAGATAGTGACGACTCTTTGGACGCTTCTGCCACAGAAGGATCCTGCAAAAGCAGTTTTTTTTCCCCCCACAGTATTTGGAAAAATCACTTCCATTAAACAGAAAATTCCAACAAGAATCTATGCAATTCTTTTTACAGCACAAAACCTAATTAACTGTGGACGTTGAATTTTGATTGAAACTTTGAATGAAGCCAAAATGAAGCATTTCCACGAGCCGTCGCTGCGTCTGCGTTAATGAATTTCTGCAGAGTAGCCTCCTGTAGAAGCCACTGTGCCATGGGTGGATGAACGCTCCTCTGCTGACGCTCTCCTCTGCCTGTGTTTTGGCTGTTAAGGTGTTTTTCTTAGATGAGAGCATGAATGGAGGGATTGAGTTTTTTGGGGTTTTTTTTGCTGGCGGACACTTTCCTCCTTCCTTCTGTGAGCTCGCTGCGTTTCTCTCTGCTGTAGTAAAACTCTGGGTCCGTCTGCAGCGAGGCTCCTCTCTGGCTTCCCTCCAGCTCCTCTCAGCATGCCGGCCTTTTTGAAGTGCACTGCTCAAACTGTGATGATGACTGAGGGTTCAAAGGCTCACAGTGCTGGGAAACAGAAGGGTTTTAGAAGAAGGGGGGGGGGGGTTAGTTTATGTCAGACATATCTCAGCTTTCAAATCTTTCGCTTGTCCTCTTCCGCTCGTGTTGAAGACTTCTTGAACTGTCCTTCTGATTGTTTTGTCTACACTGTCGAAGACGTGTGGCCACATCTTCTCTCTGATCGCCACAGACTAACTGAACCTCATCACGCTTTCTGACTCTTGAGCAGCTCACCTTCTTCTCTCGCCTCTTTATCACTAAACAACTAAAAATATCTCAAATTTTACCAAGATAATTCTCCTCTGAAACTATAACTGTGTCAATTTTTCTTTTGCAGAGAAAAGAGGTGACCCTAAAAATGGTATGTTGAACTCTTAATATTGATAATGCAGATTCAGTAAGAGCTCAGAATGATCAGAATGATTTTTTTTCCAAATCAAACCACAAAAACTCCAATAACTTTAAGATTCACCCGGACGTGCCGTACAACAAAACGTAACAACATGACACGAAAATGGAGATAAATGAACCATTGAATAAATAAATAAATAAATAAGAAAACAAGGAAATAAAGAGCAAAATTAGGAAAACAGGAAAGGATCCAGATGTTGACCCACAACTGGTTTATGACGGGGAGCTCCAGGTTTTCAATCCTTCAGTTATAAACAGCTGTTCAAACAGGAACCAAATTGATGCAACATTTGTTTTTATTATTGTTATTGTTGCTCAATAATAAATTATATATATTTTTCTATCTAAAGTTTAATTGATGAAACCACATATAAAACATATTTTGATTTAATCAGCATGTGTTCTGTTCTTACAAACGGCCACAGTGACCACGAGTCATAGATACGTATGCCATACCTGTGTTGTAACTGTAACCACACACCAGCTGTACAGAGATATCACAAGGAGACAATAGGAACTGTGACTGTAAACGCAGTTACTATGGGGAAAAGCACATTACAGCCTTAAAATGAATGTTTTGTGAGTGTAGTGTTGGTGGCGGTGGTTTCAGCAGGTGAAGACAATTAATTATAAATCTGAACCTCTGTGGCAGAGCTGCAGCAACCTCGCGGTTTCTAATAAATCCACCAAATGAGGGCAGAGTTTTAGTTTCCTGGTTGAACTGATGTGTTCAAAACCCTCCAGCTGTAACGTTCAGTGTTGGTTCAACTGTTGGTTTTCCATCCACCACACCTGTAGACCGTTAACAGTCACAGAGATCCAGCTCCAGACTTATAAATACTGCACATACGCACATAAGTTCTCTCCTGTACAAACAGCTAAAGCTTCATACACAATACACAACATCAAATCTACACAACCAAGGCATCCGGTCGAGTGCTCCTGGTCCCTCCGACCCATATCAACAAACACAAGTCTGTTTGTGTCTTTGTTTGGACTCTCATTGTGCTGTGAATGGGGTTCATGTGGGTGAAATATAGTCGAGATCGCAAAATCTCATGACCCCCCCCCCCCGCAGTGAAACAGGCAGAGCAGCTCACCGTGTGAATGTCGAAGCAAGACACTGATGAAGAAAAACCGTTCACGTTAGATGAGCATCTCCTACAGTAATAGATGTTGTTTGCACGCCTGGATACAGATGCCAGGAGACTGCAGTATTTCCTGACACGTCGGCGGTGCTGTTTCACAGACGGCGTGACTCACACACTGACACAGAATGGAGTCTTCTGCAGGTTAATCTGGTCAGCAGGAGGCCCGTCTGTGCCATATGTAGACCACATGGCCTCTGTTGTTCCCTGTGAACCCTGTTGTGATGCACATTAGGCCTAATCTGTAATCCCCACAGTCACTGCTGCCAAACATTTGTTTTGTATATAGATTTATCATTTAAATTATTTAAATTGTTTGTTTGTTAAATCGTGTGGCAAACTAAACGTGGATAGAAGTTAATAACAGGTGTATAATGTGATAAGCCATATTGATGTTAGGGCTATACCCGCAAGACTTTTAATGCGTGAAAACGGCATGACTCGTCATTTCTTTAAAAATCTCATTCCACACTGAAACACCAGAACAACAGGAAAACAGTTCAGTCTCTTCTTCTTCGTCTTCTTTCGGCCGGTATTCAGCAGTTGGGACCGTGGATGTTCTAGTGTTACCTGCACAACTCGACTCTACTCTTTCCGTTGGACAAAAGTTGCGGATAGCACCTGGGTCCAAGCGAGCTGAGACGATACCAGCTCAGAAGGTGACGTGAAAACACTGCGGACTGCTGACTGGTCAGAGAGAATCATCACTACTGTGTCATCGTTGTGTGAGACGGGACGTTCTGAACAAACCAGCCAAGCGACGAGCCTGCTGCTTTTATGTTGTTATTGTACAAAACTTTTAGTATAGTTGTGTTCTAATCTAACCGTTCCTCCTTCACACTTAAACACAAGTCTGGAGCTTTTGTATTGTTCCTCTCTGGATACCATTTCATCGGACAGAAGACTGAAACTGGGAGGAAAAGATGCATTTTCCAATTGAGCAGATAGACGTGACACATTTTTGAAATCGGTGATCACAGAGAAAGTTAGTGGAGGGGGCAGAAAGTTGACCTCGTAACACTTGACGAGACTCGTTTTCAGATTTATCCACTTTTGGAGGTGTTTGGCAGAAAGATCTGTTTCCTGGCTTAGTATGGACTGAAGGCCAAAACAAACGACTGTGTTTTCGTATTTAGCCAGCTTAACGTGAATGTGGTCGTTCTTTCGGGAATGTGATACCTTCTAAATCCTTTGTGTTGATTCAGAAGTTGGCAATCTGACAGGTTCTTTGGGTAAAAATGGCTTGTGAGCAGCACGTACCTCCTTTCTTAGAGCTTTCCCAAAGGTAAATGCTATTTTACTCTATTTGTTTGCCTGTATGTGAACGCCAACATGAGTACATCATGTGAGTAATGGTCCCAGTGCGTCCAAGCTTTAATTTAGACCTTCTCCTCTGCAGCTGTGCCTGCATGTCGTCCCAAAAGACTGTTTACTTCCGTTAAGCCCTCGGGCTGTTGGCAAACACTGTGACCGTAAAGAGCAGGATTAACATATACTGAACAGATCAGTCGCCTCTTCAATGGACTTGTGCCTGAGATCGTTGCTTCATTGAAGTTTCTCTCCAGTGGCACGGATTCATTCTGACATTTCAGCTGTGAAACACGAGAACAGCAGTGGAGTTGGTGTTGTTGGCGGCTCCGTTTGGGAGATGCATGTTTGCCTCCTCCCTCCTCTTGGAATGTATTGTTCTTGTCCTCATTGTGAGAACGGCAATGAAAACACGTCTGCAGGGGGAAGAAGCTGCCCATGTTGGTCCTTCAGGGATCGCCCCCATTGTTTGACTCGCCTGTTGTGAACTCGCTGACGCTCCTTAGCAAATGTTGTCAACTTGAACGGACGCTCACTGCTGTATCCAGCCAAGTAGGAGGTGAAATTATAGGTTGTTGGCTGTTGAGGAGAAGAACCCAGGGTTTAAGCAGCTTTCAGTATGAAATGTGCCGAAGACCTTTAGTCAGTACGTAAAGTTCAGATCTGAGTTTCCTGGAGCTTGAATGAACTATATTCTTCATTTCTTGCCAGTTTCGACTTCCTAATTCAAGTTTGAACTCCAGAGAACCCAAGTTTGAACAATGCAAGTCCAAAACTTGCAAGAACAGGAAGATGCAGTATGTTTTAATCTGGATGGACATAGAGATAACCCGTGCACTCAAGGTCGAGTTTGCATAGGATTTGAACAGGCAGTCAAATGAGTCCTCACATCTCTGCATCTCTGTAAATGTCAGAACAAATTTTCTAGTAGGCATTATTTGGATTAATTGACCACACATTTTATATCTATATAAGTGAGAAGTGGCAGCAGTAACCACTTTGTAATATGCATGCTGGGATACTTGTCTAAACAGAACACAATAACGCTGAAGTAAGAAAAGCCTCCTGGAACAACTGTGGGTTTTGAAGAAGTAACAGCTGTAAAACACCTGGAAATGACTCTTTATATCATCACATGTTGAGACATTCGGTTGTCCAGTTCTCTTAATGCATCCAAGGTGCTGAGTAAAAGCATTTAGATGCCATTAATCTTTACTGCAGTGAACTGTGTTGCCATGATATGGATTACATCAGACATAACTGTTCGAACATAAAACTAAGTAAATACCAACCCACACACCATTTAGTAAAGCTATTAGTTCAAAGCATGTAAGCATGTTTTGTTGTCTAATCACAAGCAGCCACACAAGAACTCTGTCTAAAATCAGCATAAAATGGGTAAAATGATTATTTTAATCAGGAACTATCTGATCAAAGAACAAGCAAACAGGATTATGAATCTGATTTGGCGCAGACTTTCAGTAGAAAGTTACGTACTTTGTCGAAACTTGGTACCAAATATTCCCCTCATTTTTCATTAATCTTGATGCAGAAGCTTTTTGGTCAGTACCACAGAAGAACTCATCTGTGAGACCGGACCTGCACGGGACCAACCCAAACAGCTGTGACTTGAAAGCTGGGAAATGACCACCAGCCCCATCCTGGTTCTCTGGAGACGGCGGAGTCGAAGCGAGCCCGTTGATCTGGTCGTAGACATCTAGTATTCATGGGGAGTCCAGGGATTTGGACCAGGATTAGCAGTGGATTAGTGGTTATGTCAGATGCTGCTGCAGTTTGCGGAGATTACAAGGGATTCGAGGACTGAACGGCCCCCTGACCAAGCAGGAGGAGAGGGAACGCCGCTTGACATTTCTGTTAGAAAACATGGATCATAAAAGCTCAGAACAAATTGTTGGTGAACACGAAACACACCACAGAGTTTACACCAGCCCGCTGACACATTGATCCCTCAGGTACCAGCGATTATTAAAAGCATATTGATTACAGTGTATGAGAGTCAGGAGGGTCATTTACAGTCTGAAGTACTGCATCTCGTAGAGGATGCAGTACTCCTTGCAGCAGCAATATCTTACGTCACAAAAGCACTGAATTCACTTTCCTGACTTCCGAAGATGTTGAAGTCTTATATTTGATTTGCAAATGTGAAAACTACTTCTTCCTATCCGTTATAGCCATTAATATCAGTGATAAAAGAAATCGTCTGCGGCTCCGTGCAGTCAGGAGGTTGTGATACTTCATAGACCCACAATAAACTAATAGAAAGGTCAACAACATGTGGCGAAAGTGGTCTCAGACTTTTGGACCCCACCGATTATTGAAAGAGTTTTTGCTTTCTGAAATTATTCCGCCTCTCTTCCTAACTCTTAGAAAGATGGAACATAAAATCCACAGCGTCCTTTTTTGAATAAAATGTTCTAAGTTCAGCTGAAACTGTGATGAGGCTTCGGCAGTTTCAGTCCAATACAGTAGAGAAGTTTATATTTTTCTCCCGTCTTCTTTCCGTGGACAGTGTTTTCTAGCTGAGCTCTGGTGGTTGGAGAGAAAAACAAAGAGGGAATTTTTTTTTGTCTGACTTGTTCCAGCTTTGTCTGAATTATTATAGATTCAGCATTTTTGCACAGAATAAGGTCTGTGAATTGTCCCCTCCCTCTTCCACTGGAATGGCATTGGGAAGCGGTCTCTTCACGTGACGAGTAACTCTGGAAATGTACATATTTGTGAGTGTTGAATAAGTCCCAACTTGAAAACATGGAGAATAAAGAATAAGTTGACTGAACTTGAGGGGAACATCACAGCTGAGGTAGAAAATCCAAAGATGAACAGAGGAAGAAATCTTAATCTTAATCTGACTTTATCTAGAACTCACATTAATTTAGTTGTATTATCGTTACTACTTCTTCATGCCTCTTTGAAGTCTTACATTTAACCTGATGAACCTGCAGAAACTCTGATTAGTGAAGTGTTGACAGAAGAAACAACGTCATGATTATTAGGTTTTGTTAGAGTCCTTCTAGTAGTGAAGCTAAAATGTAAAGTTTGTCCTTAGAGGAAACGGTTCATCCTCCAGGGAGCAGGAAAGACATCAGGACGTTTCTTTACAATCAGCCACAACTTATGGATATGTCTCCCTGACCCAACCCCCCCACTCTCCTCCCCTCTCTGTGTCTAGGTCCAGCTCTGCCCATGGCCACAGTGGACATCAAGAACCCGGAGATCAACAACGTGAGATTCCACAACTCCCACAGCCACCAGCAGCCGTACCACCTCAACAACATGCTGAGCCACAGCGGCCTGAACCGCAAGGACAAGAAGACCAAAGGCAAGAAGAAGAAGCTGACCAAGGCCGACATCGGCACGCCCAGCAACTTCCAGTGAGTCACACGGCGCATATTTAACATCGCTGAGAGCGTCTGTGAGGGAGACGAGTGATAACACACTCGGCTTTCAGTCATTCGGTTGTGTTATTTTCAATTCCTCAATCATACTGTACGAGGGGATCAACAGTGAGGTCAGAGGTCAAAGAAAAGCAGAGGGCGAGGAGTAATCACGAAGTAGAAGAAAAAGGAGCAGCTGTAACTAGAAATAAAAAGTATATAGAGTGTCAAAACAGAAAGGCTCAAAATATTCTCAAGAAAAGTAAGAATAAGATTTTAATTTAAACTTTGACTGTAGTTTAAAACATTTTCAGCGTTTAATTATGGGCTGTGATTACTTGCCTCTTCAATTTATTTCAAGCAGCCACTTCACATAAACCATGAAAACGATGAGGCAGGAAATGAAAGCTTGTCGTAAGGTTTTCATTATCTATTCATTTATTTTCTTGTTTAATCGTTTCATCTATAGAATAAATAAATAACTCCTCCAGTCTTCTGGTTGGATTTATAGTTTCCCCAGTGAAGCAGAGATTTTCTCAGACTGACATTATTCCACCGTTTCCTCAGATTGAGAGTCAGGGGTTTGATGTGCTCAGAGTTTGTTGTTAATGTGATAAAACAAACACTTCACTTCCTCTTGAAAAAAAAACCTCTTCACAAGTTGAAGAGTTTTGGCGAACGCAGGCGCCGCTGATTTAAAAAATAAATAAATAAATAAAAGTTTGTAGTTAAAAAGGAAGTTCACTAGTGTTCAGTCACAGACGTGCAACTCAACAGAGTCTGAGAGCGCTCAATGACCACACTGTCTCTGTGACTGATGTGTGTGTGTGTGTGTGTGTGTGTGTGTGTGTGTGTGTGGGCTCACTGTTTAACATGCACACATGGTCGCCCACGTGCACATGCTAAATAGTTGATGTACTTCTGTGTGTGTGTGCGTGTGCGTGTGGACAGACACATGTGTTATCTCACCACATATCTGTCCCTTCTTCTTCAGGCACATCGGTCACGTGGGCTGGGATCCAAACACAGGTTTTGATGTGAGTACCCGCTCTACGCACGCACACACACACACACACACACACACACACACAGGAGCACAATAGTGACCTGTGTGGTGGCTGCATGATGACATCACACAATGGGCTGTTGTTGCTTCCTGCTCATATTCACAAACGTATCGCTGCGTCTCAGAAGCCGCAGAGACACAGAATGTTCCAGAGAGAATCAGCTGCAGCCTCGTTCATCCACAGAGCTGATTACTGCAGAAATCAATCAATCAATTAATTAATTAATTAATTAAAATAAATACAGAACCATCTCAGGCTCCTGCTTCATAACAAACTCAAAAATCACCTAATAATCATGGATAATTGTGGCTCTTCAGATTAAAAGATGAAAACCACTCTTTGTTAAAATAGTTGCACTGACCTCACATTATTTTCTAGATGTGAAATGCATCATGGAAGTTTCTTCTAAACACAGACACACTGACCATGTGGTTGTCTCGTTCGTTATCTGTCACTATTTGTTTTCATACCAAAAAAAAACAAGTAATGTGATTTGGTTCAAGGGGAGAAAATAAAATCTGGAGCTGTGAGCTTCTGTAAAGCTGCTGATTCTCATTATTAAAATTCTTAGTGTTGTAACAGAAATGAATGACGTGTTGGATCCTTGAATTTGAGGGAATTGGGCCTTGAAAAGTCCTTGAGTCTGATGTTTAAGGAGGAGAGGGAGCAGCGTTTTATTCACATGATTCACATACGTACTCACAAGGTGGTGTTTTAATTTAGAAAAAAGAAAATAGCTTTCATATTTATTTTTCATATTTAATCAAACCATTAAAAAGAGGGTAAAGAGTTTTGACTTTGAAGGTGTTTAAATATAAAAGTATTCAAAAGTAATGTTAACAAAAAATAACTACTGGAGAAGTTTTAAAGCACAACTCGTCTTTTCCTCTTTCACAGGAAGTGATAAATCAGAAAATAATGAAGTTGAGCTTCTGTACCTCAGAAGGAAAACTGCATTTCTAAATGGAGGAATTACAGCGTCCAGAGCAGAATAACTCAGTTGGATTGTGACCAGGCTGCAACATCACTGTTGTCATGATGTTTGCTGTTATAAAAATGGAGGCTGTGTAGAAACACTGACCGGTTTATAATTATTCATCACTGAGTTCGTCAGACTGACGGGTTTAAGCACGACCCTGGTTTGTTGTCGGGTCGCAGGCAGGTTGTATTTGCACCCGTTGGCCACTAGATGTCACACCAACACTGCATCTGACTCTTACTGTTCACTGCAGAGGGAGAAACTCACAGCTGTCTGCGCTGTTGAGTCGAACAGGAGCAGGAAACTCACTGTTTTCTTTCTTCCGCAGTAAAGTTTTCATCGTGATGCACAAAACATTTCTACATCATCTCAGTATATACATACTGTGTCTCAAAGCAACGACGACGAGCAGCAACAGCCACTGACTACAACTCGAGGCTGCTGGTCTAAAGCCACGTCTTCTTCCTCTCTAACATCAGCTACAGAGAGGCTGCTATCTGAACTCCCTCCCTGTATCTCATCTGAGAGTTATCACCTAACATGCTCTCTCTCTCTCTGGCTCTCCATCCTTATATATTTTAGTTATAATTATTCTGCAGGTGTGCAGGTATGAATCCAGCTCAACAGCCGCAGTAACGAGGCTCGTTTCCTCATCCAGCTCCTCACACAGGCGCAGGATGTAGTTTGACCAGCAGGGGTCATCGGTCAACAGTGTTCTGAACTGTCTTTAATGTCTGTTCCCGCTTCACACACTTTTTTTTTTGAAAAAAAGTTCTCCATGTTCTGTGTTTGTCGACGCCGCAGCTCAACAACCTGGATCCTGAACTGAAGAACCTGTTCGACATGTGCGGCATCTCGGAGGCGCAGCTGAAGGACAGAGAGACGTCCAAGGTCATCTACGACTTCATCGAAAAGAAAGGAGGGGTGGAGGCGGTGAAGAACGAGCTGAGGAGGCAGGGTGAGAGCGCGCACACACACACACACACGCACACACACACACACACGCACGCACACACACACACGCACGCACACACACGCACTGTCTGTTGAAGAATGAAACTCTCCTGGATTTTACTGCAGAATGGCTGAAATGTTGAAAAACACAGATACAGTTATAGTAAATGATTACTTAATTGATTTATTAGTTGATTAGACAATTATTGCCAATTATTTTGGTCATTTATTAATTGTTTTAAGTGTTTTAACCAGTAGAAAAACACCAGCCACTCTCCTTACTCCGCCCATCAGGAATACGTCCGAGATACAGGGATTTAAATGTTTGTGTTTTAATTGATCCACCTGTCCTGCTTACACTGCATCACACAGAGTGATTGACAGCTGCTGTTTACCTCCTGAGGATGTTTGAGTGGAGAACACACACGACTGTGTTACGTATCATCAAATCACAAGTCTGGGATTTTTAAACCTCGTCTGTTAATTAAAAATTAATTGAGTATCAGGAAAAATAATATAAAAAAATGTCATAAATAAACAATGACGTAATAAATGCTTCTTTTCTGAGGCCTCACCGTCATTTTTATTTATTTAAATTCCTCTCGGCTCCGTGTCGAACTGTCGTCTCCTCGCTCTCTGTTATTTTTCCATCAGACGGTTTGAGGTCTGAAGATGAAACGCTGTTTCCTGTCTGACGCTTTTATTCTCTGTGACAGTTTGTGTCCATGTTTTATTCATGTTCAACCTGAGAGAGACGAGAGGAGTGATCCGAATCTGAATCTGAATGTGTGTGTGTGTGTGTGTGTGATCTTTTTCATGCAGCCTCAGTGATTTAAAGATCAATCTGATATCAGTTACCACCAGTATTTGAATATTATTGGTTATGGATTGGATATCGGTGGTTGTTGACACCGTAACCTCCAGCGTAACCTTGGAGCCTGCGTGCGAACAGTGTAGCCCTTTAATCCAGTTGAGCAGGTGAATGTGACATCTCTGTGATGTCATCTTGTCTCTTATCTCTCCCATCCCGCAGCACCCCCTCCTCCTCCTTCCCGTGGCGGACCTCCTCCTCCTCCTCCCCCACCCCACCACGCCTCAGCTCCACCTCCTCCTCCCCCCCCATCCAGAGGAGGCCGGGGAGCCCCTCCTCCCCCTCCTCCGTCCAGAGCACCCGCCTCAGCTCCTCCTCCTCCGCCTCCCTCCCGACCAGGAACTCTGGGTGCTCCGCCTCCCCCGCCGCCTCCCACCAGAGGAGGTCACCAGCCCCCTCCTCCTCCCCACCATCACCACCATCACCAGGCTCCACCTCCTCCTCCTCCTGCACACTGTTCCATTGCCCCCCAAGCTCCACCCCCTCCGCCTCCCCCACTGGCCCAGCAGTCTCCAGTCGGCGGCGGCGGCTCTGCCCCTGCTCCACCTCCCCCACCTCCTCCTCCACCTCCCCCGCCCGGCCCTCCTCCCCCTCCAGAGCTGGACAGCGGAGGCGGAGACTCGCCTCATTCGCCGAGCCCAGGCGGGAAGTCGGCGCTGCTGGAGCAGATCAGGGGAGGGACCCAGCTGAAGAAGGTGGAGCAGAACAACCGAGCACCGGCCTCCAGCACCGGCCGAGACGCTCTGCTGGACCAGATCCGACAGGGGATCCAGCTCAAGACCGTAAGACTGGATCTGATTCAACAGATCAATATATATGTTCAATATATATTTCAATTCTAATCAGAAAATCAATAAATAAAAAGAAAACAGATGAGGAAGCTTCAAAATGTTTCAATTTTACCTGCGCATGAAAACCTGTGATTTCCATGACAACAGAATCACGTGTTTGTAACTAACTGACCTGGATTTGCGTCTCGTTTGTCTCCAGGTGCCGGATCACCCGGAGTCCGGCCCCCCGACGCCGGCCCCCACCGCGGGCATCGTCGGCGCTCTCATGGAAGTGATGCAGAAGAGGAGCAAAGCCATCCATTCCTCAGGTGAGTCCGCCGACGGGCTGTTAGTGTCGTCGTTCAGGGTTCTTACCTGAGCTGAGGCCGTTTCCGGGGAAATAAAGGAAGTTTGATGTTTTTGGAAACGTGCCGACTCGTTTTCCAGCTGTGGGGTTGATGAGAAGATCAATACCAGATACTCACATCTGTTTGTGTGTAAAAAGTCGTCTCTCAGAGGGTCGTGTATTGGGCTGTTTCTTGGTGGGGACTAGACAGAAACCCCAGTTAATAGACCGATCCTTAACTCCGTTTCAAACACCTGTATGTCAGGTTTTTATCTCGTTGGTTTGAGACATATTTAAGATATAATGTGTTAATTGGTGAACTTTAGGGATGATGTACCTGTAAACGGAGCCAGGCTAGCTGTTTCCCCTTGTTTCCAGTCTTTGTGCTAAGCTAAGTTAGCGGGCTGCTGGCTGTAACTACATATTTACAGTACACACGTGTGGTGCCGCAATCGCCAATTATTGGCCAAATAAATATATAATAATGTAAATATATAATAATAGTAATTTTTTAATATTTTTTAGGTATGATGGAATTTAAATGGTTTTGTACCTTGTTTTCAGTTTTATTTTAAGAATCTAATAAACACATTATCTTTTGTTTTGTATTGCGATCACCCATTTATTACATCATGTCATATCAGCCAGTTAAATGGCTCGTTTTTCCCGCTCTTAGAAGTCCAGCCCAGTTTTCTCCACAGGAAAGAAAGGCAGAACTCTAAAGTTTTTACTCTCTGGATTTTCACTCTTTAAATGATCGTTTCGTTGTTTGTCTTTCCCCAGACGAAGACGAGGATGATGACGAAGACGAGGACTTTGAGGACGACGACGAGTGGGACGACTAGCGACGACTCTCCTGTCCTCAACCCAGGTCCCCCACCCTCACCCCTCCTGCACCTATCTCTGACACTAAAATATCTTCTAAAAATCTTCCAGAATCTGACTAAAATTGAAATGTAAATGTTGTATGAATTTGCTGTATATTTATTTTTCTTTATTTTCTTTTTTTTTGTTTTTGCTCTTTGGTTTTTTTATGATTATGATCATTAATCTGTGCAATACCTCATCCGTTAAATCTGCACCCTCGTCATCAGAGACACCCCCCCACCCCCCCACCCCCCCACCCCCCTCCAGGACATCCAGTCATTAGAAAAGCACTTAAATCTGTCATCAGCACAATGTGGAGACACAGCCGGCGACATTTCATTAATTAATAATCAATCATCTAAAACACTAGCTGCTCCACCGAGAGGAGTCGGGAGTCCTCGTGATCCTTGGGAAATATTTCATGTGTTCATTTCTTCATGTTTCATTCCTTTTTGTTTGAGAAACTTTTAAAGGGAGACGCAGGTGCGACCGAACAGGCAGGATCCTCTTTGTGTTTTGACAGCGGTCGCTTTAAATGCGAGATAACACTATTTTCTTACCGTGCTTCTTTTCATACCTTTACCAGTTTTTCCTAATAAATTGTAGTTTAGTCGTGTTATTTTTTCATGAAGACATTCGTTGACCAAAACATGGCGGCCCGGTCGCCTCGCGTGGATCTTCAACTTTTATTTTTTACGTAACGAAAGCCGTTTATTTGCACACAGTTTGTATGATAGTTCAGTTTTGGGTTTTTTGAGTGTGCGTTTGTCAGAAATAATTTTTATTTTATTTCAGGCAGGATACAGTGACAAACACTTTTTCTTTTCTTTTTTTTTTCTTTTAAAGCTAAAGGTTTCGCAGCCTTTTAAATGCGATTTACAAACGTGACTGACGATGTTTGAGTTCGCACATTTCTTCGGCTCGATACAAAAAATATGTCCACACACGTTAACTCACACACACTGTGGTGTTTTGTGGAATGATGGGAGTTTTTTTTTGTTCTGATGTCTGGTTGGTTTTTGTTCCGTTACTTTCTGCAGGAGGAAGCATCAACAGCTCTGGTCAGTATTTCAAACAAATATCACACACTACACAAAGAAACAAAATAATAACAATAAATAAAAAAAAAAAAAAAAGAAAATATCATCCTCTTCCGTCCTTCAGTTAACAAACTATAATTTTATGCAATGCGACTGTAAATGCCTCCTTATGGAGAATAATAGAAAAAATACAAATAAAGCAAATAATGAACCAAATGTGGCATTTGCAAGCAGCTTGTGGGTTTGCCGACGCCTGTGATCCTCCGTCTGTGAACGGTGCAAAGAAAAATAATCGACGCTCGTTTTAACTTGTTCGTCTTTAGAGTTTTTACCGTCCTCCAGCGTAGAGGCGTGATGCTGCATCGAGAAGCCGAGATACTGACATCGAACCTGTGAAAAGGGTTGGGGAGGGGTGGAAGGGTTGGGGGGGTGGGGGGGGGGGGGCAATGAGAAGACTAAATTGTATACTTAAATAAATGTTAATATTTACAGAGAAATTTGTCTCTTGGTGTTTGTTAAACTGATTCTTGACAGACTGAACTCATGAACTCATTGTTTGTACATGAAAACACACTGCAGCAAGAAACAGCAACGACATCCTCACAAGGTAATAAAAGGTTTTAATTTAATCCACAAAAGTATTTATTAACATGATCCATATGATTATTGATGATTGTGCAAACTAATATTGGGAATGTGACGGAGGATTGAGGCTGTTTTAGTCAGATCCATCAGCAAAAACTCAAAACGAGTTGATCACTTTCAGTCGGTGAATCCATCAGTTTCCTGCCTCTTGTTGCTTTAATTAAATTAATTATATCTTCAGGAGTTATTGTTATGTAATACTACATAAAATAATATATAATGATTGTAGGTCATATCCTCGCTACGTTCATATTTTGTCCGGTTTAATATGAAATGTGTATTACATTACTTTCTGTTTGTTAAAAAGGTCTTAAGAAGACCTCAGGTTACCTTTTTAAAGCTTTAAATTTTTTTCTTCCTCTGTTTTATTTTGAAGTCTTGATCCATAAGAAGATATATTTGTGGTTTTAAGAACCATAAACCATGTCAGTGTAGTTTAACATCTCTCTCAGGCTTCTCTCTGCAGCTCTAGTAACAACAGGTCGGTGAGCCAATCAGAAGAGAGGAGGCTCTGAGCCTCTCTTCTGATTGGCTGACTGTTTTCTGAGTGATCCAATAAAAAAATAAAGCAGATTTCAGGTAAAAACACTCAGAGAAACCAAATCCTGCAAGGTTTGGATGGTGGGTCCAGGTGGGCGGGGCTTGGTGACTGCTTTGTTGTGACATCACAAAGTTCCAGAAGTCCTGACGGCTGGTTTTAAGGCTCAGTTTCTGAATACAGGCTGTGTGCATTTCTCTGTGGACTGAGGCTTTGATACTTTCACAGTATTAATATAGAAGCTAGAGCTGATCTATAATCACACTACACATGGACACAGACCTTTAGACTGGAGGAACTTTAAGAAAACTCTGCAACAGTGTAGAAACAGATATTTACAGCAACGACAAAACCAGGTAGCCTTACTATGTGGAGGGTGGCAGGTAAGTTTCTGTCTAGAGGTCAGATTTAGGTTAAAACGTATTTTTTTTTGCGGTGTTTGAGTATTTGTTTTTAAGCCACACTAGCGTCTCGAGGATAAACTGCCATGTAATTGCATACAAATGTTCACGGTCCCCTGAGGGTGATGTTCCTCTGATCCCCCTGACTTCTGACTTTTCCTCCAGCACCACTGTGAGCGTTTTGAGTGAAATATCTCCACAGCTGTTAGATTGGTTAGATTGTCATGACTCAGCTACATACGTTCACGCTCCCCTGAGGTTGAATTCTGATCACTTCCTCCCGTTTCATCCAGTGCCATGCATCGTGAGCAGGATGAACAGATGGGACTTGTGTTACACTGAGTAACACAGTGAGTACGGTGTCAGTAACTCGACTCTGTCTCTCAGCACTGTGTAATGACAGGATTTTATTTCCCTCCAATTAAACATGAGTCGAGCGATCTAAGTGGCATTTTATTAAAGATGTGAAATGTTGTAATGAGGGGGGTCACTTAGTCACAGTAACCCCCCCCCACACACACACACACACACACACATCCCTGAGGGGGGAGCCCTTGTTTACTTTGAACAGCTGTAATAATGAACTTCAGTGAGTGTGTAAGTAACTGGATTAGAAACTGATTCATACACAGACATGGATCTGAAGCTCTGCTGCTCCTCTGCCAGATAAACTCTGTGTGTTTACTGTATTTACATCACACTGTAATTACATCGCAACATAGGAAATCTAACTAAATACAGCTGCTTTACTATTTTGTTTCCTCATTTTGCTTTGCAGACTTCAGACTGTGCTGTTGTTTGTAGACTACGGGACTGAACTTTCTCGATTTCAAGCTTTAAAGGCTTTAAATTTCATTTTATGTTGAAGTTGAGAGTTGAAGTGGCTGAGGCTGTAATGCTCGTGAACTTTTCTACTCTCTGATCATTTTCTTCAGCAGAGTAAAATATGTAAAGTTTGTCCTGAGGGTGGCGCTACAAGTTACCATGTTGTTACCTGAATCAAACAGGTGTATCCTCTGGAGAGTGGTCATTGAGGATGTTTGAGACTCAGCTTGTCGGACTCAGCTGCTATGGTTTTGTTTTTGTTAGCATGCTCATATGTTAACCTTAGCATGTTAGCCTGCTAACACCTGTACCGTGAGCAACATTTAGTAACATGTAGCACGTTAGCTTGTCAGTGTGATAACGTGATGATTTGTACAGCTCCTATATTTTATATATAACATTGACTTTTATTTAATGAGAACTCTTCATGTTGCTTTTTGCAAAACAAAACAAGACAATTCAAAAGCTGAGTTGGGAAGAAATCACCTGTCGTGTACAGTGTGAAGTGTCTGCATCTCTGTCCTGTATCAGTGTGTGTGTTGATGGACAGTAAGCAGCAGCTGCTTCAGTCTGATCATGTAGCAGCTCTGTGGGTTTGTAGTAGAGTAATCCCTCTGCGAGTGGCCTTTATTAGAGAACACAGTGAGCTGATCCTCCTCTATGAGCACAAAGATCTGTCACTATAAACATTTATATTCAAATTTGAATCATTTCGCTTGAATAATTGGATTTAAAATCTGAATCGCATAGTTAGAAATTATTTATAATATATTGATGATAATATCAGATTCATCGAGGCTTATAATTAAAGAAACTGCTGATTTAAACCGATTGTGATGTTGTTCCTGCCTTAAACTCATAAGAACAAGTGCACACAGCAGCCTTTTGTAGCAGAGCTAATTCAAATCATAATAAAAAAGTAGAATCATCTGCAAGACTTAAAAAACCTTATTCTGATCCTGAGCCAGAGGAAAAACTGAACAAGTGGGTAGAGAACCTTTCATGGGTTCAGTGTTAACGAACGTGAAGGCCGAGGCAGAACATAAACTTTTATTTCTCTACACATCAGTTTTCACAGTCGCTTTCACACGGTAACAAAACATAACAACAATAACTGAAACAGGGAGAAGTGCAGTCTGCTGCTTCACTGTGTGACGACTTAAACAACATCCTGTTAAAAAGTGACATTTGAGGTGAAATAAAAATCTTTAAATATTTCAATACAAAGTGAGAACAGTTCAGGTGTGACGAGTCGGGGGGGGGGGGGGGGGGGTTTCAGGTCTGTGACTGATCCACCTGCAACGACAAACATCACACACACGTTTATCAGCTGCAGCAGATTTAAAACTGGGTGGATGGAAGTTCAATTACTTTCCAAAACTTAAAAAAATTACATTTTATTTTTATTATTAAGACACCCAGCAAAAATGATTAGTTAGTCATCTCAAAAAACAAAATAATAATAATAATAAAATAGAATAGGTTATATCTTGGGTTGTAGGGCAGCAGATTTGAGTAAATCATGAAGCACAAAGGTTTAAATGTAAAAGAAATTGTTTTCTCAAGAAGATGATGATGATAAATATGTTGTTATCACAACAACAACAACAAAAAACAATATTCTGAGAAAACAAAGTAATAAAGTTTTGACGACAGGATAAATAAATATAAAATAAAAATACTTGCATCAACAGCCACTATCAGCTTCCACATAGAAGTGCCATCATTACAATCAATATTTAGTGTTGCTTAGGAACTGTGAAAACTATGCATCACTATTGGAAAGATTAAGTGAAAAGCCACGCCCACTACCATTCATTTCATCCATAATTTTATTTAATTTGATCTTATTTTAAAACTGTATTTATCAAGGGCAGGTTTGCTAAGAATGAACATCCTGCTCTTTTCTCACATTGTTCCCTAAACAATCTATAAAACTGAGTTTCCAGTTGAACTGTATGTACGCTGCATTGACTTACATTAATTCCCAGGAGACTTGCTGTTAATCGCTAAATGTCTCACCCCAACCATCACCCCTGAAACCCTGACCTTAAGTCTTAACCCCTAAAACTTAATGGTTCACAACGTGTGGGGGGGGGGGGGAGTCTCCGTGATCCAGCTGCATGAACAGAATCGTCCCCGCAATCTGACAAACAGAAGAACCCACTTAAAGACTGATGTTTACATAATGTTTAAGTTGAATACTTCTATATTGTTTTTTCAGCTCGTCTGCTCTCTTCCCAGCGGCTCCCGGACCAATCAGTCTTATCAAACAGCAGTGAAGAAGTCAAACTATTTATAACCTGACGGAGAGTTGAGGAATTCACGGAGCGACAGAAGCTGCCCTCTGATGACAGCAGGCTCTCGGCAGACGGGGGCTAATGGCTTTTGGAGGCTGAATTATGTCTGTGATGCTTCCACTCAAGCAAAACAAAATTCCTTCAAACCCTAATATAGATCAGTCAGTGACGGACTCACAGGAAGTCTTACCCTTTTTAAGGCCCTGATGCTGCTTCCGCGAATCGCCGCCATCAGGTCGTCACGGCTCGACCTCTGCGGCGGCGGCAGGTGGGCCGGTTCCTCTCGTTTCTTCTGCAGCGACGGTTTCAAGCCGTTCTTCAGGTCTTTGAGAATGTCAGCGCTCTCCTTCTCGTTGGCGCCGTTCTTCAGCTTCTTTGACCTCGGTTTCCTCTGGTTCGACTGACCCTTCGTGCTGTTTGAGCTTTCGTGCTGTTTGACCATTTCGGCGATCTTCCTCGTGGGCGGGTCATGGGATGGAGGAGGAGGAGGAGGAGGAGGATTTCTGTTCTGCTTTTCAACAATCTTAGAAGATTGCGGCGGCTTTTTTGAAGGTCTTTTTTCTGCAGTTGAAGCAGAAACTTGTCCCGACACCTCTGGAGGACTCTGTTCCTTCTTCTGTTGAAGCCTCCTCTGTCGCTGTTGGTCCTGGTTGCGTGTCAGGATGCCGGTCGCCGTCATCCTGGGGCCCGGGAGGTCGAACTGGTAGCCGAGCTTGAGCAGAGTGGTGTTCTCCCTCAGCAGCTGGACCATCTCCATCTCCACCTTACCCCCGCAGATGTGCCTCTGGTTGTGGAAGCGAAGCTCCACCAGCGTCCTGTTGTGCTGCAGCGCCGCCAGCAGAGCCAGGATGCCTTGACCCGACACGAAGTTGGACTCGATGTTCAGGTTTCTGATGGAGCAGTTTTCACGGAGCATCTTGGAGATGGCAAAGGCGACCCGGTCATCGGCGTGGGTGTTAGCGAGACTGAACATGTGCACGTGAGTGTTTGTGCACAGGGCCTCGGCAAAACGAAGCAAGGTCTCCTGGGAGATGTCTTCGATGTTGTTGAGGTTGACTTCGTTCATGGCGGGATCGTCACCCAGAATCTGCTCCAGAGCTGTGTCGATGATGATGGGGTTGCCGCTCGCTCGGTCAGAGGTCGTGTTCAGGTTTTGGTCTGTGGTTTCAGTCCTCCTCAGTTCACTCCTCGAGCCTTTTGAGACGCCGTTCCTCTGGGGACATTTACTCCTGATCGGCGCTTCCTTTTTACACTCGTCTTTCTTTTCTGCCTCGTTTACCTTTGCGTCGTTTTTCCCAGAAACACTCTGCGCTTTCTTCTCCTTATTTGAAACCTTCTTCCTGTCACTGCCCAGAGTCTTGCCGGTGTTGCTGCCGCTCGCTGACACTCGTTCCTCCCTGCTCTTATCTGGCCGCCCTTCCTGCAGACGATAACAGGACAGAAAATGAGGTCGAACCCTGACATTCTGCAGCCCCAGGGCTTTTAATTAAGAACCCTCTCCAGCGCTGGCAGCCGCTCATTAAAGCTGGCATTTCTCAGACAGGCTATATTTTTAGACTGTTTTTTCCAGTGACACGTTTAAATAAAATGGACACACGTGACACTTTCTACATCATTATACATAATAAAGTTTCATTCTCTCGTTGGACTCAAAGTAAAAAGCTTCATATCAAAACCACACACAACATGGGAGGAAATATCCCGATTTTTAGTCCATCGTATGGGTCACGTTCTTGGATCCTACATTTCTCAAAATGCAATTGGACCTTGACTGCTTGGTTAAAAAAAACATGTCTCTTTTACACCTCCAGTTTGTGAGGAACTCTTAACCCTGACAGGATCACTATGCTCATTATCCTCTGGAGTCTTCAGCAGACATATATATATATATATATATATATATATATATATATATATATATATATATATATATATATATATATATATACACACAACTGTTGTTACAAGCGGAGTAGTGCTAATGTGATGAGTCAACTGATCTTAAAGTGGAAAATTGTTGGAGTGGTCCTTTAATCCTAAACTGAAACTGAATCTTTTTTCTGATTTTAATTTTAAAGAATAAGTTGTGAGGGTGTTGATGCGGAGTCTTACTTTGACAGCGTGAGACAGTTTAGTCGCGTCACTCAGATCTATTCATTCTGCATGTTGTCTTTATTACAGTCTATCTGCTGTTTGCTGCTGGTCATGTTCTGCACAGTTTGATTTACTGGAGCTTGTTTGAAGAAAACCAGAACTGAACCTGACGGTAAATGAGCTGTGAACCAAAACTACAAAATAAAAAAAGCTAAAAAGCTTCGTACAACTTCAGGGTTGTTAATAATTCCACCCATTTCAGATTACATGTTGCTGTTTAATTGTTAATGTGAAACTTAATAGTGCAGCTTTAAACATTCTTGTCACTTGAAGTTAACAGAATTTCTGACCATAGGTTTTCTTTAATGCGACTTTAACTATTTAGTTTTTTAATTTTCTCTTGAAACCCGTTTACAGAGACTTGAAACTTGCTACTGTAAAGAGATAATCAATCACAGTCGATATTTGATCAAGTGTTATTCTGTCAAAGTTAATTATCGTGTGCTGATGCAGAGACAAGCAGAAAAAAACTCTCTTTGCTGCTGTAACATCCATGAACTGGATGTTACAGCAGCAGAGAAGCTTAACAGAGAAGACAACAAAAACAAAAACAACAACAACAACAACAACAAATCATCAACAAAAACATGGATGTTGTAAAAAGATCATTTTGTTTTAGTCTTTTCTTGCATTAAAAATGTTGCACATCAGCAGCTAACTGTAAAATCTGCATGAAAGGCACCAAAAAGTTTCCTAAAACTCCACTCAAATGTATTTCCTCAAGACGATAACAAAAAACTGAAAATCATTCATCAAAAAAACTGATGGATGATTTCACAGATTTTCAGCAGAGATGTTGTGATTAATTGTCTCTTGGTAATTAAAAAAAACTCAGGTACTGATTTTTGTTCTTACCTGTACAACGTTGGACTCCACCTTCTCGTCCTCCTGCAGCTTCTTGTTCTCCTCCTCCCAGTACTTCAGCAGAGCGTCCCTGTCAAAGTTCCCCGTCGGGGTTTTGGCGGTCTGGTCTTTCTGCCTCAGGCCGATGGGGACGTTGTTGTCGGGGTCGAGGTCGGCCAGCTCTCTCTCCAGCTCCTGGAGCTCCTCTGAGGACAGCGTGGCCAACAGCTCGTCTTCGTCCACCTCCTCGTACTTCTTCAGCTCCCTGCCGTACCCCAAGGTACTCATGGTTCAGTGCTGGTTTCCGGACTCCCCAAAACGCTTTTAAATCTCTAACTTCAACTCTTTTCTTTGCACTTTTACTCCTCGGATACTTGATTAAATCTTCCTTAAGTTGTTCTCTCTCTCCTGCTTTGCTTCACTGGCTTGTCCTCCATCAGATTCCCTCAGATCAGGGATGCTGTGGGTGTCTGGTGACTCCTTGTTCATCTACTGTGTCCCAGCTGCCAGAGGATCCTGACGGGGAGAAGGGGGAGGGCCGCCATGCCTGTGATGGTCCTGTCTTTTTTTAGGGTGTTGGGTGTTGGTGGTGTGGTGGGGGGGGGGTCAATGAGATAGGTTTACTGCAGGAATGTGAGCCCTCTGAGTGGCCTGCACTGAGAGCTCATCAGCGACTCGTGCCTCGAAAGAAAAGAAGGGAACAAAACTCTGCTGGGAGACATTGGAGATGAAGCACAGCGGCGTTATGTAACGTGTCAGGACACAGAAACACGCCGTGGTTGTGGTGTTGTCGGGGAAACACTTGTTCCCCCCCGAGGATGATGGGATTATGTACAGTGCAGCTCCGGCTGGCAGCGGGGGAGGACTGATGGTGGACGCTGATGTTTACACCAGAACACAACAACATCAAGTCAGGACAGACTGACCTGTAAGACTGTAGAATAAAAACCTGCAACTTTCTCATGGACATTTTCATCTCCAGAGTTTCTCATGTCAAGTTCAAAACTGAATGTCATGTCAAACAAGAAAGATTAACTACAGCGATAAAAGAAACTCTCCCGGTGCCAATCAGATAAAAGCAGTAACTGCTCTGGAGCTTCTAATCATCGTCTTCATCAGCAGTGGCTGGTTTGTTGTGTGGTTGCCAAGACAACCATCAACATGCATCCGTCCCTGAGCGTGTTTAACAAGCTGTATCATGTTACATGTCTCATCCTAAATATGCTGTAAATTTGACCTTTGACCTGGATTACTGCTGATGAGCATCAGTCATCCAGCTGCAGAACAAAGGACCAAAGTGGTGATTGCTGCGTGTTTTAACCACAGACTGTCAATAAAGATGGAAGTAGCCTCCGCTCAGAGTGAGCTGCTTTACCGTCGCCATCTTGGCAGTTTCTGATTCCGAACCTAACTCTCGGTTAATCGGAAAATGGATAAAGAGGTGGAGCAGAGACTTTAATACATGCCATTTTGTGGCAAGCATACACTCACCCACCTGTCACTCAAAGCAGCCACGCCCTCAATTATGTGGAACTTTAAGGCAGAGCCAATCAGAAGAGAGGAGGCTCTGAGCCTCTCTTCTGACTGTTTTCTGAGTGATCCAATAAAAATACAGCAGATTTCAGGTAAAAACACTCAGAGAAACCAAATCCTGCAAGGTTTGGATGGTGGGGCCAGGTGGGCGGGGCTTGGTGACTGCTTTGTTGTGACATCACAAAGTTACAGAAGTCCTGACGGCTGGTTTTAAGGCTCAGTTTCTGAATACAGGCTGTGTGCATTTCTCTGTGGACAGAGGCTTTGATACTTTCACAGTATTAATATAGAAGCTAGAGCTGATCTATAATCACACTACACATGGACACAGACCTTTTTACTATACGGGACCTTTAAGATACAAATTTGTACCATTGACCAGCTGCAAACCCTCTCGCCAGTGTTTACCTTTGAGGGAACAGAGAGTCCAAAATGGAGGGAGCTCTCTTATAAGCTGTGTGGTACCATGGACAGTTTATATTGTAATAAACTGTTCCATAAAAGAGACAACTGCACATCTTGTGTAAATAAACTTGAATAAACAGTGTTAGCTTGTTGTCTGGCTTGTTACTCAACCAGCGAGGCCTGCAGTCAGTCAGTACTACACCAAGTTTCCAGCACCTCTTTCTTTGCAACGATGCACAGATGAATCTTGCTGTGTGACTTTCAGAGTCTAAACAGGAGCTTAAGTTGGGAGCAACTTGAAAGCTCAGACCTCCACTATGGAAGCAGGTATTAAAGCCGACAACAAGGGCGTAGATGGTCGTTATCTCTCCGCTCTGGTGCTTTTTATTGGCAGGATTGTATCATGTGTGATGTGCATCGCTGCCCTCTTCTGTTCATCTCTTTATTTAAAGTTACTTTCTACGTATTGTGGGTTATTCCTGATGCCAGCAGCGGTGCTGTCAGCATCTATTTATAAGAACGTGTTCTCATTTTGCAGCTAACTTTATCCGACATGCTGATATGAGCGTGTTCTTCGTGGACTTCATCAGAGAATACCAGCTGCTGCCAGACGTAAATAATAAAGTGATCTGCCATTGTTGGTGCTGCGTGTTGTCATGCAGCTGTTCCTATTAATCTGGGTTACTGCAGGTGAGAACCAGAGAGAGTCCACCTCAGAGATAAACGCTGTGTTTCAGGAGAGCTGAACTTCACCTTGAGTGTGTCTGTGTTGTTTTAAAGTTAATCATCCTAAAGATAACACTGCATGTTAAAGGGCCTTTAATTAACGGCGCTTGCAATTATGATGCGACAGCTGGTGGAGGTGTAGATGTCGAGCACCAGATAGTGATAGTGTCAGTTGAACATATTTATATTTTTATAATAAGGAAACTGAAAGAAGCTGAAGATAAAGTCTGATTCAGTGTCACTGATTTAACAAAAGAGAGAGATGACACCTGAGATGTGTAACGTACTCCTGGTTTTATTGTCTCCCTTTAATCTGTAGGTGCTCTGCTTTGTTTTAACACATTAACACACCTGCTGCGGTTGCGGCCGCCTCAGATCTGACCCGATTTCCAGCTGGATGTGTAAACAGTCTTGGAGGTCGTTCAAAACAATGTGACCTCCCTCTGTTATCAGGTTCGCAGGTGACCTGCCAGAATGCAGAGCCGTGTTGTTGTTGTAGTTATTTCTGCAGGTCAGGAGGTTAAATTTAGAGTCTGTCATCAGGAGGACGCGGGTCACACTTTCTCTGCGTGTTCGCTGTCTCTCTGTGTTGTGTTATGAAAATGAGCAGCTGCAGTTCCCCCAGCGGCCACTAGATGGGGAGAACAGACTCAACTTCTCATGAGAAAGGCAGCAACTTGATTCAGACTGACATTCCCATATATCGAATGGATTGCCATGAAATGTGGAGCGGACATTCTTGTTCCTCAGAGGATGAATTCCAGTGACTCTGATGATTCTCTGATATTTTTCTCTAGTGCCACCAGCAGGTCAAAGTTTAAACTTATTCAGTGAAATATCTCCACATCTAAAACATGAACAGGCACGACATCTGGTGCTGACGTTCATGGGTCCCACTAAACATATTGTAATTACATAAAACACAGAACAAACATATTTACAACTGTTAGAAATGTGAGAGTAGAAACTTATTCTTAATACTGATAACGTCATAAATTCTCAGACATTAGTGAGGACATGACTTTGGCTTTTATTTTATTTCTAATTTCTCCTGTTTTACTCGTATATTTTCAAAAGAAACTTCCCAGTTTTCTTTATCTTGGTAAATTCAGCATAACAATAATAATAATAATAATAATAATAATACTTCCTGCAGATGTTTCACATTAAAAGTCTACCAGGAACTGGATGGATTATGCCCTTTAGCCACTGAAAGGCTTTTAATGTGAAACATCTTTGCAGAAAGTGAGTTTTACTGACAGTAAATCAAAAGTGCTCGAAAATAAAATGGCAAAGTAGCGGAGACTGGAATTAATTACCGTTGAGTAGTTCTTCAGACGTGAGCGTTATTTCAATTTCGGCTTTTATTTGAGAATTTACAGTATATACATTTCCTGCTTTGGGTCATGTAATGGTCTGAACTTCACCTGGTCTGGTAGATTTCCTGAGTCACCTGACGCAGTGATGAAGTGACAATTATCAATGACTAACTGCAGATATTTTCTGGTTATTTTGTGCAACAGTCGGGACAATGATAATCTTAGTTAATGCCCCTTTGAAACAATGTTAAACAAAAATCATTTACAGTCATACAGTACGAATCAGGGCTTGTATTTATCAAACTGCTTGGACGTAATTCAATGATGAAAAGTAAAAATTCAAAGATGATTGCAGTGCAAAAACAGAGGCGAACACACTTTCATGTTTTCATGTGACACATTAGCTGAAGCAATAAGTACTAAAATTAATGTTTGAATTAACAAACTAATTAATGAACATTTGACACAGTGTTACTCCACTTTTTTCCCCACATAATTTTTTTTTTCTGTAAATATATTATATTTTTGCTACTTTCACATATTAATAATTAAATACAAAGGATTTCATGCAAATATAATATCTATTTACTTAACATACTTTTTTTTCTTATGACATACAGTATATACTGCATACTAATTGTCATGAGAAAGTGTTTTAGAGGTTAGTACATAAATTATCAACACAACCAAACAACAACATGATGTCCTGACTCCTCGAACGTCACTGCCACTGAAACTTTACGAACAGAAAACAAAATGTCTTTAATACTGTTTTGTTGTAGTTGTTGGAGTGTAGAAATGTGTGTTATTGCTCACACTTTTTCTTCAGTGTATCTTTTAAAAGTTTGATAAATACAGGCCCCGTTACATAAACCACAAAAGTAAAAAAATCAAAGTTGCTAATGTTTAAGACGCAGTTGATCGGAGGGAACCCGTCCCCTCAGTCCTCCCTGCAGATGATTTTGGAGTACAGGTCGTTGTCTTTGAACAGCAGGTAGTCCTTCAGCCTGTTGGGCAGGTGGACGGACATGAGGCCGCTGCAGCTCAGGTGTTTCCGGATCACCACTCTGCTCAGGTGAGCCAGAGAGCGAGGGTTGCCTGGAACCACAGAGAACAGTGGTTTGTACCAAAGTGACACCAAGCATGTCTCCATGTTATTAACCACAGAGCGAACTCACGTGTGGTCCTGTGGATGTGAGGCCACTCTTTGTGTTTCTCCAGGATCTTGGTCAGTTTGCCGCAGAGAGACACCTGACCAACGTACTCCAGGAGGATCGGCACGACTCGGCCCACCAGGTTCACCATCCAGGAGACGCTGACGAAGTCACAAAACTGGACAACAGAGGAGATTCGTGTGACACAGACAGGTAGCTAACACCTTTACGTTGAACTTCCACACTCAAATTACTGTTAAATTATTGTAGCTGTAATGAACTGCAGCCTCTAGCGGTCACCAGCTGGACTTTGGACTTGATTATCATTCATTCATATATTTTCATCATATATCTGCTTATTATTTTAAAATGAAAAATCACAATTTCCCAGATCTGAAAGTGTTTTTACATATCATGCTTTGTCTGACCAACAATTCAAAGATATTTAAAAAGACAAAGGAAAGTTGCAAATCCTCGTTTTTAAGAAGCTGGAACCAACAAAATGTTGTTTATTTTTGTTTGATAAATGACTCAAAATACTTGTAGATCTTCTGCCGCCAAAACCAATGTCAAACAACATCCACCAGGCTTAAGAGAAAAAAAATGAAAATCATAGTAAACAATCTGGATCTGTGCCAAAATGTAATCAGTTCGTCGTTGGCCCACGACCCGTCCCTCCGCCAAGTTTGGTGCAAATTGGTTCAATACTTTTTGCGTAATCCTTCTGACAAATCAACAAACAAACCAGGTTTCATGCTGTGAAACTTACTAATTACTTCTTTGGTAAGAAAAGAACTCACAGTGACTTTGTCCTCCTGATGCTGTGAGTATTCAGACTCGCTCAGCTCGTCCCAGTCGTCGTCATGGTCACAACAGAAACACTTTTCGGCATTGTAGCCGTTGTTGAGCAGCAGCCTCATCATCACCTCGTCCTTCAGGCAGTACTGCAGCGCTGTGGGAAACACTGTGTCGTTCACCACCGTGAAGTAACAGTTCACGTCAGCTCTGGCCGCCAGCAGCAGCTTCACGATCTCGTAGCGTCCTGACCGAACCGCCACCAGGAGGCAGCACAGCGGGTCCAGGTCGGGTTTGGCTCCCGCCTTCAGCAGTATCTCGGTACAGGTCGCGTCCCCATTGGAGACAGCGAAGTACAGCGGGCTTCTCCTCATGTCTCCGTAGTTGTCAGAGATGTGAGGGGCTAACAGCGCGTTCACGTCGAAGCCTTTCTGCAGCAGGAGCTCCAGGCAGTGAGCGTGGCCCCCGTCAGCAGCTGAGTGGACGGGGCTGTGGCCGGACAGCCTCAGAGCCCGCCGAGTGGTGATCGGGATCAAGATCCTCAACGCTCTGATGGAGAAAAAGATTATTCTAGAAAAAGTGCAAAACATCTGAAACTAATGTACATGAAAACTGGAGAGCCTGAACATTTCACAAAATATTACCTTCCTTGGAGGCGAGGCTATAGATCACTCTCTGAACGGACAGATTCACTCCCAAAGTACTGATAAAAACGATTTGTTTGACTATCAATGGGATTGATAGCAAAATAAAAAAGGTATTGCCCTCCACTTCTGTCTGTCCAACAACACTTTCCAGACAAAAAGTTTCCAGAACTATGGAACCAAGGGATTTAAACTCAGGGACTCACCTGGGATCTGAAATCTGAGGAACCCTAAAGGTTGCTTTGTTCTTCCTGTGGCTTGATGTTTGAGTTGGATGTGTTAAATAAGGAGACTGAAACCTCCAGAACACCACAGTGTGTTAGATGGTTATTTGTTTCTACCTTATTAAGTAACGTTTCAGCAAGTAAAGCCTCGTTGTGTTGTTCATTCCCGAGTTTTTCGGCCCCTCTTCTTCGAACTAGTCCCAAAGCCGACAACAAGCCACCGCGTTAACGGGTGTGTAACATTGACGTACTCACAGGTAGTGTCCTTCGTACGCCGCTCGGTGGATGGGCAGCTGGGAGCTCAGGTTGTGGATGTTGGGGTTTGCTCCGTGCTGCAGCAGGATGTTGACACAGTCTGGATTCCCTGAACCCGCGGCATCATACAGGACGCTGTCGCCATTCGGCGCCTGAGCGTTTACGTCAGCACCTTCATGTGAAAGCAGAATAATTTGTAAATAAATTGGACCTTTCATCCGTTGCTTAAGTTGCTGTGTTATCTTAAATAAAGTTGGAGAAAGGCTGCAGAAGAAATCTTTCGCTAAATCCGAAAGAAATGACCAACTCAGATGAACCATGAAGGATGTGATGCCAAGATCATGGCACATTCAAGACCTGATGGCCAGAAATGTCCTGATATTAAATCATAATCAATTATTTTGATAAGTGATGATAAGAGATTTGATCCATTGATAGCATAAAGATAGTGATTAGTGCAGCTTTAAACATAGCTGGTTTAATTAATAGTGTGTTTTCAACCCAGAACAATGGAACAATAAAAGAGATGTGAAATGGAAGGGTTGTGTGGTATTAGTGGTTCACCATGTTTAATGAGGAGCTCCAGGACTTCAGCGTGGCTATATTCTGCAGCAATGCCCAGAGGAGTCACTCCGTGCTGGTCAGTCTCCAAAACCTGACCTCCGTTCTGCAGCAGGAGCTCCACGACGTGGACGCATCCGGCCCTGGAGGCCTCGTGCATGGCCGTCCACTTCTTCAGGCACACCTGCTCCACCCGAGCTCCTCCAGCTATCAGACAGGAAGCCGTCTGAAGAGATCCGGCTCTGACCGCTGCAGGGAGGACACGAGAGGAGGAGGGACTGACGGTGAGGACGGACAAAACTTGTCTCGGGGCATCGCTACATGTCAGACGGCGTCCTGACCTAAAAGCAGAGGAGACTCGTTCTTGCTGTTGGTGGTGTGAGGAGAAGCTCCGTGGTCCAGCAGCATCTTCACATTTTCCACCAAACTGGCTTTCACTGCTAAAGTCAGGAAGGTCTCACCCTCCAGAGTCTTTTCCTCCAGAGTCAAACGGAAAGACGCTGAAACACAAGTTACACTTTATTTCACTGAATTCAGCTCGAAAATCAACTTCTGCAGCAGCACATACTGACTCATGGGATCATCTGCTAACACCAGCTGTTTAAAGCCTGATGGAAGAAGCTGAACAAACATCATACACTGTATTAACTGTTCTGCATTCATCCTCTCATTTGGAGCATCCTGTTGACTGGAAGACAAAACAGCAAAAACACAAAAATAAGATAAAAACAGAATCATCTTTATTAAAATTGTAAAAATTCCAGATTTAATACTTCAAATATCAAATATTTTCACATTTTTAGTATGAATTGATTGTAATGAATTAAATTAGAATCATTTATGTTATAATTTAAGACATTATCAGTGTTAAAAATGTAATATTTCATACATATATTGTCTTATATCTGTAAAAGTGAAGTGATATAAAAAGATCTTTGTACAGCAGCTTATATATTTAACGAATCTTTAAAAATAAATGTTAATGTAGTGTATATTGGATTTTGATAATTAATTAAAAAAAGCAACAACAACCAGTAAGAATCTCATTGTGCTGCCATCTAGTTTAATCATGTGAAGTAAAAGTTTGGACCTCTTACCCACCGTACAGCACCGTCTCCAGGACCGAGGCCAGAGGTTGCACCGCCGCCCTGTGCAGAGGATACCGGCCTCGCTCATCCACCGCACTGAAGGCTGCTGGGAAATCACAGAGCTCCTGCAGCGCCAACATGTCGCCTGCAGAGACAGTTTCAGGTCAGGAGTTTATCCTGTTTCTGAAAAGTAGGACCACATTTCCCATCAGCCACGGCGCCTCCTGAACTTTGTGTGTTCAGGGATGAATCCCGTTAACAGAGCACCAGCAGCAGTTTGATTTAAAGTCACCAGTGAAGATCAGCACCTTCTTCCTGTTTTGTGCCCAAACTTGGACTCAGATATGTTTGTGTTGTGTAAGTGTCTCCGCCGGTCTCATTACCTGAGCACAGAGAAGCATCATCTCTCACAAAGTGACAGATATTAATGAATATCTTTGAATATCTTTGCAGTTGTGATGTAAAAAAAAACAACTGTATGTGACCTTCACCTCGTTCAATGGCGTCCACAAGCTTCAGAGCTTCACTCCTAAACATACAAACGAGAAGATGATGGTACATTTTTAGAAAAAACGCATCATGTGATCAAGGTTTTGAGGATCTGGACGGTGACGCTGGTTCATGCTCGTACCTCCCTGATCCCGACAGGTGTTCCCTCTGACACGACTCCTGAATGATCATCTGAACGTCGCAGTCCAGGAGCTCGTCTTCATCCAGGTCGTCGGCTGCATCCATCCCTCTGACGTCACACAGGTGCAGTCACACAAAGCCACGACTTCAGTTCAGCAACAGCACAAGTCATAACATTAACTTCTGCTAAAAATAACCCTGATCTTTATACTCAAACTAAAAGAAATAATCTGTTACCTGCTAAATTAACAGTTAAGAGACATGTTTGTCTGTAGATGCAAAGGTTCTGTGTTGATCTTGGTTCCACTGTTATAAAGTTTTACTTAAGTAAAAGTACAAAATGTTATATGTTATAATGAAAATGTTACTTGAGTAAAAATAGTATAGTCAGGAAAATCTACTTAAAGTACTAAAAGGTTCCCAACGCAGACAAGTGTCCTCTTTGACTATTATAATATTATATATTAAATCATTAGATTGTTATTACTCGTGTGTTAATGTGGAAGCAGCATTTTAATGTTGCAGCTTTATTGAAAGTAATTTTAACTACTCTATATTGGACTACAACTAATGATATTAATGTTTTCATTATGGATATCTTAATAAAACGAGAACAATCTAATTCACTATAAATCCATCCATAAGTAACACGATGACAGAATCTGAAACTATTTTACATGAATTTCCCTGAGAGGATAGATAAAGTCTGTCAATCTGTTTTGTTCATGGGTTTCAAACACTCTGTAATAAAACATCTGAAAGCAAAACTCCTATCAGACGGGGTCCGTGGTCTAATCTGTGTCGGTTTAGGGGAACGTCCTTGACTTGAAGTTTGAGAACCTCTGGTTTTATCTATAGCTAAGTTTAGTAACTGCAGCTTTTATCCAGGTGTAGTTGGGTGGAAGTATTAAGTATTTCCCTCTGAAATGTTGTGAAGAAATAGAATAGAAAGTAGCAGAAAATGGAAAATGCTCAAGTAAAGTACAAATACCTCAGACTTGTACTTCAGTGCTGCAGTGAACGAATTCTCCACCACTGACTGTTGGGAACGTTAACATTTAGGAATGAAGTGGGTCAGCAGCTGTCAGAGTAAACCGAGAGGCCGAGACTAAAACCACCTCCTTTCTCTTTCCTGAGCTCAAACTTTTTTCTTTTTTTGTTTTGTTATCAGCTCTACTTTCAGGACACTTTGACCCCTGACCTCGTTACTGTCGATCAGATATAACACGGGCAGCAGCTACACAGTCTTTGACTTTTAACATCACTCTGTTGAGGAGAATCTGAAAAATACACCTGTAACGTTATAAAGCCTAAATTTCATTTTTCTCACCTGGTAAATGTTGAATTCGCAGGACGAAGCAGCAGCAGCAGCAGCTCAGTGTTTGTGTCGTGGCTCAGCTGCCCCCCCCACACACACACACACACACACACACTCCCCCTCTCAGGGCCCACCCCTACTTACACACAAACACACACACACTCCACCATGCTATTTATAGGTGTCACCTGTTCCCGTGTATTTAACATGCAGGCCGCTCCACTGCACTTAATGGAGTGTAAAGTCACTCTGCACATTCTCCAGCGCTAATGACAAACAATAATGAGCCGGCCGCTCGTATGAATATTTATCACGTCATTAAGATTCATCAGACGAAAACACGGAGATCCGGCCACGTGCTGTCAGACGACAAATCGATGATGAACCTGCTGAAGAAGAGAGTGAAGTGACTGGTGGCAGATTTACAGCTCTGACCTTTGACCTCTTCATTAGCATTTTGAGGGGTTTTTGAGAGCGTTGAACATGCGCCTCAAAATGAAGGGAATAAGTACATCACTGGTGGGAAATAACTTCACAGGACAGGTGACTGAAGCTTCACATTTAATGCAGTTATTGCAGATGAGTCGTCAGATCACACGAGCGTTGAACCTCCATTGACATGAGATGCATCAGGTGAACAATACTCAACAATCAATAAGGCGATCAGCACTGAAACTAAAAGGATTTACATTCATACATATGGAGAGGAAAACTAAAGTTTTCCAGGCCGATTGGACGACCAAACTTTTAAAACGCATCACAAATGTAAAGTTATTTCATAACACAGTCTGTCCCTGTAGTTTTTAGCAACAGTTGCTCAAACATGATGAAATAGTACATTCGTCTGGGACTATTTTTAGCGGCGGATTAATCCACATTTGGTGCTTTAGTGCGTGTTCATGGTGATGAAGAAACATGTCGCCTGTTACAACAGTTCGGCTCAATTACGTGTTTTTGATAGTTTTTATGAAGAGTGGAGCTCTGCGGCTCAGAGTTGGTTTTGTCTTGTAATATGTAAAATGGTGATTTTAGAGCTTCTTGCATTAAATGTTGATATTTCAAAAACAATTGCAAGTGGAATTGGAATCGTTTTAATTGCTGTTAAATTAAGAATCGATTCAGAATCAATGAATATGGAGGAAAAAACTGTAAAGTACACTTGACATGCAGTAGATGGGTTGAAATGTTATTTAAAAAAAAGCACCTATTATGTATCTAATATTTACATTTTCTGTAAAAACACAATCTATTATAAATTGTACTTTAAAAATATTGATATGTTTAATAGAAATAGAGATTGCAAAGATTTTAAAATAGTTACATTCCTTAAAAACACGCAGGACTCTTCACATGATGCGTTCAGGGTCCCGGTTGTAGAGGTCGAGCTCCTGGTACAGTATGAAGTTCTTCAGTCTGGGAGGGAACACGTGCGAGTTCATGATTTCATGGTTGTTGAGTCTCTTCAAGGTCAAACGGCTCCTGATGTTCAGCCTGCAGAGGTGCCTGAGGGAGCGAGGGCTGCCTGGAGATCAAGGTTCAGAAAAATCATTATTACTTTATTAATTCATGCACGAGTGAGAGGATGAAACAGAATAACAGGGAGTAGAACATCACGACTTTGTGCAGAGACAAGGCTAAATCACTGCTTGAAGTAGTTCTGCTTGTTTTTATAAAAGTGTGACGATTTAAACTCACTGAGGATTTCACATATATCGGGCCACTCTTTCTGTTTCTCCAGGATCAGTCTGAGTTTGGAGCAGATGTGGATGTGGTTGACGTAGTCCAGCAGAATCTGGACCACGCTCCCGGACAGATGCTTGAGGCAGCAGAGACTCATGAACTCGCAGAACTGAGAAGAGACGAACATTCAGAAGGTTATTTATTTATTCTTCTGTCAATGTGTATAAGAGCAGACTCATGAAATGTAACTTTTTCCACCTTACTCCACGATAAAAACATATTTTCCAGCATGCAGCTGTATCTACAGGCGAGACGGGGCTCCCACTTGTGGTCTCTGCTGCTAAAGGGAAATTTAACCCCTTGTTTTTTGTATTTAGTTGCTTTCTCTGCTGAGACGTTCATCTTGAATGATTTTAAAAAGTTCAACTTGCTGTTTAATGCAGTTTAAAATAGAATTAACATTAAAAGGATGAAAACAATGTAAATATTAGCAAAAACTTAAATTATGATGGAATTGAACATTTTGGTTATAGTCCTTCAGATTTCAGTCCTGGTTGATCATTGAACATTGATATCTTTATAGTAAGCTAAGCTAAGCTAAGCAGCTGTTTGTTAGTTTTGCTAACGCTACATAGCCAGCATTAGCGTTAACAGCTTTTTACTCACCAGTCTTGGCAAGAGTCTCAGCCATTGTGTTGCGTTTACTTGACAAGAGGTTATAATACGACCTCTGAGCAGCACTACTTCCTCAGGGCAGACTCGATGCTACAATGACTCGGTATCGGAAAGTGACGAGACTGTCTGACCGTGCGGGGACTAGCTGGCTAGCATGCTAACTTCAGTAGAAAAAAAGAAGGGGTAGAAATAGAAGCAAAACAAGAGGGTTGCTTTCCACCTCTGGAGACAGCTCTTGGTGAGTAACGGAATAAAGTTTGATGCTGAACTCACTACATTTCTTCTAGCGTGGTAAGTAAACAGCTGTTACCGCTAATGTTTGCTAGGTAGCGAAAGCAAAACATACAAACAGCTCAGAGGGATGTTAATCTTCTCATCTAACACTGTGCCAGAAAGCAATCAAGTGTATTTCCCAAAATATCAAACTACTGATTTAAAAAAAAAAATGAAAACACTCACTGGGATTTTTCCATCCACATCATCCGTAGCATCGAAAGCTTTGTCATGGTGACAGTGGAAGCAGCTCTCCACCTCGTAGCCGTTGTTGAGCAGCAGCCTCATCATCACCTCGTCCTTCAGGCAGTACTGCAGCGCTGTGGGAAACACCGTGTCGCTCACCACCGTGAAGTAACAGTTCACATCTGCTCTGGCCGCCAGCAGCAGCTTCACTATCTCATAACGCCCGGACCGGACCGCCACCAGGAGGCAGAGCAGCGGGTCCAGGTTTGTTTTCGCTCCGGCCTCCAGCAGTATTTTGGTGCAGACCTCGTCCCCGTTGGAGACAGCGAAGTACAAGGCGCTCCTCCTCATGTCCCGGTAGTTTTCAGAGTTTCTGGTGTTCATGCAGGAGTTGACGTCGAAGCCGCAGGCGAGCAGCAGCTGCAGGCAGCAGCTCTGACCTCCCTCCGCTGCAGAGTGCACTGGGCTCTGACCTGCCTCCTTAATGGCCTTCCTATCGGTCAGAGGTATCAGCATCTTCAAAGCACTGTGGGAAAGGAAAACAAAGAGTGAGTCAGGCAGTAATCATCAACGTTTGCAGATTGACTCACACAGATGATTTAAATCTGTACTAGCTTTTTGGGGTACATTCGGTTTTGGTGAATTTTGACATGTGTACCTGCCTTATTGACCAATAGCAAGCTGTCTTCACGGTGCGGACCTATGACAGAACTGAAAGTCCAAAATGGAGGAAGCTATCGTATCGGCTTTGTATCACCATCCATTTTACTCTATTTTACCTCATATTATGGATTGGATAAAAAGAATTAAGGGGACATAACAAACTGGTGCTAGCATACTCCTGGCTTGCTAGCATGTTAGCCGTTAGCCCTGCAAGCAGTCACTATGCCACGAAGCATCTAGCATTGCCAATATCATGGAGATCTGCAGATGAATTTTGCTTTATAACTTTTGGGTGTGACTAATGCTTTAAGCCGAACTGGCGTCCCCCTACAGGCCACATTGTTCATTACAGCCCGTGGTGTGGCTGTTTGACTGAAGGAGCTCACTCATAGTGTCCGGCGTACGCGGCCTTGTGGATGGGCAGGTGTCCGGTGATGCTGGGGAGGTTGGGGTTGGCTCCATTGTTCAGCAGCAGTTTAATACAGTCAGTGTTTCCTGATCCGGCCGCATCCAGCAGGACGCTTTCCCCGTTACAGGCCTGAGAGTTCACTCTGCTACCTGAGCAGGGAAGAGAGAGGAGATTGGACATTTGCACAGCGAACAATGGAGACAGTTCTGTAGAAGGGAAGTTTATAAAGATTTGACAAATCCCTCACAGTGTCCCAACTAGTCCCAACTAGTACAAAGACCTTTGCCATTGAGTTCCACTTTCATGACTTAAAAGTTAGTCAGTTCAAACTGTCTTCAGACTGACCACAGTTCAGCAAAATCTCAGCGATGTGGAAGTGTCCATGCTCTGCCGCCACGGCGAGTGGCGTCACTCCCGTCACGTCCTTCTGGTTTATCCGGCCACCGTTCCTGAGCAGGAGCATCAGGATATCCACGCTGCCGACTTTGGCCACCTCGTGCATGGCCGTCCACCTCTTCCGGCACACCTGCTCCACCCAGGCGCCGTGAGCCACCAGAGCAGACGTCATCTCGTAAGAGCCGGCCCTCACCGCTGCAAGGCGAGGAGGTTTGTTTTAATCAGCAGTGATTTTACGGAGGCTGTGATAAACAACCAAGAGGAATGTTTAGCTTTTCTACTCAAGGCGGGAAATGTAAAGTCTGTCCTGTTCGCACTTATCAATATTTTCATTTAAAATCAATCAAGCGACTGTGTAGGCTACATGAAAGGTCTTACTCAAATGACGAACGTCCAGACAATTATCTTCAACTTCTAGCTCATAGTTTAGGTGTTTTGGAAAGTTTTGGAAAGTCCTCAATCTAAATTAATCTGGTCTAAATTAATCTGGTAATTTTCCAACTTGACCCCATTGCGCTCTTGAGGAAGGTAACAACAGTTTTTACTCTGGTGCCCCACTCAGGAAAACCTTTACATATTCACCCCACTAGTGGCAAAGATGTCTCTGCACGTTTCATCCATGCAACACTTTTGTTTTCTGTACTGTAACGACCTTCAGTGGCTCATGGGACCATTAGTCTTGTCTCTGCTGTATTACCCAGCAGCAGCGGCGACTCGTTCTTGCTGTTGGTGTTGTGAGGCGAGGCTCCGTGCACCAGCAGGCTCTTCACGTTCTCCACCAGTCCGGCTTTAACAGCCAGTGTCAGCGGTGTCTCTCCCCCCACGGCCGTCCTCTCCTCCAGGCTGAGCCCCTGAGCCGCCACTAACACAAACACAGCACACACACACACACACACACACACACACACACACACACACACAGAGGAAGGGGGTCAACGTGTTCATTGCTGGAGTTCACACAGGGCCGACAGCTGTGCTGACCCGGCAGGTGAGGCAGGAAGCTGCGGCGGACACCTCGCTGCTGGCTGACCTCCAGGATGAATGAGTGAGCAGCGACATCACAGCTTATTTTAGATCAAGAGGACTGTTGACATCAGATTTCAGGAGGAGGGCAGCGAGTATTCTGCGGATTAATATTATTTCAGGCAGCCATTATTTTGATGATGCCACCGGTCCTGTCGTGTCAACCTGTTTTACTTGTCATCATTACTTCTTTATTGGTGTCACCTCCACTGGGTAAAGGTAGGAGGAGGTTATATTTTCACTCCTGTCTGACTGTTGCTGTGCCACTTAGCATCTGACCAACATAGCTTTGGTTTAGGGTCAGGATATACTCGATCAGAACTAGTTCATACTACCTGTTGTCTGACCACGTCAACAATCAGCTGCGGCTCAACAGGTAGAGCAGGTTCAGTCCCACGCGCCACATGTCAAAGTGTCCTTGACCAAGACGCTGAACCCCAAGCGGAGAGGCTTGTGTTTCTTTGTCCTTTGTAAGGTAGGAAAGCACTGTATATAAGTGCAGTTCATTTACCATGAAAAGTGTTCATGAAGCCAGCTGCGACAGAGTAAAGGGAGACACGTTATCGTTTAAAAATCAGGATAATGGTGCAGTTTTTCCAGACACTCTCCCCAGGAAGACATCCATTGTGTTGCAATCACTTGTTCACATGAAAAGTGACAGAAATGATTGTTCTGAGAATGAAAAAAAAAAAGAAGAGCTTGAGAGGAGGAGAAGTTAATATCCTGGCCGCTGTGCAATTCAAAGCTTATCAATCACAGAGTAAAGTGGATTTGAATGAACGTTTACGAAAGTTGCAGAAATTGCCGACTGTGTGTGTGTGTGTGTGTGTGTGTGTGTGTGTGTGTGTGTGTTCAACCCTCTGACAGGCAGAAAACTTATATTGTACTTGATCTGTGAGCTCGGCCTCACACAGATGACTCAGGAACGCCGCACATTAATTCTGTACGTTAAACCTGCACGAATCAATTTTCGGATCAAATATTTGCATGTGACGTAAAAGGCAGCTGTGAACCACTGTGGAGTCTCATCAGCTGGTTCAGCCTCTTTAGGCTCCTGGTTTAGGTTTTACAGCACATTTACTGTCTGCTTCAGTGTCAGTGTTTCCATCAGCAACTTCGTTCACTCGTTCTGCTGCCCCCTGCTGGTTGCTTCCTTTAAAACATACTGCAGCATTATTGTTCTGTTAAATATTAAATTTGTAGTAAGAACTGTTCATTAAATAAGTCTGTATTTTTGTTTTGGTTCATTGACTTATAGCCTCAGGTGAATGAACAGTCTGCAGGTGTCTCCACTGCTTGACGAACTGACCTCATGACCTCCTTCACCACTGGACTTGTGCTGCTGCATTAATTAAAGCACTGTTGCCATGAACTGAGGATAATCAGTAACCCTCCATCTACAATCAAAAGAACTGAGGCAGGCGTAGCACATTTTAAACATATTTGCACGTTATTATATTTGTTCGACACTTATGATGATGTCACCTTCATGAGATCAGACACAGAGAGTATTTGTTTAGAAATTAATCAAATCTGAGCTCATGTACTTACATCTCAGGACAGTCTCCAGAACCTCCAGGACCGGCTGCGATGCAGCTCGATGGAGGGGAAGCCAGCCGCGACTGTCCGACTCCCCGAAGGCGAAGGTGTGACACAGCATCTCCCTGAGCACCAACACTTCACCTGGTTACCACGGGAACAAGACAACAACAGCCCAGGTGTTTTTTGTTTTTTTTTTAGGAAAGACAAGGAGAAAGAAACAGACACAAAGCAGGACTCACTGGAGCTGAGACGTGCTGGATTGTGTTCTTTACTTTTTTCTATCAACAGTCTCCCCCTTTCCCTCCTCCCATAACACATCTTTGTTCTGGCTCTGTTTATTTATCTCCCTCTCTCTGTCAGGCTGCCAGCCTCCTGATGCTTGGCAGTCCTCGCCTACAGCTGCTGACCGTGTGACTTTGGCTGCCGGCCTCAGAGGAGAGCCAACACACCAAAGTAAAGAGGGTCTCTGCGGTGATGGTGAAGGTATTTCCAGCGTGATGTCTGGCCTACCTTGCTCGATGGCGGCCAGGACTCTCAGGTTTTCATCCGTCACTGCTGCTAAACTAACATCCAGGAGCAGAGAAAACAGAGGACAGTCAACTGGCTTTTAATATTTGTGGGGTTTATTTTGAGGAAGATGGAGTTTGGATGTTGCTTCCATACCTGGCTGCAGATTTTAGAAAGGCATCCTGGCAGGAGTCTTGAATACTCAGCTGGATGATATAGTCATTGAGCTCCTCTTCACCATATTCTTCATAAGTGTTCATCACTTTGCAGGAAAGTAAATGATTCCAGTTAGTTCATAAACAGCTGGATGACAGTCCGTATTTCCAAAATTCAAGACTTTAATTTTGAATTTCAAAGACCAAACCGGTGGTCATGCATTTCTGAGCACATTAACGAGAAATCATCTACTCTTAAAGTTACATTAATTCATTTTCAGCCACTTGGGGGCAGCAGACAACACAACTTGTGTTAGCTAACATGTTAGCTTACAGCAGCAGAAACAGAATTGTATTCTGTTTAGGTCTCCACCCACTAACTCTTGAAAACATCTCACTCATTAGCTGCAAAATGTTCCACTTTCATTTTTGTCTTTCGTCTAAAATTAAGATTACCAGATTCAAACAAGCAGACTCTGCCATATATGTCACATTAACACCACATTAAGTTTACTGTTTATATTAAATGACAGTGTAATATCAATTACTTACTAAACTATTCACTAGAACTGAAAACAGCATCATTCTGACATAATTGATGAAAATGGAGACTGTGTTGAACTTGTCCACTTCCAATTCATGAATTCCAATTAAATCCTAGTGTAGCCCAGAGAGTATAGTCACAGCGCAGCAGGTCAGCTGAGTGTGTAAATATGTGAAATTTGTCCACAGTCAAGCCGATAGGTCAAGAATACAGTTTGAAGTTATTAATAACTAATGAATGAACCTTTTCTTGGCTTTTAACTTTGCAGGAAACTCTGTTTTTCCAGTAATTAATAGCAAATTCCACAGAAACTAATCAGGTAATTGTTCCAGAATTACAGACTCTTAAGATAAAGCATTACGTAAAAAGTAATGGATGTTTGATTCACTAAAAACACACCAAGAAAACATCAATTACATGCCAGTGCAAAATAAATGAATAAAAAACACAGAATGATGAATGACAACAAAACAAACATTAGATTGCAGACCATGTTGTGTTCATGTTATTATGTCCACCGTTTGCAGACAGAAAAAAATGCACAAATCCTGGAAAACAAATTCACTTCAGCAGACCCCCCCCCCGCCACAAAAATCCTGATCTGGCCAGCATCCAGCCAGATCTTTTATCTAATAAATCAAATACCTGAATGTCTTTGCAGATAAACCCAAAAATTCTCACCTGTGAGGTATGTTAGCAGCACTCGCTGATGGGTTCAAACTTTGCTAACAGCTCAGAGAGTTTTTATATTTAGGTGTGTCCTCTTTTCAGATGCCTGGCAGTCCTGGCTGCTGAGACACAGCGAGGGGGCGTGTTGGACGACACCTGGCCTGCTGCTCTTAAATATAGCCATGTTACGTGTGCTATTGTGTGAGCTAAGCCAGGTCTTTGGCGTGTTTGGCGGGAATCTCGCATTCAAGATCCCATAAGCATCTGGGGCTTAGGCTGTGGACCCATGCAGCCAACGAGGTCACCGTCCATTGGTTCGTGGAAAGCAAAATCAATCGGGTCTATTTTTTCCTCCACTGCTGCTTTGTCTGAGAAATACGAGATGATGGTCCCATAAAATGCTGCAGGAAAACTGGGCAACCAGGTGACAGCAGGGGTCTCTGCCAGGCTCTAAATCTTCTTTTATGAGGAAACAGTTTTGTAATTGTTTCCTGGGACGATTTTTTTTTAATGCTGTGGTCTTGTTTTCTGTTATTAGACTTATTGACTTTCAAAGACTTTCATCTGCTTGGTTTAAATTGTTTTTGACTTTGCTCTTGCCTGGTTATGTGTCTGTAATGCAATAGCATTGAAGGTATATATTATTATTCTGCATACTTATTTGTCTTATTCCTCTTCCATATCGAAATCTCATTGCGTAACTGGTCCCGCATGTTTTGTAACCTACCATATTGCATCAGATCCTTTTCCATTTTACTGTAAAACCACATGCACAACAACCACATAATCTTTAGACTCAATCAAGTAAGAATCATATGAGACCAGAGGGACCAAATCCCAAGTTAAAAATAGGACAAAAGAGTCCTGATGTGTTAACCAGTCAGCTCCCACTGTGTATGTAAGTGTCTAAATGTGATCCTGAAAAACTGCTAACATGACAAGCAGGCCACTGCTAAATGAACACCTGTGTGTGACAGGTTTACACAGGGGCCCGGTCCTCCTGCTCTGCTGCTGGTTGTGTGATCCCTGAGGATCCAGCAGATGTCCAGCAGCAGATTAGTTGAGCTTTACAGGGGCCGCCATGTCGTCTCCTCTGGCTCCCCGACTGAAATAGCAGCGTACAGCTCAACGTAAAGCTCCTATACGTCAACATCCACAAAGAGAGGCTGTGAAACGACTAAAATAAGGCCGGTTCTCATTCTTGACACAGCCATCTTTTAAAGTTCTTCCATTTATCCTAACTTAAAAGGTGTATTTGTTCAAGTTGATTGTGGTAATGGAGAGAATTTTTCAAAATTTACATATTTTTTCGAGCAAAAGTTCCCCCTTTTTTGTAACTGTTCCTCCATTACTTACATTCAAATCTTATTATGAGGGGATTTTTCCAATGACTGGTATGGACAGGAAGAATGGGTAGAGAAGGGGGAACCTGTTTTGATGTAAATACAATATGGGCTCCTGATTATTTTAAGATACAGTACACTTAGAAAATTGATAAAACAACTATAATACCATCCATATTATCAAAAGTTCAGAGGGTTCCAATCAACAAAAAAGTCCTAAAAGAAATTTCTAATAGGCTGTTGTTGCATTTACCCACAGATAACTGCACAAATTCTCTTTTTAATAACTGCTGTATATCTTCAGTGATGTTTAATTAATTGGACAAGTCCTGTTGGGAATGATAGTGGAGCTAAATTACCAGAGCCCAACATGGCGACGGCCCTCATGAAGCCTGGAATGAAAACATTGCTCATAATTAGTACAATAACTATTAGTTCGACGGACTGTTTCTCTTATATACACCATATGTATATATCTATGTATTGTACAATATTATTTCATTTATTATCATTCATTAAGAGCCCTGACTGTAATACTGTAAATCTGTAAATTTAAAAAAACAATTCAACTGATTATGAGAGTGACGTTGTGGTTGCCGTAGCAACGTGTAAACTCTGCCGTTGCATGGAAACCAAGATAACGTTCGGAGCACAGTGTTAGCTGCCTTGAGCTAACTCAAAATTCCGCTAAATAAGTTAAATAAAACAGGAACGGGATTAAAGAAGAAGTTTAAACGACTGACGGTGGATCTGTTCCTCACCGTGTCACCGCCGTTCACGGTGACTTCGCGGTCTGGCAGGTTTAAAGCGCCTGTGTTCAGTTTCAGCTCAGGGGGAAAGCTAACAATTTAGCATTAGTCGGTTAGGCAGTTAAAACTGTCATGTCTGAGCAGAGAGAAGAAGAAGAGCAGGAGCTGACAGAAGAGGGGGAGGATGACACGGCAACAAACTCACAACCAGGTGAGCCGGGAAATGATGGAGAAGAGGTGCAGGCTGATGGGTCGACCCCAGGTGAGTCCGCTTTAAGCCCAGGTAAGGAAGGGTGAGAGACTAGACTGTCCAATGTGACCTCAGGTTAAGTCAGGCTACTGGAAGCCCTGACAATGTTTAATATTAAATCCTTAAGTGTAAATAATAATGAATACATGCTTTTTAATTCAAATTTGAATTAAAAAAACTGGAAGAAAATAAAAAATTATAAGAAACTCTTGCTTTAAAGAATGAGATGAGTTCAAAACAGTGAAGTGCAGCTTCCTCAACATTAATTACAGCTGCAGGCATCCTATAATGCATTTACTAAGAAATCAAAATGGCTACCTAAGTCAGGTTTGACAGGTGCACTTTTATTGACATTCATTGTCATTCCTTCATCTTTATGGACTGTGCAGATTTGCTGGAGGAGGTGGAAGAAGCTAAAACTCAGGCTGATCTGCCTGATGACACCGAGCAGCTTGAAGAGTCTCAGACAGCAGAAAATGTGGTGAACTCAATAGAAACTGGTGAGAAAATCTCAAAGATCCTCAACGTAATGTATTATTATTAAGACAGTGTGATGAAAATATGAGTTATGGATGGTTAAATTTGGTTTTCTCTGTCAGAAAACAGTTTGAGAGAAAATCGGCTGATATTCATAGTTGTTTGTCAAGTGTTGTAGCGCAGTAATTTTTTTTTTTTTATCACAATTTATATGTGTTTATGTCCTACTCTTGTCTGGACTGTACAGATGTGCTGAGGAAGGTGGAAGAAGCTGAAACTCAGGCTGATCTCCCCGATTATACGAAGCAGCTCAATGAAAATGTTGGAAACTCGACAGCTACAGGTGAGTGTCTGATTAAATGCTTTTATAAAAACATGAACTGGACCCTTAAATAAATATTCAGTGTCTGATATTGCTCATCAACAATATTTTCGATTGAACATCTTGTATTTCATATGGTTGGTTTTGATTTTACTGTACAATTTATGTGTAAATATGAACTTTAAATTAAAAACATACCATAACATATTCAACTAACTGTGCTCATTGTACTGTTTATTGATTTTGATATGGGCTCCAGAAATAGCTGTTGCTGCCAAGGTAACAAGTAACAGGGAGCCAAATAACAGTAAAATATAATCTATGTGAAGAAAATAACTAAAATCAAAGGAAAACAAAAGAATATGTTACTTATACAGTGACAATAACAAGATATTATGCATAAAAACCGAGGGATGATACAAGAAAAAATGTAGTAAGATGTCTCTGTAGTGGTTATAAACACTCATCATCGCACTGGTCCTGATGGGATTCATTCAGTTTATCTTCCAAATTAAATTCTGTTGATTTCTATATGATAGCAGTTCCGTTGTACATTGATCACTCAGTTTCATGTTAATTCCGGTTTGATATAAAAAAGGAGGCTCAGTATAAACATGCTAAAACAACAGAATAAAGATCATACTCAAGTAACCTGGCAAATATCTGTGGATGAAGCGAAGGCAGTGAAGTACCTGACATGTGTTTGTGCAGTTTCTAGGTAACCTGCCACAGGATCTATACACCATGAAGATCAATACCTTGTTAACACGTGGATGAACACAGTGCAGATCTATATGGAAAAACTCAGGCATTGTCTGAGAGTTTCAGTCGAAGTTTAATGAAAAATGAAAAAAGCACTGATTATAAAACTTTCAGAATGCGACAAAAATCACATTAGTCATAAAAAGTAATTAAAAAACAGGATGTGATTAAATCCCATGATGTAAAGAAATGACAGATTTCAGAGGTAAGCCTACAGACTGTGACTGGATGTCTCTGTGATTGCAGTGAAGGTGGTGCTGGTGCCGGAGGGTCATGTTATGACGGTGGCGTTTGCCATCGGTCTCAGCATTCAGGAGCTGAAGTTTCACCTCGCCGCGGAGCTCAGAGTTCCTGCGGAGGTGCTGCAGATCTCTCTGGACGGTACGTCTGTTCCTCCACCAGCAAACACTGAGACATGTTTTTTTCCTGGCGGGTTTGAAGTGTTGAGAGAGTGATGACTAAATCGTGGTAACCATAAAACCCCAGCTTGACACTTGTGAGTCAAAACAAACGTAACCACAGACATTTAAGTAGAATATTAAATTTTGGTGTTGCCACCAAGACTCATGTTCCCAAACTTGTTTCTCTCATGCTCTCGCCTTGGAAGATGTGAATATCTAAAGTCACTGTCAGCTACCTGCTTTCCTGATGTGTAAATTGATTGAATTTTTTCAGCTGGTAACTATATCTTGGAAACTACTAAAGGAGCCAAATTCACCAGTTTTTCAGTTCTCATTTGTCCAAATCCCGACTAATATTCTACTTTATATGCCATTTTGGACACACATTATCACACCACTTGGTTGTTTTTTTCTTCACATTTCTACACACAACTTCACATTTTCCTCTGAGGGTATTCACAGACTCACCAAAATCAGCTTCTCAGGGCTTCACTTTCTTTTGAAAAGTAATTTTGGGTTTTATTTTCACTGGGAAAAATTGCATTTTACTATATTTCCTTCACTGGTTCCACTTGCACTGTAAAACTCAACATCCAAATGTGACTAATTACCAGCATGTGGACTGTGACGTCTTTGAATGACTGGTGGATGTGTTGTTGTCTTTCAGGCAGGGTGGTGGAGGAGAAGCAGAGCCTGATGGAGCTTGGCGTCCGGCCTCACAGCTCCACCCGGCTGGAGATGAGCTCCATCGACCCGACTGCCCACCCACTCCGCCCCCTCCGTCCCCCAGAGCACGACGACATGCCGGACGTCATCACTGTCCGAGTCCAAACAGGTGAGAACACCCCGCCCACTGCACTGTCCCTTACATACTGAGTGTGTATTATGAATTATTCCCATTTCTTTTAATATTCAAATTAGGTTCTTAAACATTAAATTGATAGGTTTAGAAGAGCTATTCATTTTTTATTTGAAGACACATTAATAAACTAACAATAAAAACATTTCAAATAAAGAGATCATTTAAAATCACTTGTTTATTCAATGGTTGAATAAAAAATCAGGAAGTAGAATTATTGATTGCCAAATTTATTGATGTATTTACTGTAATGTTTTTAATGTAATGTGTTATTGAAATGAAAATGTATTTAATCAATTTATATGAATTGAATGTATAAATTATTATTAAACACTGTAAAAAGACTCTATAGTTACAACCAAAATGAGAAAAAAAACAGAAAAATAAAACTGAGTATAAACAAAATTAATTTTGTTGGAAATTAGGAATATAAGTTTAATAAGTTAAATTTTCAAATATTATATTGTGTTATTTTATTTTATAGAATAGAACAAAGCACAGATACTCTAGATAAAGTTATATATTTTTGAAAATCTAATCACTTTATGTTGAATTTTTGGACACGGAATGACAGAAACATTATTTACAGCCAACAAAATGATGACAAACTTCACACTTTGAATAAATTATATGTCAGAAACACATTTTTAATAACCATCTCTCTGGCTTCCAGATGACGGAGTGTTCCAGGAGGTGGTGGTGGAGATCGAGCGCCCCCGCCAGCAGAAGGCCTTCAGGGGCGGCTACAGACACCGGCTGACGGGGGTGGAGTACCACCACGCTGCCGTCCAGACCTGGCCCAAGAGGAGACCTGACAGAGGAGTGGTCGTCGTCAGCCGTGACACGCAGGTACAGAACGCAGCTTCAGAGGGAAAAAAAAAATCACACCAACAGATTAATGATCGAAAGTATGATCCTCTCACATCAGCCGAAGAGACCAGAGCTGCAGTTTGAAGCTGGATGTGTTAAAGGTCACTCATTACTGCAAAACAGAGACAGAACATGACACTTTTGTGCAAATTAAAGGATTTAATTACAGAGAGAGAGGAGGAGTGTGAATGAGACACAAGACGAATGGTCTCAGAAACACCTCTCTGCTCAGCCTCGGGCTACACTGATTTGTTTGATTCCGACTCTGCTTTAAGAATTTGAACAATATTCAAACCATACTGCACCGTTAACCCTGTTAATTCAAATCAACATGAAAGTATTTCACATCACTCCTGAGATCATTTTCCAAATGCACTAACCAAGCGGTCATCAGGTCTCCATACTTTTCCCATCAAAAAAAATCCTGGGATATCTTGTAGATTTTAAAAACAGATGTATGAACAATCGTATGGTCAATGTTAGTCAAACAGGTTCTGTTAAAAGTTCAATTTCTTTGAGGTAGAAGAAAACACAATAGTCTGGACGTCTGCATTTCTTATAAAGTGAAAATGTGAAACCTTTGTTCATTTGATATGAAATTTAATTATAACATTTTTCAGCTGCTCTTTTAGTGAGAAATGTCCCCGTGCTGATTTTCTGTTTGTTGCCCACGAGTCACAGCATCATTAAGTTAATTAATTATTCAAATCTGCCTGACCTGGCGACAGGCGTCCTCATGAGTCATGAGCTCCATCAGAGCTGTCAAAACATTTTTATTTACAGCAGAAGATGAGATAATTGTTCCAGCTCAAACATATGCGGTGAACCTTTAAAAGCAATACAGAGGGAAAGGAACATATGTTAATAAAGATGAAAGAAAAGCATCATAAATCTGAATAAATATAATTTCATAATGATTTATTTGCTGTTGTGGCACGGCGTGAAATCCTGGGAATCTCAGATGGAGTGTGAAATGTTCCCAGAAGGTAATCGTTTTAAAATCACAGGAAATCCTTCGGCCTTAATCAGAAAGGAGTGGGGTTTTTTTCTGGTTGTAGTGAAGTCTAATATGATCCACGTCGTTAAAGGAATCAATTAATCATTTCCCCTGAAGTGCCTCCGTCAAACCGAACAGGAAAATAAAAATAAAAACGGCACCAATGAAAAACAAGAAAATCTATCTATAATGATGATGGCAGCCTGTGCAGTTTTCATTAATCAGCTGTGACAGCTCAGACGTCTCTGACCGTTGGCTTTGTTGCTGTGCAGTAGTTGCCTGGCTGGAGCTGAAGCATTTGAAAAGTACATGTCTGTAAATTGTGTTTTTACTTCTGTAAATGTGAGTTTCAGTGTTTCTCAGCCGACAAGACAAACAGGACTCTCTGGGATTGGGTTGCACCAACTGTTCTCAAATCCATCTGTTCGCTCATCCGGGGGAAAGGGAGGCAACATAAAAAAACAGGATGTTGTTGGTCAAACAAAGTTAGGTGGTTAGAAAAGGTGTGTACACAAACATGAAAGGCAAGCTGAGAGTGAAGCAGGGCTGGTGGCCGCTGAATTCAAACAGTTTTGAGGCGAGCTGAAGATGAACAATGACGGGATTTCCAAGCTTTTCCAGCCTCGGTACCAGGAAGCATCCACGTGATTGGAGGGCCGGACCGGGTGACGCTTTAATGAGGACCCATGGCACCAGCCGGGGATCACACATCCTGCTTAGCATCTATACAAACTTCTACGAGAGGGTTAGACACATGGTCGGGCGTCAGCAGAGATGAGATGATTCAAATTTCAGTGACTTTTAAGCTCAAATATCAGACTCCACCTTCACCCCAGCTCCCTGATTGGATGTTTCGTACAGCATTGGCCTCTGGGACTCGTAGTTGACTTCTCTTCTGAAGTTGTTCGGGATGATTTTTTGTTCCAGCTCAGTGTTTCTCATTTGTCCTGATGATTCAACCAGGAGGGGGTTCATGTTCATCACAGTGGATGGTCAGTCACCCTCCATGGGGAAATGAATGTAACTCTACATACTTACTCTTCCAGTTGTTAGTCATGTCAGTGGTGTTGGGATGTTATAAAGAGGCACTTACACAATAAGCGTAGCAGCTGAATGCATGTAAAATGTGTGTACCGTCCTTCTGGAGATGAGATTTAACAAGGTCATTGATAATTAAATGTTTGAGTCTAAACACATTTTTTTTCAGGCTCCTTGAACATCATCAATCTGTGTCACGCACTTGGAAAATGTACAGTGTTATCCACCAGCTCATCTTTCCCGCAGTGAACCTCAATTAACAGCCTGAAGCCTGCGACCTCGGCCGTGGCCTCAAGATGTTCACAGCGGCCCCGCTCCACTGCATCACACAGCTCATCCATATCTGCTCACAGCTGATGTGAGAGTCTGTCCGCAGGACAAGAAGCTCATCTTCCCTCAGGCACAATCACAAAATGTTATTTCCTCAGTTTTAGTCACTGAGAGTTTTTCTCCTCATTGGTTACCTGCATTAGATGCCTTTTAAATTTGATTCTGTCTCAGATCCCTCAGTTCAAAGATGGATGGATGGAGATGAGACATCAGCTACGTTATCTGTGTTCTTTAAATTCAGTGTCTGTCTGTCTGTGTGTCTGTCTCTCTGTCAGACTGTCGAGCTGAAGTCTCAGACCCAGCAGTGTCCGGTCAACGTCTCCACCCAGATGACCGGGATCGGCTGCTACGTCTCCTGTACGAACGACAGGCTGGTCGCCCCCGGCAACTACATCACTGCTGAGGAGTACCACAACAGGAGGCTGAGAGCTGTGGGTGAACACTGAGTGTGAGCGTGTGTGATTATACTGCTTAATATGTTTTTATACATAATGTATGAAAAAACAACAAGTCGTGTTAGTTGTTGTGGTTACATATGACCATTATTAGGAATTTCTACAGCCCATGTACACAAATTTATCATGTTAAATTTACATATCATATGTTTTCTACTTTGATTTAAGAATTGTTCCATGAAAAATTCCAATTTTATTATTATAAAAAGAATCAGAAGATAAAGCTGCTTTTCTTGGTTCTTTAAAAAAATGACAGTTTGAACATAAATTAGCAACTTTACATGAAAATTATTTCTCGTGTGAGGATGATTTCTCACCTTCATACTGACTGTAATGTGGATAAATACGAGTGTCTTCACAGTCTAATAACACTGTATATTTAACTGCTTCAAATCATCTTTTAAATCCAGGTTCAGACATTTTTTTAACATGTCATTAACTAATAATTTGAGGTGGTAAAATGATTAATTATTCGAGGCCTACAATATAAATCATGTGGCCATGGTACAGTACATGTACTATACATGCACAAAATGTAAATGCACACACAATAAATATGACATAAATATCTATTCAACTTTCTGTCATATATATTTACAGTAATAGACACAGAGGAAAAAAGAATAGAAGTTGGAAAAAAGTGCCATGATACAGTGTATAAATAAAATAAGAATAAAATAGAATAGATAGTACATGAACAAATATTACTTTTACATGGATCTCCTGATGACCCCGACCGACCCCCCCGCCCCAGGTGATTTGTCTGCAGTCGTTTGCACGGCGCTGGCTCGCCCAGCAGGCGGTGGACCACCTGAGGAGGGAGCGGGACCGGCGGCTGGCGTGGCTGGAGCTGCAGGAGAGGAGGAGGAGGGAGGAGAAGGAGGAGCAGCTGAGAGACCGCCGCCAACGCTGGCTGAGCCCGCAGAGGAGGGAAGACTTCAATCTGCTGTACCACGCCCTGGAGAGTAGGCTGGAGGGGAGGGGCGGGTCTCACTTTGTTGGTCAGGTGTAAGTGATGTTGTTGAAAAATGTTCAAACTGTGTGTTTCAGAGTGGAGGTGTGAAGAGGAGCAGCAGATCAATTCGTCCATGCGAGGAGCTGAGAGGAAAGCCGCGCTCTGTTTGCTGCTGCAGCAGGAGACTAAGCTCATCGCCGCCATCGGACGCCATCGCATCGCCGTCCAGAACAACAACTACGACAAAACCATCAGGAACTTCCTCGACAAGGTCAGAGGTCACTGAGATGTTTAACTGTATAAAATCTCAGAAATTAGTAACAGGTGAAGATGGAGGAGGGAGAGACGTGGTAGTAGCAGTAGTTGTTGTAGAAACAGTAGCAAAAGTATTAGGTGTGGTACTAAGAGTTCAGTAGCTGGTGCAGTTGTAGTTGTTGCCTTCTAGTACTACTTCAAGTTGTGGTAGTACTAGTATTGGTAAAAACTACATGAATAGTAGTAGGACGAGAAGTAGTAATAGAAGTTGGAGTAATTATATCAGGAGAAATGGAGTAGAAATAAAAGTAGCAGTAAAAGCAACATTAGTGGCAGTAGTAGTAGTAGTAGTAGTAGTAGTAGTAGTAGTACTAGTAGTAGTTGCCTCCTACAGCACACTGTCAAGTTGTAGCGGTAGTATTAATACAAGGAGGAGGAAGTGGAAGAAGATTTAAAGTAGTACCACTGTAGGAGTACTTGTAGGAGTAATTGTAGTTGCACCAGCAGTTGTAGTAGTTACTGTAATAGTAGTAGTAGCTATAGCCTGCTATTGCTACCTCTACAAATTATAGTGGCTGTCGTATGTAATGAGGTAAAGTAGTAGTAATATTGTCAGTAGCTGTAGCAGCAGCACTTTTATCAGTTGCAGAGGTGGTAATGACATCATCAGTGTTATCAGCAGTAGCATCCATCATCAGTTGTGCTAACAGTATCTTGGCGTGTTTCAGTCTGCGGCTCCTCATCGGTGGCGAGCGGCAGACGGTCGACTGCTGGAGATGGACAGTCAACACACCGTCAGAGCCAGAGAGCTGCGAGACCTGTACAACGACGTCAGCCTGCCCGATGTCGGCCAGGAGCAGAGACTGGACATCCTGATGATACTCAAACACACCGTCATGGTACCACACACACACACACACACACACACACACACACACACACACAGACAACGTTACTCTGAAGTTGACCAGTCATTATCTGGAGTTGTGGATTAAATGTCATGACGGTGTGCAGGCGGTCCAGCTCTGGGACAAGAACCACATTTCCCAGAATGAGAAAAGAAAGTAAACAGAAGTGCAGTTAAAAAGAAAAAACGTTGATAGAAAAACTTACAAATTCTGCATGAAAACATATTTACATCCATAAGAAAGAAAACACTTCAGAGAATGAAGCAAAAATAGAAAATATTATACCAATAATGTTAACGGTACCCTTCAAAATAAAAGTTTTTGCTTAATACACAACATTTCAAAGGAATTTATGATGAGTATCAGTGCTACAGATGGTATCATGACTGTCTGTATCCCTAATGTGCAGGAGCATGAGTGTCAGCTGACCCGGGACATCGTGGATTTGATTGACAGGGAAGTGGACCTGATGACGAGGGGGGTCAAGGCAGCCAGTCTGGAGGGGCTGAGGAAGAGGATCTCCACTCTGCTCCTGCAGTACATCAAAACACCAGCGTTTAACCCTGAGGTGGCCAAGCTGCTGAAGGTGAGCAGAAAGCCCTGCTGCTCTGAGATTATACTTTGGACACATTTGGACATAAATAATCTTCCATATGATCTGAAATGTGTCCCAGGTTCCCCAGAATTCTTCCCAGCTGAAGAACGACATGTTCCTGTGCCGCAGCTGTCATCGTTACCTGCGCTCCGCCAACTTCAGCCCGGCCGCCAGCGCCCGTGTGAGCGGTCAGTGTCGGGACTGCGTCAGACTCGACAACATAGCTAGATCCCGCGATGACTTCACCTGCTACAAAAACATCCTGAGCAGGCTGAGAGCCGACGAGCAGCGGCTCAATGAGGACGCCAAGATCCCCTTCCTGCTGCAGGTGACCTGCTGCGAGGATTCAGACGATTGTGTTTCCTGCACAGTTTGCTGTGATGCTTTTATAGCTCAGACACCCACACTTGTGTCTTCTCAGGCGGAGGACGTGCGGTACCTGGTGGAGGTGGTCTGGGCGTCCCGTTCAGCCTTCCACGCCAGCAGCGACCTGTACAACCTGGTGTTTGTCCGCTGGGAGCATAGGAGGGACTGGAGCCCCTGGAACTGCATCCTCCTGTCCAAAGAAGAGATGTCAGCTCACCTGGAGGTGCAAGACGTCCACAAGGTTTGTCCATGTCAACATTTACACTCACATCACATGTGGACTCATCTCTACCTGGTGTCATACATCTGTATGTGAATAAATTACCTGGATAATGATCAGATCACAGACTCATGAATTTATACCTTCAATTAATAAACTTTCGTATTATCTCGTCGTAGTAACTTTTTAACTATTGCTAAATATTGAATTGACACCTTGAATATAGGCTCTTAGATTTTGGCTCAGCTCAGGAGGAATTAGGGACCTTTTTAAGGAACTCAGGAACTCTTTCTCACATTGGACCAGAAGAATCAGGGGCCATAGTTTCAGGCCATTGGGAAGCACTTTCATGGCACGATGAATTTTGAGTATTAGTTTTCCTGTTAAAGTATAAGTCTGGTTTACTGTAACCTGCATTTTATTTTGGTAGTTTCGTCCTTTATTTGTAAGTTAATAAGTGTGTGTGTGTGTGTGTGTGTGTGTGTGTGTGTGTGTGTGTGTGTGTGTGTGTGTGTGTGTGTCAGGCATACGAGGCGACATTCATCTGCAGGATCGAACACAAACACATGCTGGCTCGACGCCACTTCAGCCAGATCCCCGTCATGGCCGAGTACCTGGACTCTCAGCTGACTGCTACCCTGGGCAACCAGCTCGTCTCCAAGCACATCACCATGACGGTTAAGCACGCCACCGACTCCACGTCGGACTCAGCTCGTTAGCTCGTGAAGAAACACCCTGTGGTCTTCTTCTGTTTCTTCTGTCACTTTCTAAAACATTTCTGTCTGAAATTCAAAATAAAGGTCTCTGTGGTTTCCTGTTTTTGTCTCATGTACATTGATTTGAGTTTGAGTGTTTGGAGATGCTGGACTCCAACAGTAAAATACCATTTACATATTGATAAAGCACCATTAACAAACTATTCTCATACATAATAATAAATCAGTCAATTTTCAATAATGATGACTTTTGATACTTTAAGTGTTTTGTGCTGGTAATACTTCCTGTACTGTTATTTAAGTAGGATTGTAATGTAATGGAGCATGTTTACACTGTGGTATTGGTACTTACTCCCACTGATCACTTTTTGAATGTAACCAATTATCGATTGATCGAAACTGAAAACCATAAAGGTGTGGGCACGCTCAGGCCTCTGTGCCTCTGAGTTGTTGGTGCGAAATATTCAAGGAACATTGATGAAATCCACAATCAGAATATTTCCAGCTTGGCTGAAGTCCATCTACTGCTCCTTCTGGTATGTTCCAGTGAAAATAAATCTCTTTTATAACAGTTAGCAACTGTTTAACGGCCCTCTCGGGACTTTAAGATAAGGAGTTAAAGGATACTAGACTTCAGGAGATTCATGTTCACTTTTCCTGTGTGTGTGAAGAGCAAAAGACAAATCACACTGCTCTGTTTTTTGCTTTATCCCGAGTTCATCTCTCCTGTGACGTCCAGCAGCAGTGAGGCCCGTTAACGGAGGTTTTAATAGCAGTGATGTATGCAGATGCTTTCACACCCAGAGAGAGCAGCAAGGTAAGTTATATCACTCTTATTATCATCAGGTAATTCTCACTCAACACACAATATTATTGTCTTAAAGGTCTCATGCATGTTCTCGACAAATATACATTTAGTGTAATTTACAGAATTTTCAATACATTTTTTAATTTGCTCTCATCTGATGTATTTTTTGCTGCTGGTGATTTAGGCACAATACTGTGTTCCCTCACTGTCCTCACAGTCCAGTGGTTTCTGAATCCCTCAGGTGTAATTGTGTAATGCACCCAGGTATAATTTATCTTCGCTGAACTCACTGAACTTTCCAGTGAAACAAACTGATTCTTTTACTTTTAGTTTTTGACATTTTGAATTTTCTAGGCAAATATCACACGTTGTGATAAACTAAATTCTTATTGTCTTCTGTATTTATTTATTTTTGTTTATAGCTTGTGAATATTTGCATCTAGTGAAGACACTTAAAAGCATTTAAATTTGGGCAAATACCACAAATTATACTATCATAAACTTAGCCCCAACAAAAGTAAAGAAATCGACCGTTCAACAGCTCTAAATGTAAGTTCCACCTGTGATGTGCTTCCTGGAGTTCCCCTGAAAAGGTTTTGAGGACGCAAATCCTTTATATTTAACCAGTGAAACTCAAATATTAACACGTTTATATTGCCACAGAAGTGTAAACATAGATTAAAGTGTTAAATCCACTTATATTGCCCCTTTAAAGTGCCATAAATTAAACTGTGTCACATTATCATCTCACGGTTGTGTTGGTGCAGTGATAACCGGGGATTAATCTGGTGTCTTGCTCAATAAAACTCCAGCAGATACGGACACATAACCTGCAATCTCCAACAGTTTGAGGCTCGAGTATCTGAAAAGAAGTTTCAACCTCACAGGTCAGTCATTATCTGTTGTAACGTCTCTCAACTTTAACAACCGTCACTTTTCACATACAGCAGGTCTAGACCGTTCTCTTTATAATATTGATTACAGAGACCCGGCATGAGCAAGCGCTGTGAGAAGGACGACACTGAGAGAATGACAGAAAGAAAAGAAATTCTGCAGAAGTTGTGCAAAGGATTGTGGAACTATCGTAGCATCGCCCTGATTGTCCTCACGCCGCTGCTGCTTCTTCCTCTTCTTGTCGTTGTCGGCACAAAGGTGAGTCTCCAGACAGAACAAGTGCAAAGTGCAACAACAATATTAGTAATAAAGCTGAAGTTTATGAAAGTGAAGAGATGAAAGAACTTTACTGCTCTGAAAGAGAGAAATATGTTGTTAATATTTAGTGGTAATTACTTTGGTGACACTGAGTTCACCTAATCTGAGGTGTGGGAGGGGCTGGGTCTTCCTCCTCTGTTGTTAAAGCTGCAAGAATTAATCATTTTCACTGTTATGTGAAAGGTATCGTTGAGGGTGTCTCCAAATTAATTTTTTAGCCTCTATTAACTCCTAGCTTTGGTTTTGTGGCAGATTTACTTCACGGGTTAGCAAACAGGCTCTGGTAAATTCACTACGCACTACTCGCCCAGCTCCAAGGAGGTTTCAATCCAACTACAAAGTAAATTCTAAAGGAATTTCCAGAAAAGCTGAAAAATAAATGCACTTTGCATTTAGCTTTTACTGATACACCAACTTTTCCACCTGCACTCAAGTGTTTGTGCACAAATTAAAAAATAAGTGCCTGGAAACACACTTGGATGAAGTTCAAGACTAGCTGGTCAAAAAAGAGGAATATCTCACAGTCAAAGAGCTCAGGAACTGATGTAGACCAAACCAGAGCAAACAGGAGGGTGATTATTATAACATACAACAAGAGGGAAACCCATGAGAAAAGAAAGGTTTAATAAATATAAACTGATATGTTACTATGACAGAGAGAAATTAGTGGATTTCCCAGTCAGTTTTCTTGAAGCAACATCTAGTGGACATAAGAGGAACTGCAGCTACAGATATGAGGACTGACTTCAACACTCAGCTGCGTGGCTGCTGATTGGTTGTCAAATTGATTAATGCACACACTATTGTTTTTCTTCCGTACAGTCTTATATTACACATAAATGCAGCGTTATATGTGTTTTGTTGCTGTAGGAGGCAGAATGTGCGTTTGTGTTGCTGCTGATGGCGACGTACTGGGTGACGGAGGTGATTCCTCTGTCCATGACCGCCATGCTCCCCGCCATCCTCTTCCCCATGTTTGGCATCATGAAGTCCTCGGGCGTGAGTCCATCTCTCTGGTAGCAGAGCAAATGAAAGCAGCTATAATCAATATTTTAAATAAGATGACAGAGCTAAAAGAGTGGGAAGGCTTGACTTAAATTTGCCAGGTTTCATTTTTTTGTCCTTTATAATATGTCTCCAGATGAATGTTAAAGTTTCTGTATAACTGTTGGATATGGAAATGAGCTACTAACAAGTTCACTATAGCAACTGAAAAGTAGATGATATGTCAATGTTGTGTTCCCAGCTTGTCTCTGCAGGTTCAAAGAAAAAGTTTCTAGTTATAAAACGTTGGTAGTCTCAATCCCTCCTCATGATTTATTAAGATAATGAAGACGAAGAAAGTCTGGCTGTATTGCTAACTACAAACTACTTGCTAGCTACATCAGCTTAAATGCTTGGCACTGTTATCCAGCTTCATCCTAACACACTTATTTTTCTTTTCATTATCTTGACAAATCTTTAGTTTAATGCGTATTCCTTTAGAAAATAAAAAATAAATACCAGCAATGTAAGAAAATAGCTGATTCAGGCTGAGGGCAGAACTAACTGTAGCTAAAATGTTAGCTAACTTAGCTCGCTAGCTTCCAAACTTAAACTGCATAACCCTGCTAATAGCTTTAAACATGATGCATGAAAATGAAAAATTAAAATTAAAATGACTTGAGTATTTACCACACATTTCCTCATTTATTTACTTTATTTACACTGGGATAAAATTCAAACCAATGTTCTCACTTAATTATTCTCTACTTGTACAATGTTACTGCCTTGTTTCTCCTCCAGGTGGCGAAGGAGTACTTTAAAGACTTCCACTTCTTACTGGTGGGCGTCATCTGCCTTGCCACGTCCATCGAGAAGTGGGGTCTTCACCGCAGAATCGCCCTGAGGCTAGTCACCATGGTGGGAGTCAACCCTGCGTGGTGAGCGCCACCTTTCTCTGCTATTGGAGTCAAATCTAAATTTCATGCAGATTACCGTATGTGAACTAATAGTGTTGGGGAAAGTTAACTGGGAAACATCAAGTGCTCATTACATATTACTCATTGAAAAAGTAATTACACTAATTAACTTCTATTTGGAGTTTGCGGATGTTCCCGCTCTGACCTCCGTGTCGTCGTCTCCAGGTTGATGTTGGGCTTCATGTCCGGCTGTGCCTTCCTCTCCATGTGGGTCCAAAACACCTCGGCCGTTATGATGGTGATGCCCATCGTGGAGGCTGTCCTCCAGCAGATCCTGAAAGCCGAGGAGGGGGGATCTGCCGGCGAAGACAACCCCAACCTACAGCTGGACGGTACCTGGGTTTACAGAATGTGTATAGACAAAAAACATATATAACTCAGATTGTTTGTACTGCCAGTATTAGTGTCTTTTCTACATAAGACGACCGAGTGTTGAAAAGTGACCTTGAATGCCTCATCAGATTCATAATCTTGTTTCCTAATGAGTTACTTACAGATTGAAGTCATAATTTCCCCAGTTTTAGACTAAACTTAATTTAGACAAAGTTCTTGTGCAGGTACTTTGTTTATACAACATTTAACATTTGAGAACTTGGTCAACTTTATATGAAACAAGACTAAGTCAAAACCTCGTATACGGCTGGGCTGCATCGTATTTGTATTCTGCCTAGTGTCAGCTGGTTTCAGCCCTTAACAGAGAGACATTAACCACAGTCTGTTATTTTTCCAGAAATTGACGGCCGTATTGAAGACATGAAAGAAACTGTGAGGTATGTGACAGATCGTTTATTTGTAATGTTCACTGTTGAATATTGTTTAGATCTCTTCAGAAACACTGCTGTCCTGCTCTGTTGCCTTCACTGTCCCTCTGGGTACTGGGCGTTCTCTGGGTTCTTCCTGTGGTTATATCTGGTACACAGTAATACTATATTCCTGTTTCTCAGTGACAGGAAGCGTCCAGACAGTCCTGAAGAATCCTTCACTTGTGTTCAGATACAGACAGTGTCAGAGCCTCCTGCAGCTCAGGTACAAACACCCACAGCATAGGTACAATCACTGTCGTACTACTACTGATACTACTGCCTTTACGAGTACAACTGTTACTGCTACTGTGGGTGCTACTGTGAATTCTGCAAATGCTGTTAGTGCTACTCCTGCTACTGCCACTACTACTGCCACTAATACTAGTACTGTCACTAATGATACTACTGCTACTATCCCTGTTACTGCTACTACTGCTACTGCTGTTTCTGCTTCTTCTTAAAATACTGATATTGTCACTAATGTCGCTAATGTTGCTACTGCTACTGCCATTTCTGCTGATTGTACTACTGCTACTATAAGTACTAGTACTGCTGCTATTACTATTAGTATCAAACCTATTGTTGCGTTACTACTACTGCTAATAATGCTGGTACTACTGCTGCTGCTATGACTATAAATGTTAGTGCTACAATTGTTACTGCTAATACTGTTGTTATCTTTACCACTACTGCTACTTCTGTTAGCGCTGTTACTGCTGCTAGTGCTACTGTTACTACCACTACCACTACTACTTGTACTGCCCCTGCCACTGTTGCTGTTATTTCTACTTCTAGTATCTGCTACTACTAGTTGCTGCTATTGCTACCACTACTACTACTGTTGCTGCTACTAATGATTCTGCAATTGCTGTTATTACTGATATTCTGCTACTACTGCTACAGCTACCTTTAATAAAGTTGCTAGTACTACTAGCTAGTAGTAGTACAACTGCTATTAGCAGCAGCCCAATATTGCTGCTAAGTCTGCTGCTGACTAATCCTTTATATTTACTCTTTTGTTGCCACTACTGACTGTATTACTACCACTACTACTTGTGTTAATAGTACACAGCACTAATTTTTATTTTCATGGCTAATTTATCCCTCTGTGTTGTCTTGCAGGCTGCAGTGAGCCCGCCTGCGGCTCCCAGCAGGAGTAAACGGGACCTCATGATGTGTAAAGCCATGTGCATCGGCATCGCCTACTCCTCCAACATCGGAGGCATCACCACGCTGCCGGGAACCTCGCCCAACCTCATCTTCTCCGAGTACCTCAACCAGTGAGTGGTCTGTGAATGAGAAAGAGAAAATGGAGAAAGGAATGAGACAACAGCCTCAAACTCTGTCTTTACATTCAGGATTTACCCACAATGCAACTGCATTAACTTCGGGAACTGGCTCTTGCTGTGCCTGCCCATCAGTGTTATCATGCTGCTGCTGACATGGATGTGGCTGTACTGGCTCTTCATTGGTTCAGAGTGAGTCTCAGCACTTTCCTACCTTCTGTTTTTACATCAGTTCTTTTTATTTCTTATGTTGTTATCTTTATTAATTCATTATTATGAGTATTATCACCTTTTCAGAATCACTTCTGTGCAGTATTGTTGTGGAGATACAGTGCAAATCGTCCCTGATGTTATACTGGTTTGTGAGTGTGTGCGTATGGTAGAAAACCTCTATGTGAATGAATGAATGTAGGTTGAATTTTAATAAGAATTTTAAATAAACCTTTGCAAAAATAAAATAACAAAGAGCCTGAATATGTGAGTCACTCAGTTTGGACTTGATAAACATTTGATATAATCTCCATGATACCGGCTTTTATTTCCACACAACCTGAGGCTGAGACATGAGTGTAACGCTAATGTTAGCATTAGCAGAGGGATGGTGTCAGACAGGTTAATGATGAGCGCCGCTTACCTTCGCACATGCTCAGTAATGTCTTCATTAGCTGCTCAGCGCCGTGTGCTCTCAGTGTGCTTTTAACCAATCACAGTCAATCATTTAGTTCACTGTGAGCATTTCCCTGTCCCCTGTCAATAATATAATCTGTCTGTGTGCACTGGACACACACACACACACACACACACACACACACACACACACACTGTTTCATACACAGCTTCAGGTTCCTATGGCGATGTGAAGGAGAGCAGTCTGAGAGAGAGAAGGCAGCAAGAAAAGTGATAGAAGACGAGTACAAGTCACTGGGACCCATGAGGTGATCATTCATTCATTCATTCATTCATTCATTCATTCACTCATTCATTCACTCATTCACTCATTCATTCAGTCAATCAATAAATCAGTTCAGTTATTTATTCCGTCATGTACATCTTCCTGTTCCTGTTAGTCAGTTATAGGTACATTCATGTATTAGTTCAGTCTGATATTAATACATGAATATCATAACTCATTCGGTCATTCATACATTCAGTCATTCTGTTCCTTCATTCATTTACTCATTCATTTATTCATTCTATTATATTTTCATTCATTCGTTTATTCATTTTGTCAGTCATTTATATGTCTCTTCATTCATTCATTTATTTATTAATTTATTCAGTTATGTGTTAATTAATTAATTAATTAATTAAATAATTTATTCATAATTCATTATTTATATTTTTCTTTATTCATTTACTCATTCATTCATGCATTCATAATCAGGCATTTATATGGTCGTCCATTTACCTACTCTTACATTCATTCATACGTTAATCCATCATGTCATGTTCATTCATTCATAAATTCAGTCTGTCATATCTTCATTCAGTCATTTATTGTTTTCTGTTCCTTCATTCATGCATGCATTCATTTATTTATTCAGTGATATGTTACCACATTCATTCATACATTTATTCATAAATGTATTATATGTTCATTCACTCATTCATTTGTTTTCTAATCCATTCATTGATGTGGTCAGGCAGTTATATGGTTATTCATCCATTTATTTACTCACACATTTAGTTATTCTGTCAGTTCGTATGTTCATTCACTCATTAATTCATGTCTTTATTCAGTTATATGTCCCAACAGTAACTGAATAGATACATTCATTCATGCATTCATTTATTCATTCATTCATTCATTCATTCATTCAATTTGACAGTCAATTAGGGGTCATACATTCATTCATAGACTAATTAAACTCTGGCAGTCAGATTCATTCAAGTCAGTTAAACATTCATTCATTCATTCATTCCTTCCCTCCTCCAGTTCTCAGGAGACCTTCACTGCAGTGGTTTTCCTGGTGATGGTGTTGTTGTGGTTGACCAGATCTCCAGGGTTCATGCCGGGCTGGGCTTCTCTCTTCCCTCAGTGAGTCACAGTCGTTTCTTTATTAGTTTATGTTGACTCAGACGCACCGTGTCCTGCTGCCAGAGTCATCCACTGCTGAAAATAGTCCCCAACAAATTCACTGTTTCCGTTTGTGTAAATAAAAGCTACAGTGGTGCTCTGCTTCTGGTAATTGCCTTTTTTTTTTTTTTGTAAGGAAACTATATTTGTGAGCTGTTTTTTTATAGATTTACGTATATTCAGTTCAGTGGCAATAAAACATGTTTCAGATGATTTTCTCCTTCTTGTGTTCAGTCACTTGGGCTTCATCACTGATGCCACCGTGGCTCTGCTGCTGGGTCTCCTCTTTTTCATCGTACCTGCCTACGGACCCTCCAGAAAATATGGTAACTACATGAAATAAAACCGTTCATAGAATAATAAGAATGTGAACATGTTTTTTTTTTAAACAGCTGTGCCAGTTGATAACCTGGTTAAATCCTGTGTACTGCCATCTTCTGTCTTTATGTAAAGATGTGAGCAGGATATTGTTTTATTTCTCTCTCTCCATCAGAGGCCATGATCTCCTGGAGGGAGTTCCAGGCCTCGATGCCGTGGAAAGTTGCCCTGCTAGTCGGTGGAGGCTTCGCACTCGCTGAGGGCACAAAGGTAAGCTCTTTGACATTTTTGCTTTGTTAGATAGAGACAGTAGAGACAGGAAGTGCAGGGGAGCGAGAGGAGGGATGACATTCAGCTGCTGTAAGGACTCAGCCTTGTTTGTTTGTGGTGTGCGCTCCACCAGGTGAGCTACTGGGGCGCCCCCATGAAACCAAGACTTTATACGCCCACCACAGATTCATGGTGTAGGACTAATTTTTGCACAAATTTGTCATTTATGATGAAAAACACACTGACATTCTTGAAATTTCTCCGACTTCCTGAAACAATATGTAAACTCTTTCAGAAGGAGCTTCCCCTCTGAATGCCTAAAGGAATATTTTTACATTTATGGGAGAAGATCAATACCTCCTTCACGTCTGTGCACTAAATGTAGCTGGAGCCTGGAGCTGGAGGCTAACTTAGCTTAGCACAAAGACTGGAAACATGGGGGAACAGCTAGCCTGGCACTGTTCTGAGTTACTCACTAACACAGTATATCTTTGTTATGTTTGTTTAATCGGCATAAAGAATTGTGAGTCAAAACACCTTTGTGCTAGTTTAAAACCTTCACAAACATAATAAAGGACAGGATGCCATTGATAAAAAGGAAAGAAAATGGATTTGAGATCTAAAGACACTAACAGATAGGCCAGTCTAAAGTCTCACACTTTAAAGACAACAGTAAAGTTGTTATGTTAAAACCCGGACGCCCGAATGGCAAAGGCTGAGCCGCCTCTAATCTTTGGTCCAGCTTATACTTGGCAAAGAATTCCTATAACTCATTACAAATGAAAGGAGCTTTAATGTTACCTGCCTCTTTGAAGGCACAGAGACAGTTTTCAGTCTCTGCTCGCAACCACATCTCAGCATGACGATGTCTCTGCAACGCGATTTAGAACAGAAAGGAACTAAAAGCAGAAAATTAGAAAGTAATCAAGGATATTGTCAGTGTAGTGATTTGTATATAAAGGATCTGTTCACTGGAAAAACATAAATAAATAAATAAATAAAAAGATTTTCTCACTTAACTCTGATGGTGTCTGGTCATTCATCATCTGTCACCCTCTGACACCCAGCTCCACCTGCCTCACCGGTTTCTGCTGCTCACGTCACTGAAAAGACACATTTAGAAACTGTGTACTGGAAATCATTTCCAAGGGACTATTTTTTTTTAAATAGTTGACAGTCAATTTAGTGTGTGTGTTTGTGTGTGTGTGTGTGTGTGTGTGTGTGTGTGTCTGCAGGAATCAGGCTTGTCTTTGTGGGTGGCCCAGCTGCTGACACCTCTGGGTGATCTGCCTGTCTTGGCCACGATCACTGTTGCCTGCATCATCGTCACCACGGTAACAGAGGTAGCCAGCAACGTCGCCACCATCACCATCTTCCTCCCCATCCTCTCTCCTCTGGTATGTTCTCACGGTGACTGCACAAGACACTGTACGAACTGATGTAAGATGTTTTTTTCAGTCATGGTATGAAATTTTGAATAATTGAATGTATTTGTTCTCTAGGTAATTACACAGGTCGGCAAAAAAATTATATGCCTCAAAACAGTATAGTAAAGATGCGCTTCTAACAATGCACAACCTATTCAAGGTTTAAAGATAAATTTATCCACACTGTTTTCATATTAATCCAGCAAGTTGTTGCTTCTGGCTGCAGCTGTTCATTACGTTCACCCCTTTAACTGAAATGCAATGTCTTTTTTTTTTGGCATACTTTTTTGACATTAATCTTGACCTTTGTTTTTCGAGAGGCCCTATAGACCATGCAATGACAAGTCTTTAAGTTCTTGCATCTTGCACTTTGTCAATCTGTGTCAGCTGGAAATTTGTGCATGAATGTGCAGGAATTACAGAATAATGTAATGTAGTTAAAATGTAAAATTAAATTCTTTAATTAAACAGGCAGTCTTATTGAGGTTGGGATCTCTTTTGAGATCTCCGTACAAAAATCCAATTTTTACCTTCAGTTTGCTTGATATCAGACAGTAGATCTGTTTAAACCAGCATCAAAAATGAACAGTTATAATAAAGCAGGAAGGTGGTAAATCAGCCAGAATATATGCACTGTTCCAGTTAATATGGGTCATTGTGTTGTGCTGTATGAAAACATTGTTTTTTCTGTTCATCAAATGGCGTTTCATGTGTTTGAAATGCAGTACATTGCAAACGCTCTGATACGATTCCATTCATTATGATGTAAGATAAAGTACAATCACGACTGAAACAGCATCACAATGGCATGATCATATCAACCACTTATTATTGTCACTGTGCTAATTAACTGTTAAAAATACCACAATTTAATTTCCTAGAGAAGCTGTTTCCTTAATCCACAAACTGCCAACAAACATTTTGTATTTGCTCACTAAATTACCACAATGTGAGAAACACAAATTGCTGAACTGTGTCTTGATAAACTGCTGTTCTGTAGTTGTAGTTATAAACTGTAAACAATGATCTGAATTAGCTTCAGATATGCACTTACCTCTTTACCGCCGTAGATTAATCAGTGTGGGTAAACTGCAGCAGTAAATACCAATGGGACACATCAAATAAATGCATAACAAAGATAAAACAAAAAAAAAATATGACACTGAAACGTTTTTGTAGAAAGTCAGTTATTCTACTCAGTGTGAGTTTTCATCGAAGGAGCAGATTCTTTGTTCTTTATTCGGATCCCCATTAGCTTCCACTACAGCAGATAAAAGCTGAAATATCAATGTCACAAAAGGAGATCACGCCCACTTTCTTGAGCTGCAACTTCAGAGAGAGAGAGACAGACTGGAAGTTCAGTAACTCATTTTCATTTATCAACTTTATCATCCAGGAAACATTCTGAGGAGGCGGGATGATTTTTACATCCCTGCTGATCGACTCTCCTAAAGAGCAGTCAGTCGTCCTTGTAGGAAAGTCTTCCTGGAGGGAAACCCATGGAGACAAGTATCAAGCCTCTGTTGATGGTCTGGCAGCGTCTTCTTTACATCACCATAATTAACTTGTCATCATCCCATCATCACACAGGAGCTAGGATGTGCTGTATCAGGATCAAGCGTCACTGCTGGACCCCCCTGGCCTGAAACAGGTTCATTATCTCTCCACTGAGCGACTCATCCAGCTGATTCACAGCTCTCACCACAGTCCCCTCATATGATGGAGGCCGGACACTGACTTCTGTCCGGTCTTCGGTGGGTGGAGCAGTGTTCAGGAATAAGAAGCTTTGGATTAGACGAAGGTGGTCTCCAGAGTGAGAGCTGCTTCACCTCGGTGCTTCTCTTCTTCAACTCAGCCTAAAAAAAAACTTCTTCATCTGTTTGCTGAGTATCTCCTCCAGCTGATTCAAAGCTCTCACAGTCACCTCATGTGATGGAGAGCGGATGCTGACCTCTGTCCAGTCCTTCGTGGGTGGAGCAGTGTTCAGGGATGAGATGCTTTGGACGAGGTGGACGTGGTCTTCAGAGAGTGAGAGCTGCTCCACCGCAGTGTTTCTCTTCTTCCTCTTCCAGCTCTTTGATGAAGCCTTCAGCCTGTTTCTCTGTTGTTCTCTGCTTCTCTTTAATTGTCTTGATGAATTCAGCCTGATTTCTCTAAACAGACGCCTTCAGAGACACTGAACATCTGCTGTCTGTCTGTCTGCATCTTCTTTACTGAGCTCCACTGAGCGTTTCATCTCTTGAATCTTCAGTCGTCTCTTCTGGATCATCTGCTGAATTTCGGCCGCTGTCTCCTTCTTCTTTCCTTCATATTCTTCTTTTAGAAAAACTTTGTTATGTTTCTTATGGTGTAAAACCATCCAGAGCATACAGACACACATCAAACAAACCAGGCAGGACTTCAGGGCCTTCACTTTGGTTCCGGTGCAAACATCACAGTGAACGTCTCCTGGTTTGGCAGCTTGTTGCTCTGAGCTGCTGCTGCTGGCTTTCTTTTGTATCCACATGGTGTGCTGACGGTTTTTTTTTGTGATAACAGCAACTTTCTTGACCCAGTTTATTGCACCAGAGCACAATGGGCATGCTGGCTAACATTTGCAAGCTAACAGACTGAGCTTGCTAACTTCTTCAGGGGTAACGATGGAAATAACTCCCAAGAATTTATCCTAATATCCCTGAAAAAGTTTTTTTGTTTGTATTTTATAAATACCGGGCAAACAGACGGACCAATGGGAATCCCACTTTGATGACTGTTGCTGTTGAGTGACAAAGCAGTTATACATGATCAGTATTTCAGTATTCAGATAGATGTTTGTGTGAATTGTCTCTCTTCAGGCTGAGGCCATCCACATGAACCCGCTGTACGTCCTGATCCCCACCACCCTGTGCACGTCCTTCTCTTTCCTGCTGCCAGTGTCCAACCCGCCCAACGCCATTGTGTTCGCCTACGGACACATCAGCATCATGGACATGGTGAGTCCCTGTGGTACAAACACACAAACAGGTTTGTTAACAAAAAGCACATACAGTACATTCGAGTACATAAATTCAATATGAAATTGAAATCAAACTTAACAGCCGTGTCTGATCATCACTGCAGGTGAAGGCGGGGCTTGGTGTTAACGTGATTGGTGTCCTTGCCGTTCTGTTTGCCGTGGCGACGTGGGGAGTTCCACTATTCTCTCTGGATACGTATCCTGACTGGGCGCCGGTCCTCCCCGGTTTTAACTCCACAACACCCTGACAATGGGTCCTCAGGTGTGGTTCTTAAAGTGAGGCTCTGGGACCTCCAGGGGCCTCTTCAAGTTATTGCTCTGTAGTGATTTTACTGCCCCATCTCCTGGAGCTGAGATGAAGACCAGAACGAAGACTTCTGCTGATAAACTGAAAACTCTTTAACGTGTTTGTACATATATTTATTATAGATAGTGATCGATGAACATCTTTTCTAACTACTGCTTGACAAAACGCTAATTTGTATGTTATGATTCTATCGTTTGAAATGGTCAAAACCTGATGACTTAGTTCCCTATTTTTATTTATTTTTTTGTATTGTATTGGATTTATTAGAGCTGTAACATTGGAAAACTTGTTTCTTAGTTAGTCTCTCTGTAAACTTTGAATGTAAATGAATATTCGAAAGCAAGTGACAGCGATGTCCTAGACCTCGGCTCTCTCTGTACTCTGGTGCAGTATCATTACTGGGATGTGGGGTCAGTGTCTGCAGCAGAAGCAGCGAAGCAAAACCGAACAAACCTGGAAATATTGACACTGAACCAAACTGAAAATAAAACACCAGTAATTATAAACATGAAGCTGTGTGGTTACAGCATCACACACACATACACACACACACCCAGTTGTGTGTCCAGATATTTGTTGCTTTTGTTGCTTTGTAAACATCTTCTGTATTTAAAGCTCTAATTGAACTGATGAGTGATAAAATACCCCAGAGAAACACTGACCTCTAGTGGCCACAGCATCCATGAGTTACATCCTCTGAACATGGTCTTCATACACACACACACACACACACACACACACACACACACACACACACACACACACACACACACACACACACACACACACACACACACTACTACAGTACTAAATGTATTTCCACGTTGAAGTACCCTCCACCACTGGTTATAAATGTTCATTTTAAGTTGAAACTCTTTCACCTGTTTGAGGTTGATTCAACTTTACGGTCATTTTGGAGGCTGTTATATCTGCAGCCGTTAAAACTAATTAACAAATGAATTAAATAAATATATTGTATCTGTTTATGATCAAATAACTTTGAGAAAAATACACACATACACACACAACCCGGTACATATATGGGGCTTTTACAACAAAAGCTCAAAACAAATTCATTTAAAAATATAAAAATACAGTAAATTTAAAATTTGATGAATGAAAGACAGTGGGACAGCTGGTCTGTTCCTTTTTTCTTTTATACATACTCAATCTAATTTTCTATTTATGAGTTAATTTGCCCATAATTTCCTTTTAAATCATGTATAATGATAAAAACTGTCTTTATATTTTGTTTGTTAATAATAATAATTTTTTTTAAAGGTATATTTTTAAAGATGTTTTTACTAATGTTTTTCTGTTCTGCTGGTCAAGTTGCTTCACTTGCAAAGATCCTCTCTAAAGGCGATGTATCACACAGTGGGTAAAAATGTCACCCTTCTGATTTGCAATAGCAGGCGTTTACCTTTCACTTTGCTTTTTCCAAGAAACCACGATCTTAATCCTGGAGTAATATGTTGTGAGTCTCAGTTTTGCATGGGTGGAGTTTTTGTCATCAAGTGTCCATCCAGAGGGTGAAACCAAAGGGGACATAACAATCAGAAGGAAGCACCCGAACTATGATTTTCAAAAGATAATTCAAGCTTTATTCTCATGTATAAAATATATACCTTTCAATGAAATTCCTATACTGAGGCAGTCACAATGAATCCTAATTTTGAAATATACATTATAGAGTATATAAAAAATATCGATATGTACCATAAGGAAGAAATATACTGTAACAAAACATGCGGTGTACACTTATGTCTAAGAGTATTTGATATGAGTATGTGCAGTGTGCACAGCTGGGGAATCTTGAGCATGTGTGGGCCATTTGAATCCACCACTGACAATTCAATGGGGATGTGACCAGTGAGAGTGAATCTGCTGTATAGCATTAAAATTGTGATGATTCAAAGTTCAACATTTTTGGGAAATAAGTTTATTAAAGTTACATGTGAAGATTGATACAGTTTCAATGTCTGTAGCACAAATATAAAACTTTCTGCCAGCAGTCTGCTAGCTTAGCTTAGCTTAGCTTAATGTAGTTGGTTCAATTGAATATTTACACTTTGTAAGTATAAACAAAAGTAAATATAAATTTTAACATGCTGGTCAGGTGGAGGTTTGTTACTGCTGCTCAGAACCAAGCTAACTGTTTCCCCCTGTTTCCAGTCTTTGTGCTAAGCTAAGCTAACTGGCCTGTATCTGTAGCTTTACATCTACCCCACAGGTGAGAGTAGTGGTATCTTCCAACTCTCTGACAGACAGTGAAGAAGCATATTTCCTGAAATGTCAAACTATTTACTTTAAGGATTATAGTGAACTGAAAAAAAACCCCATTATATTATTCCTAGCTTCTATCAGCTTGTGGTTATTTGCCATTTAAAATGTGAAGAAAACCTCGCAGTGTTCCGTGACTCTGAAACACAGACGGAGTGAGACTTCTTCTCTGGAGTTCCCCTATCTCTGGTTGCAGCTACAGGTTGCTCACCTGTGTGCAGGAGCGCTCAGTCACAGGGGCGCGCGAGCTCCGTGCGGCAGCCAGCAGCGGCGGCGGCGGGCGCGCGCTGCCATTCCAACACATTCATCCACGGTGCGACGGAACGAAGGCGACAACCTCCAGATATTAACTATTAAAACTCCGCCCCCCCCTCCCCAACCCCCGCCCCCCCCTCCCCTCCCCACTCAAAAAAAAACCCTACGGACCTCTCAGGTCGTGTCTCCAAACACACCACCTTAGCGCGGCGGGGCAAGACTGTCGGTCGGTAAAGTGCAGCCGTTAAGGCCACGTCGACTAAAACAAACAAACTACAGCTTAAACAGTTGTTTCTGTCTTTCTCTCGCTCTGTCGACGTGAACCGGAGTTTTAAACGACGCCGTGAATCATGCTGGACCCGTCCTCCAGCGAAGACACCGGCGGGGAGTCCGACCCAGAAGTTGTCCAGGAGGCTCCGAGGAAACCGGCTGCGTCCTCGGCGGGGAAACGGGGGAACAACAGCCGGGCGGGCGGCCAGCAGCGACAGGTCCCCGCACCTGGAGGCGCCCCCGGTAAAGGTGCGAAACAAAACAATGCTACAGGTGAAGAGGAGGAGGAGAGGAGGGAGCGGGAGCGGATTCAGAAGGAGGAAGAGGAGAGGAAAATTAAACTGCAGATTTATGTGTTCGTCCTGCGGTGCATAGCCTACCCGTTCAACGCCAAGCAGCCCACCGACATGGCCCGGCGGCAGCAAAAGGTGAGTCTGTGCCGCACACTGAAACAGCATGCACCTGTTGTCTGGTATGGAGGGACGCGCTGGCGAACCTCCATTGAAAATGTGTAAATTTAAAGCTGATTCTCTTATTAGTCTAAGTATATAAAACAAACCCCAAACTTATGAGTCTCCTTAGAATCACAGGGAGCTGCAGATTAATTCCGCTTATATTTGATCCACCAATAATCACTTATTTCAATCAAACGGCTACTTTTTCTCCTGTTGCATCCACATCGCTGCCGTTCAAAAACACTCGCTGGATGGTGATGGCCACCATTGTGATTCAACTGTAAAATCTGGAAATATTTCTTAAATTAGCGCCGCACAGTGTGTGACATGAATGCCGAATTCATCATAAGCTTGGCTTGTTTAAATGTGGGGTATTTGAATCATTAGTGCTTTGTATTCATGCGTGGTTAGCCCAGCGTCAACCTTAAATTGATAGAAATCCAAAAGGAATCTGGCACAGTAGTGGAGACATTCAAGGGAACTGAGCGCAGTGTTTTTTTTTTTTTTTTTTAACAGATGCTGTTTGTTTTTTTTTTTTGTTTTTTTTTAAAAACTGACCTGAAAAAGGATATTGCAAACAACCAGAATGTAACATTAACACAGTCAAGCCAGGTTTCCATTTAATCAGAAACTAGGTTAAAACACCATCTTGGTAAAGCATCACCGTTAGAGAAAAATTTCAACAAAAAAAATCAATTTTAATTGTACCACTGTATTAAGCTCAATATAATTGCCCCATTGTTATGTAAGTGTATGTACATGTACATAACAATTACATGGCACTTGTTGGATCTTCCTCCTCTTATAAAATGCCCTCCAACATTAGTTATATATGCATGCCCTCATAACAACTGCATTGATTGAGCATTACTGCACTGTACATGAGGGTAGATCTATATGTTATGATAAACATGAGGCTGGCAGAGCTATTAGTTCAGGCTGAAGCTCTGCCTTTTTTTTAATTACATTTTGGAGTGTGTGCTCTGACAGTGTTGGACTGCAGGATGCATTGAAGAGCCGTCCTTGGCTGCAACACATTCAACAGCCATTCAGCCAATTTGGTGAATAGCTCTCCTCGTGTTTGCCTGTGTTACATCCAGATGAATGCGTCTCTGCTGTGCTGGAGGGCAGCCTGGACCTGCGAGCTCTCCGTAATAAAGCAAGCTGGGAAGCCAGTTAAGACTGGAGAACCCCCCCCCATGTTGACCCCATCCCGCTGGGGAAACTCGTTAATGAGTTGCCTCGTAGTTGGTTTAATTTCAATGTGCAGACGAGGCGTTTTCATTCAGCGCGTTGTGTGTTTGTGCGAGTGATGAACCTGCTTCTGACAGAAGGCGGACGTGGGAGTTTATTTGTGCACAAGTGTCAGTTCAGAATATTAAATCCATGTCACATTAACGAGACAGAAACTTGAGAATCCAGCAGGAGAAATCAGAAGCTTCTTGATTTTCTTTTCTTTTCTTTTAATTCCCAACCGATGCTGGAAGTCCTGCTTCTCCCTGTGCTGATTCATAAATAAACACAGTGTGAATTCATTATTAAGTCTGGAGGACGTAACATCGATTTGTCGTCTCGCAGTGGAAGTAGCTCCTCATGTTGCTGTACTCCTTGGTGGGAGGCGGCAGTAGGCGGCAGTAGGCGTATCTGTATGTGGTGGGTTGCCAGTTTGAATCCCTCGGCTCCTGCGCCGCAGACTGCTCTGGGTCACTGCAGGCACTGAGGAATCGATGAAACACTCGGGGTAAAGGTTCATTGGCGTGGAGTGGATTTATCTGCAGAAGAATAAGTCATGTTGAGCCCTCAGAGGGAAACCTGATGAAGTGTTAATGGGAAGCAGATTTGAGAACAGCCAGTGTTTCCATTGGATTTCCACACTGTTGTGACGAGGATCTCTCTGATCTGGTTCACTGAGTCAGTATTTACACTGGTATCGGCCTCAGGTGTTCAGGTGTGCATCACATTTCTGTTGAGCACAAATTTTAATGTGTTGGTTGACGTTATCTGTGAAACCTGAGAGTGCTGTCAATGACATTCACAGTTACACCTTTACTCCATAGTGACGTTTCTGGCTCGGATCTGGCTCTATACTGGGTATCAAGAGTTTGATCTGACACTTACATCTACTTACATTTACCTTAATGACACAACGGTCCAGTCCACAATGGAGCTACTACCTGAAATTAGGAAGAAAACTGTGACAAAACATTAGTGCAATCACGCTCGGTATACATAGTAAAGTTAAGTATATACAGTCCACTCATTATAGTGTGGTATTGGCATAGGGTGAAGTCATAATTTTGAAGTTTAATCGAGTTAATTGTGTAATGAACGTTGATCAACCTGATACCAGCAACGTTTGTCGTTATAACCGGTGAAAGCTACGATCCGTGTCAAGCTGCTACCTGAAGGGTTTATACGTTGGTTTATTGGCTAATAAGTGTTTGAGAGGAGAGATGAAAGATTCTATAACAGTGTTGTTAGCATCAGAGCTTAAAGATAACCTGGATGTGACATTTGATTGGTTTAATTTTAGCCAGGACCAGTCTGTTAAAAATACGCCCGAATCGGCTTCGATACAGAGACTTAGTTTAGTAGTTTCTCTGAAACAAACTTTGGGTTATTTTCCTCGTTTTTTACTGGCAGGTTGTTTTTAGATGTCGCACGGATGAAGTGGATCATATTTCATAGCTCGATAAAGAAGAGAGGCTATGCAATGAGGATGATACTTCTTAATAATGACCTTTTGTTAACGGTGCTGACCAAAATGTGTCTGTGGCTCCACAGTTGACAGTTTGATAGAAGACAAGAGTGACTATATTTACATTGTGTACATTATATACACACATACATAAATCTGCACCTACATACATTTCAAATACTTTACAAAGTAGAGCTTTAACTTTCTCAGCCTCATATTTTGTGGCTGCCCCTTTTTGTTCTGAATGAATATTTTCCAACCATCAAAGTAACCTGTGTCTTTGAGATAACACATGAGGGTTCGTCTTCAGTCAAACACTCTTTGCTCTTTGTTGACAGCTGAGGAACGAGTAATATTCTTAGCTATAGCAGATCTGACGAAGTTGTAGTTTTTACGTTCTTCTGTTCGCTGTGATGGAGAGCGGTGATTATGCTGAGCAGAGGGTTAACAGTGGAGACTGGTAGATGTGTGTCACTGGAAAAACTCACCGCTCTCCATGACCCCTGAACACAACAGTAGAGACGAAGCTGGAGTGACGGTAAACGTTCAGGGTTGGGGTTGTAGAGCAGTGCTGTATCTGATCAGTTCTCCAGGTTGTCAAACTGAGCTGGAGTTCGTCTCCTTGTTGTTAGGGAGATGAAGTAATAGAAGACTAATAATAACACTTGAGGGGAACATTGCAGCTGTCTTGAATCCCGTCAGTTTCCTGCTGGTCGCTGTGGTTCTGGAGGTGGAGGTAATGATGCAAACTGATGCTTAGTGTCGGCCCACGCTCAAACTCTGCCTTCAGTGTGTTCGCTGTGGGCATTCATGGTGCTTAGACCTCAGGGTTTCACCTCCCGGAAAACGCATTAATGACGACATTGGTTGTTTTAATGTGTTTGCTGAAAAACATGACTGGAAAAACATGTAATTATGAAAATGGATAAATTATATCTAATAATTGTAATCCTGCTTTATCTCAAAAGGTTAGGATGTGCATGCTGTGTTCAGGTGAACACACGTTTTCTTCACGGTTAATGATAAACAATTGAGAGAACGACCTGGAGCTGCTGATCACAGGTTGAGGAAACTCTTGGGACAACTGCTGATGAAGACTGTATGATACAACTGAAAGCTCCAGACTAGCTACTCAAATGGACCTTTTAAGCAAGATTGTTTCATCAGCTGTTTTCTCCAAGGTCAAGCCTGAACTTTAAACCTCAATTTCAACTGATCTTTGGGGGAATTTTCTACATTTCAAGGCTCTGAAGCTGATTCTTCATCACAGTTATAGACGAAAACCTAAAGTCACATCCAGAGGCCGCACTGATATGATGATAATAATAATAATAATAATAATGATAATATCAACAATAATAATAGTAATAGTAATAATAATAATTAATAACATGATTTTTGGCTTTGACTGATCAAATCAAGTTGGAGTCCGGCGATAGGGACGTTGGGTGTTGGACGTCAGTAACTACATTCAGTCTGGTTTTGTCGACATTGGAGGTAATAATCCTAAATATAATTACTTAAATATTTTGGGAAATATGTTTATGCAAGAGTTTGATGAGAAGACTGATGCTTGACTCTTGTATCTGTTGGTAAATATAAAAGTGGAAACCCTTTGTCTGACCGGCAGCTCCAATGAAGGGGAATCACAATAACCGATACTTCGGGACCAAGTCGATGCCGAAATTCTGGTATTATGGCATTTCCTACCGTAATGATTAACACGTTACTTCTCGTTTGTTTTATCCGCACAAAAAAACAAAGTGTAAGAGTCACAATTTCATGGTCACAGCCAAGAAATAGTCAAGAAACCAACCGAACAGAAGGAGCCACCGAGTCAGATCCACCTCTACTGGGAATTCAAGAATATTATTCCTAAAAAATCACAATTGTAAGAAATAAATAAAATATTCACTGCTCTGGTATTCCTGAAATTTCTTTGGGAAACTTTTTCCAAACTGCTGGAGTCATGACATCATCGCAGCTTCATGTTGTGTCATGTTTCCTAATTCAAACATCGACAGGTCTGTTCTCAGAGGTCTGTTCTCAGAGGTCTGCTCAGCTCAGGGACCGATAGGAATCAGACCGACCGACAACCTGACGCTTTGGAGGAAGTTCTGTCGAGAAACTGAGGCGGAGAAACCAGCCGTGCAACATGTAGTCTTTCCTTGTTTACATAGTTTGATCGGACTGAATGAGCTTTCGCAGCTTCCTGTCAGCTCGTCACTCAAAGAATCTTGTACCTTGTCTGTGTTTCTTTGTGTTATGAGGAGAGCTCTGTCTGTTTTTTAATGCTCAGCTTGTCTCGCGGAGAAAAGTCTCCTGAGTTGTATGAGATCCAGAAAGTAATAAAAGGTGTATAAGTACAGAATATTCTGTCTTCTGTCTCTGACGGCCTTTTGATTTATGTTTTGTTAAATCAAAAGAAGCGTACAGCGTTGATGAAATCTTCCAGGAGCCGATTAAACATGTTGTGAATCAGGCGAGAGGAAGGAAACGCGGCAGGTTTCACCCAAGGCCGTCAAGATAAAATAAAGGATGTTTATTTCCCGAACAGCTCAGTGAGGCTCATTTTTAATTCTAATAAATAATTTACTCTCGCGTTGTGGAGCAGCTGATCGGGCTCTGAGCTACAGATCTGATCTGATCAGTGCAGAGGAGAAGTCAATAATTATTTTATTTCCTTTTTATGCCTCTGCGCCGGCGACAGTCAGAGCTGGAGACAGGTTGTTTTCAGGTTGTCTGTCCGTCCGTCCCATTCTCGTGGACAAGATATCTCAGTAACACCTCGATGGAACGTCTTGAAATTTTGCACAAACATTCACTAGGACTCAAACATGAACTGATTAGATTTTGGTGGTCAAAGGTCAAGGGTCAAGGTCCAGTTGGCCTTTACAAAATGTGGCTTTGGCCTTGTGAATGCAATATCTCTGTAACGTCTTGAGGGAATTTCTGCAAATTTGGTCAAAACAATCACCTGGACTCAACGAATAGACTGATTAAATGTTGGTGGTCAAAGGTCAAGGTATGTGTGACCTCAAAAAGCCTTTTTATCCATTACTCAAGACTTCACACAGCAATTGTGACAGAATTTCACATCAATGGTATTTTATATGACTGTAATTCTAGTTTTTCATGGTAAATGATGCCAAGAAATCCAAACCGATCCAGCTTAGCTCCTTTTTTAAGGCGCAGGGGGACAGATATGTTATGAGACAGCAAAACTTACAGCTGGAAAGTTTGAGGCTCCACAGAGCTGCGCCACAGCAGTTTTCCACCCCATCTGTGGAGGCGGGTTTTTTTTTTTTTTTTTTTTTTGCAGTCTGCAGGTCTTTACCAGCAGAATCCTGCAGCAGAGTTGTGGTTGAAGTGGCGGCTGGTAGCTGCAGGGAGGCAGAGCAGCAGCAGCACAGCTGGACAGCTGGACAGCCGCCTGAAGCTAAGAGGGTTTAACCACCTCACTGTCCGCCGTATCGCACACAGTGGAAACAAACTTTACTCGGTTGCTTCAGAGCTCTTTTTCTGTCTCTGTCTGTGTCTTCAGATGTGGACGAGGAGCTGCTGTCTGTCTGCCTTGGTTTTGTTTCAGTTTCGACTCCAGGAGGGAAATGTAAATGCTGTTACAGCCGTTGACCTCGTGCTCTGCAGCATCTCTGAATATCCTCAGTGCTGCGCCCCTTGAGGCTTTTCTCATTTGAATTGTAGAGAAATTATATTTACAAAGTGAAAGTGGTCAGAATTAAGTTTCCATTAATGGAAATTAGTAAATATTTATGCGTTTATTGATTTTCTTATTTGTCAGATATTTGTTTTTCATGACATACTGAGGAAGCTCCCACCTGTTGGCTCTTGTTGGCTGTCGAACAGTGGAAGCCTCCGGTCTTCCCCGCCGTTTCTGTTTTTGTCCTGTTTCCAAGCGGCTGACAAACCAAGCAGGGAAACCATAGCTGCAGAAACCCCCTCCTGATGGAGACCCACGCATCCCTCCCTGCACACATCTAATACCCTGGCAGCTGTTTATTACACAAACAAGATAAACGGCATCTCCTCCTGCTTCTCTGCTGTAAGAGGCCACTTCTGCTGATGCGGAGGCTTGTGTTTTTGTTTTTTTTTGTTTTGTTTTTTTTCAGCGGGTAGTGGGCGCAATTTTTGGCCACAGAATTGCTGGAGGCGACTCCCGTCCTCCTTTGTCATCTCTCCTTCCCCTGTCAGATTCCCCGAGATGGAGCTCTTCTCAGAGGGTTATGCAACCTCTCCTCCTCCTCCTCCTCCTCCTCCTCCTCTTCTTCCTCTCAGAGATGTGAAGGGATGTCTCAGCAGGACTCTCGCGGATCAGGGAGCTCGATGAAGAGCATTAGACAGCGAGTCACCCGGACCCCGGGGCCAAAGATGGCCCTCAGTCAGATAAAACTCTGCAGTCAGCGTTACAGTAAAGTACAGTACACCGAGTTTAACGCTTTTCTCCAACTAGTTTCTATAATAGAGATGTTTGAAGAAATGCAATCAATTGGTTTGAGATTGAAAAACCAACAAAAGTCTGTGTTTTATCTCTGGATGTGATAAAGGTGAAACTCGCTGTTTCTGACGTTGTTGCTGCAAGAATTTTCCATCGGTGTCGGGGGAAATAAAACTCATGAAATGAATAAAAAAATGTTTGATGGTAAATATCACAGACCTTATCATAGTTTAGTGTTGAAACAATCGGTTGGTTAATCAATTAGTAGATCAACAGAAAATTAATCAACAATTGTGATGATCAATCAGTTGTTCAAGTCATTGATCCACAAGACTGAGAGTCTTCAGCCAGCTAGCTGAAATGCTGACGTTAGCATTTCTGACATGCTATGTTTAGTATGTAGAAAGTTTACGTTAGCTTAGCTTGTTAGCATGCTAACATTTACTAATGAGCAGTAAACACCAAGAAGAGCTGAGTGAAGATCACAGGTATTTGATCATCAACCAAAGTACTGGACAAATTAAAACGTTTTTTTTTAAACAATAGATTTGCTGCTTTTTCTTCTCTGAATAACTGAGTTTTGGACAGATGATCAGATGAAACAAGATATTTGAAGATGTCACCGAAAAATAATTGAGAGATTAATCAACAATGAAAATAACTGATGAACGACATCAGATAAAATTTAAAGCACTTCAAGAAGCTAGCAAAAGCAAAGCGGCTAATACGAGAGCCACACCTCTGACCTCACCTGTGCGTGACGGTTGTCTGTTGACCTGCTGCTGATTTTTTTTTACCTTCATTTAGAGGGAGAGACGGTAGAGACAGATTTCAGCACATTACAGTCCAATACAACAAACACCAGCGAGCACAGAAGAATCAGTCTGAGAGAGAGAAAGAGAGAAAGAGTTCACGACCAGGAAACGTCTGGCAGGAAAGATGGAGAGAATAGAGGGGTGGGTTTTCTTTCCTCCAGCTTGTTTCCTTTTGGAGGAGGAGAGGAAAGTGAAGGAGTTTATTTATACAGTCAAGTCTCTTTAAATCACAAGCTTTGTAGTGTTTAACCACGGCTGCTGTTACAGATCAGAATGAAAACGTTTTAACCAAAGAAACTCTTTGCGTGTTGGAGTGAGTGAAGTAACAACAATGAATTATTTTAGTTCGGTACGTGTTCTGCTGCAAGTTTAAAACAAATAAAATCACCCACAAACACCTTCATTCGTCTGACACACTCTGTTGTTATTTAACTGGTTAAACAAAGTCCTGATGTCACTGATTAATTATTGAGTCAGGTTCTTAATTAATGACCGTTTCGTCAGATGTTTTTGTCTCAGTCTTAAACACAATAATATTCAGTTTCCAATGATAATAAACAAAAACAATCAGCAAATACTCATGTTGGATAAATGGAACAATGTGTGTCTGGACAGTTTTAGCCATGCTAGCACGTAGCATTAACTCTATGATGGCGATGTTGGCCTCTCTTTTTAATAATCATTGGATGGATTCCCATGAAATTTATCACAGACATAAATGATGAGAGATGGAGGATGAATCCTCCCGACCGTGATGTTTTGACTTTTCCTTTGGCGTTAAACATTTAGGCAAAGATGTACATGATTACAATGGAGGGATGGGGCAAAAACTGGAACAATGCAACGCTCAGAAACAAACTGCCTCCATGTCTGAATTAAAACCTTGGGGTATGTAGATTATGTGCATGAACTGCGCATTTGGTTTGTCTGTCTGTTCCACTAAAACAAACACAGGCTGCATAATGAGGGGTCTTCTTAACGACCTTAACAGTAAAAAGTGGCTTTAATCTTGTTGCGTTTTCCAGTGGCTCAAATAATTAATCAATGATCAAAAAAGTGACAAATTAACTTCCTGTTCATGCAGCTCATTGCTGTTTTCCTCCTGGATGTAGCAACACTGGTTATTTTGAGCTGTTTGGATGAAGAGTGACCAGAGTTTAGTTTTTTTCTGGTCTGGACATTTGCACACCCACAGTGAAGGTCCAGAATATCCTGCAGAAGCTTGTTTTTGAATGAGCACACACTCAAATCCTCCCGAACTGGATGATCACCTCCCGCTCTCTCGCTCTCTTCACCTACACAAACCTCTCAGCTCAATAAAACAAATTACAGCGGCGCACAGTGACAACACATAACGGTGTTCGAGGGTCTGAGGGGGCGTTCAGACAAAAAATAACTTGTGCAGCTTCATACGTGCAGCGATGGGTCGGGCTGAACTTTTATTTCTTCTGCGGAGGCGTCGGGTTCATGGGTTTTCTGTCCATCCCTCCTCAGGAACGTGATATCTCAGGAACACCTCGGGGGAATTTCTTCAAATGTTCACCAGGACTCGAGGATGAACTGATTAGAATTTGGTGGTCAGAGGTCAAAGGTCACTGTGACCTCGCAAACATCAAAGAATTCCTACGCTAATTATGACACAATTTCACACAAGTGTTTAACAGCGTGAGGAAGTGTAACCTCGGTGGACTGAGATCACTTTCGTACAAATAGGATACAAGGGATGATATTTTATATCGGAAAGGTCAAAGGTCAAGTTCGCTGTGACATCATCACGTTCTGCTAAAAAACTATTTACTGCTGTAAATCAGGAATTCCTGCAATTTGACTGGTGGGTTGGAGGCATGAATCCACACGGCGGTAGTTGTAGTTGTAGTTAATCATGTTCGTGCTGTAGTAGCCATTCTTCTGCGTTAACACGGTATTTCTACTGTACTGAGGTAATAAGACATTTCAGCCGTAATAACTTGCACTGTCTCCTTTTTGCATCAAACAAACATCTTCCTTTTACGCCTGGAGAATATGATTCGTAGACCGCGGCGTCTCTGTAGCGTCACGACACTTATGGTGCTGATGATACACAACAATGTTTTTTAGCTGCTTTGGATATTGCATTTGGCCATAGTGTGATTTTGATTAATTGTGCATCCCTAATTTCAATACAATACAACAAATTTTAATTTTAGAAAGTTAATAATGTTCACTTTTTGTTGACATTTATGTTTATTCAGTGTTTTCTGACAGAATTAGATTCTGTTTCTGGCAGTGAATCATTGTGTTGTTATTATTGAGGTCATAGTTAAAGGTGTTGTGTTGGACTCCACTAACAGAGGTGAGGTGTTTGTCTTCCTTACATGAGGAGGACATGACCAGTACAACACCATCACCAGCTTCGACCTCAATGCTAAAACATGAACCTGAATTAACACCACTAACAGCAGACTGGCCGGACAGACGGCCGCCGTCATCCGCGTTCCTCTGGAGTCCGATGATATTCAAGAGTCACTGTAAATAAAAATAAAAATAAAAATAAAAATAGGTATTGACATGATGAGCGGCTCGCATCACGTCCCTGTGTGGCAGCCGCGGTTTCGCTCGCTGCTTCTGGTGACTAATGAAGTCCCGGAGGAGTCCTCACTGCTGCTCGTTTGTCGAGACAACGGCCTGCTCCGTCTTCCCCCGTGCAAAGGCTCCTGGGACTTTTTCTGTGCTTGTGTGGTAAAGTGCAAATGTGGATCTTTTGAGAGGGAAAAGATTGTAGTCTGACGGCGGCTCTCAGGACGACTCGCAGGTGTCGAGGTTGTCTTCATGCAAAGTGTCTCGTGTTTGTCATTTAGATGTGTGCTTCTTTGTTTTGATGCTTCCTTCGAGATGGCGTCCTGGTCCTGAGTAATTGAGCTGTCGCGTTTTAAAAAAAGAAAAAGTAATCCCACGCCGCTTGTCACGTCTTCGTCTTTGTCTTTCCTCCTCCACCTAACTCAGGAACAACACTGAATTCTCTCTCACAGCTAAACTTGGTGGAGGATTTCATTGGGTGTAATACATCCCCTTTAAAAATAAAAATAAAAATAAAAAATGTCATGGAGGAAATGTGTCACTCACTCCAACAGCTTGTTTCCTTCAAGGCTGAGCTCGGTCTCCACCGCAGACTGATGCGATGCCCTGTCAATAATCTGCAGCCACAGAATGATTTCACATGGGAATAATACGTGAACGAGGCTTTAGCCGGCTTGGATAAAGTTTGTTCTGAATATGGAAGTGCTAAAAGCTGCAGTTCCTCTAACGACCACTAGAGTCTGGCTCCAACAGTGAGTCAGTCCCCATAGACTCCCATGTTAAAGTGTCCAACTTTACAGCAGAAATCAACATGTTCACAGCCTGGTACAAAAACACTCTGGTCTGAATTAGACTCTGGTGGACTGTTCAGGAAGAAGTGGTGACATAAGAACTTTTACTTTCAATTTATTTATTCAAAACCGTCCTGCTTCAGTGTCATATGTTACTGTGGTCAGGTGTGGGTATGTAAATTTGTGGAAAGTAATGGGTTCAGGTGGGTGACGTGTGGATGATCAGTGTGTATATTTGGATGACATCACAGCTGATCTGTGCATCACGTTTCGTCACAGATTTTCCACCGTGCAGCTGTGAAATGTGCAGATACAAACGCACAGATTTCTGTTCTCTCTTTCAGAGTCATTATACTTGAGCAGAGCAGTGGAGCGTGAGCCACATGTTTTGGGCTCTTGTGCATCAGCTCAGTGTGATTCTGTTTATGTATGTATTTATTTATCGTCGTTCACAGGAAGCTTCTCCATCACGTTGAGTGTAGAGCTGGAGCTCCAGCAGGGCCGCAGCTATTGTTTTAATCGATTTTTCACTTTAATGTTCAGTTATCAGCAGCCATCTATCAGCCCCCCCCCCCGAATGAGCAGAGTATCAACTCTAAACAAAACATTTTTTATTTTATTTTTTACCACTGTAGGTTTAATGTTCACAGAAAACGGCTTGGTATTGAAATCAGTCATTTCACTGTGGTGATTTGTGGCATTAATAAGCGTCGGCTCGCTCCTGTGTGTTTCTATTGTTCCTTTGTGTTGTCATGAACTCTGCAGATCTCCGTGTGTGAAATTGAAAATGATGCCTTTTGTAGAAGCAATCAATTTTCTTTTCATAGCTGAACCCTTCAGACCAAAGTCACTTCTGATTGGATTCCTCCCTCCCGGCCGCACGCTCATCCCGTTTTAAACCTTTTAATTACCTCCCTGCGTGTCAGTCATCAGATTACCCCCCCCCCCCCCCCCCAACATAACGTTATTACAACATAATGTAAAAAGCTGTTGGTCCTTTCCAATGTAACGCATTATCTTCTTCTTGTGTGCGGTCTGAAGGGAGTGATGCTAATTACATCTAGCACATGGATCGCAGGTGTCTCAGGTCTAATTCTGTCTCTGAGCTCGTTGGTTTGAAAATAAAAAAAAAAATCATGTTCATCTGTGGCAAGAAAAGAAAAGAAAAGAATGAACGTACCCAGAGGCTGTTCTGAAATCTCTCCTTGTTGGTGTGTTCAAGGACACTCTGACATGGGAGATTTGAGAGGCGTGAACAAAAACCTTTATTAAATCAAGAAAATACCAAAGTTCACAATATCCTTCACACTTTGGCAACATCATTCCTTAAAGAAATGCTGAATGTCACAAACAATTTTTACTATTGGGCAAAGCTCGTGTTGGTTGCTCCTGCTCACTGCTGTGGATTTAGTAGTTTGGGATTAAAAACGTGTTTAATTTCCTTCCTGCAGTTTCCTCCTGCAGAGTATTCAGGTTGTTATAGTTGATAAGTAAGTAGAAAACTGTGTAACATGAAAGAATAATATTAATATTTATTTCTCCTGAGCTGTTTAAGACTTTTTTTTTCTTCCTCGGTGAACCGTGTTAGTTCGATGGTCTCTGCAGCAAACAAGTCGTGTTTTAACTCCCTTTGATCCCTTCACCCTGCAAATATAATGATCACCCGCGGAAACAGTGATTATTTAAATGCTCTCCATGCAGAGCCTCGCGTTAGCCTGGCTCCATACTAATGAAGGGAGCAGGGAGAGCCGTCCCTTAATCTGACGGGGTTCAGGTTCACTGCCTTTTGTAGAGGAGGGTGTTTATCTTTTTCTTTATACAGCCGCAGGTTAATGAAGCTCAGTGGCAGCGACTCTGTAGTTTTCAAGCTCTTAAATGGAGACTTTTGGAAACTTGTTTTATTTTGAAAATCGGGGGTGCGTTGTAAGTCGCTCCCTCACGTTCCTATAATTGAATAAAACAATGATTCCAAATCTACATTTTCCATGTCCCTCTTGTTACTCTCAGTCTCGTTCGTAGTATTTTACTGTAACTAAGCAACTAACTGCAGCGTAGACTTAGTGTCCTGCAGCAGCAGGTGCCCAGCTCACCTGAACGGTTATGTGATACGCTAAGATACATGCTCACCTGGAGCTTTGGATGCAGCACGGCTAACTGTTCAGGTCTTGATGCTAAGCTAGTGAGAGAGAGAGAGAGAGAGAGAGAGAGAGAGAGAGAGAGAGAGAGAGAGAATAAGACGACTGGGACTTCAGTTGTGTTGTTGAAGGAAACTGTCTCCCAGGTTTGTCATGGATGATTCTTCCCCTCAGCGTCTCTGCTCTCAGCTGATAACGACACACACACACACACACACACACACACACACACACACACACACACACAGTGGTTAACTTGAGGTAGCAGCTGCCCACATTGGCCTCGTTGACATCAAACGCTCTGATACTTGCACACATTCCCCCTCTGTTTGTTGTCCTGGTGGTGTTTGTTGTCTGTGGAGCGGAGCAGCAGCCGTACAGTTTTATATGTTCTGGAAATAACTGACAGTCTGATTAGGATGCAGAGCCACCTGCCTGGTCCGGAGACTCATTAATGATCCAAGACTGCGTGGACATGTGAGTGGAGCAGGGAGGTAGAGCTCACCCAAAACACTCGTTAGGCTTTTTCAGTAAGAAATACACAAACTTTTATTTCATTCATACACACAGAAAAAGCAGTCGAGGTAAAGTAGCTGGGAAAAGCCAATCCTGAAAGTGCATATGATAAAAACTGCTGCTTTTCTTAACAGCAGCTGTGCATCAATATTGCTTTCAACTTTGTGCTTTGGATTATTTTAATCTCAGAGGAGACTCTCTCCACCCCTTTACCCATCAGCCACCAGCTCCTAACACGGAGGCTGATAACAGACTCTTCTGTTTGGTCACACATCTTCAGATTTTTATCATATCAAGGCCATTTTTGATTCTCTTTATTCTCTCAGCAGTACGTATGTTCTACCTCTGTGTGTGGTAGTTTTCATTGGAAATGGCCGCCATGTCCGTACGTCCGCCAGACATCCAAGGACATTTCAGACATTGAAAACAAACATCCAGAAACATAAACAAGATAAGATTCGTATTAACTATAGAAAACTATACTATGATTTCTTGAAGAATTTCTTCAAAATAACTGCTCCATTTAAACCCATTTGTATTAGTCTTCTAAAAAGAGTCTTAAAAAACATTTATACTTATTGTTTTTCATTGAACAAAAGAAGCTTAAGTTGTCAAATGTTAATTTTAATGCAGATGTTCAGGAACTTCACTAAACAAAACACAATGTAAAAGTGGAAAAAATATTGTTTAAATCTGTAAAGATTTGATCAGAGAATAAGCGAATAAAGGTCTGACCACAGGACAATAACTATAACGACAACAATGTGAACATCCACACTGATGAACGTGGCGCTCCAGCTGTGCCACAGAACCATCAGCTGTGATTCTGAGGTGGAGAATCCAGATGTTCTTCCCCTTCTTAGCGTCTTTATTGCGTCAAATGGGTGGATTTCTTTTTTTTTTAACCCCAACGATGACTCTCATCCGCCATGTTGAGCATGACGTGTTGACCTGTCAGCCAGGTGATCTGCTTACCTTGTTGAACAAAAGATCTGGGTGATGGACTTGAGAGCTGCTCCAGCTCTGAAGTGAGCCGCCACACAGCGACGGTGCTCGCTGAACTGACCCAGTAACATTAATTTTAAGAGCAGCACACATTCCACCAGCCTCTCAATTCACATGTATTTTACTTGGCTGTCAGGATATTCTACTAAACTTAAGAGCCGTCGCACCAAGAACGAAAACTATGAATACATAATCGTAATAATCGTTCTAACGCCACACCACAACTGTAACGACGACAGTGGTGAATGTTTTCTTTGCACTTTCAGAGTGATTCAGAAACGCCTTTCATACATAAACATGAAACGCATCAGCAGCAGCATCAATACCATCTTTCAGTGATGCGTCCTGTTTAAGATGTTTGGTTTCTTTTTCTGCTTTCTGACTGTGGTTACAAACAGAAAATTGTAAAAAAGAAAAAAACTACTTCCACTAACAGTTTTTAATGTTGAAAGGTTTTCATGTTGACTTCCAGATCATGTGTGAACAGTTGTGACTTGTTGAGTCTCAGAAATGTTGCGATCAGATGAGACAGACGTGCAGAAATTCAGCAAGAACCGATTTGCATGTGAATAGAAACTCTTCCTTCTGTTCCAGCTGACACGTCTGTTCTGGCTCGTCTCCTTCTGTAGGCGAGCAGATGCCTTCGTCTTATCTTTGATCTTCATGGCAGAGAGTCATAGCCCCTTTAGTCTGTCATTATGTTGCTCACATGATAAATACGTTCAACATATTGCTATTGTCAGCAGGAACCCCGTCGTCTCCCTCAGCTATCAGAGCTGCTGTCTCTCTCTGATCCACTCATTTCGCTCTGTTTGCCGTGACTTATTTCTCTGCCTCTTTGACGACAGCTGTCTCATTTATTTTCCAATCACAGTTGTATTTTATTTTAGATCAATGGTTGTGAACTTTTGTGTCCGAATTAAACCAGAAATTGCACATTCTGTATAGAACCTTTCAGACAGCAGCGGCACTGGTTTCATTCTCTGGCCTTCATAATCAAAATCTTAATTTGTGTGAGAGACATATATTATACTGGCCCAGATGTAAGACCACCCTGATTTTAAGATAACACCATTTCCCAGCAGCTGCTTTTCTTCTTCTGTTCTCGTCCTTCAAACCTTTTCTCTTTTTAAAAATGAAATATATTAGTCAAGACTTTCTTCTGTCAGGCTCTTCAATTGAATAATTTTCTCTGCCGGTTTTTCTGAGCTCCTCATCATCACAGTGATCTGTGACAGCTGTAATTCTTGGCTGTTTGACAGATGATTCGGTTTCTCTTTCGTTTCTGCAGTTAAGACGTCGAGGTCGTGATGACCTCACAAAACATGATTTTGGCCTTGTGAACGCAATATCCCTTCACATGTTTGCACAAATGTTCACGTTGACTCAAGGACGAACTGATTAGACTTTGGTGGTTAAAGGTTACAGGTCAATTTCACTGTGACCTCACAAAACACTTTTTAGTTTTAGTTTTATTACACAAGACTTCACACAGAAAAACTTGTGTAAGTGGCGGAGGCATACAACCGCGAGGTGGGAAATCTTTGTTTTGTCTTGCCAAGAAAATAAATGTCTTGATGTTTCACAAATCAAATTAAAGCCTCGTGAAAAAAAGAGAGAAAGGTGAACATAGTGCGGTTGTGGCGGATGCTTGTCTGTATCGTGATATTTCAATTTTGCAGTTATTATTGCGACAGCCCTATTTACAATCAACCAACATGCAACTCTCCCTGTAGCAGCCGGTGTTACACTGGTACACTCCATTCAAACAGAATATCTGAAGTTGTGAATATATATAAAGACTGGTCCTTCAGTGAAGTATGACTCCAGAAAAAACACATAGTCTTATGTTCATCCCACTACAGAAGCTGAAGGTGTTGTCGGAGCATCAGAGCTGAACTGGCAGCATGAAGCTCCTCTGCTTGTCGTTTCTCTGATGCTGATGCTATGGAAGTGACAGCAGCTAAAATAACTGCAGTCGTTAACGCCCACAGCTGTACAGTCACTTTATGAAACAATCCCACGGTGCGATGGTTTTATAAAAATGTCACCTCGGCCTCTCGTCAGGCCTCGACAGGTGACGCCGTAGTGTATTGTGCTGGTGATGAAAGCGATTTGAATCAGGTCGCGTTACCACTCTGTGGACGCTCTAATCTAATAAAAGACTCTAACTTCCTCTGCACAGCGATGATCAATTGATTCAAATGGCCTCAGCGGACGAGCTGAAGCAGCTCTCCATTTCTATTTTTATCCCTCCACTGGTGAAGTCACAGTGTTGTCTCCCCTCTCCTCTCCATCTCATCATTCCCTCTCTGCACTCCAGATTCCCCTCTCCTCCTCCTAATTCTCCTCTGTCGTCCCTCCTCCCCTCTCCTCCCTCTGCTCTTGTTGCTTGCTGCGACCCAGTAGAGAGCTTTTCTACCTCATTGGCTCGATCCGCTGGCGGTCATTAGAAAGAAGAAGCTTCGTGAGACATTCATGTCCTTGTTTTTCGGAGCCACAGATTCTGTTTCTGCCTCTCTGACCTGCACATTTTCACGTCAAACCAGCTTGTTGGCGCCGTCACCTCGGCTGAGCAAACAGGAAGTGTAGTTTTTAACAGCTACATCTCCCGAAGTCTTGATGAAACCAAGATTGCTGTTGCCAATTCTGTTTTGAAGAAACTCAAAATCCGCAGCTTCATCCACTGTGAGTTTCTGAGAGTTTCTCAGACTGAAGCTCTTATCTCGGCCTCCTCAGGAGTTTGTTTGCTCTGAACCGTAGATGTTGTTATACTACATAAACACCTGAGGAGCAGGTCACAGAACATTTTGCTACCAGACTGTGAGGAATCAGTACGTTTCAGAAACTACTTGCTAAATATACTTTTCAGGCCATTTGTGCAATAATTGCCTTGAGCTCGGGGCAGCAACAGGAGACTGATGTCACGCACTTATCAACCGAAAGAAAAACTCAGTTCATGCTTTTTTCTAGAGCCAGAGATATTGATTTTAACAGCCCACACATCTCCACACTGAAAGGTGGCAATACAGAGTGTAAATATCTCAGTGTTCGGCTTGATGAATGATTTACATTTAAACACACAGTAAGTAACTTCTGCAGCTCAAGGTCTCTCAGTCAAAACAATAACAACATTTTCTGCTAATCAGCAAATGAGTTAATCATCTAATCTCTGGTTTTAACTGTAAGTAAACGTCACTTTCTGCCCCTCAGTTGTGGGAATTAGGGGAGAGATTTTTTTTAAATATTTATTTGAATTTACATCATATTACATGCACAATTAATTCATTATAATGTATTTGAATCTGCACTGACTGACCCAGTTTTCACTAAACTAAACCACCTTAACCAGGAGGCTGATCTTAATAAATCCTTTCCATCACAGTGACAATATGTTCAACATCACACCAATCAATCAGTTATTTTCCCATGAACTGATCAATCATTTAGTCTATAAAATGTCCCAGAGATCAATGTGATGTCTTCAAACGTTTTGGTCGACCAACAGCCCAACAGTGTTCTTACTTCTTCTTCTAGTTTCTCCTTTAACCAAACTTCTCTTTGAATTTCACATTAAATCCTCCATGTATTTGTTTTTCATGCTGAATACGTCTTTTCTGACGTATTTAAAATTATGACAAATGGCACAAAAGGTCCCACATGTAGTAATTTGTTTATCAGATGCTGCTCCATTACAAACTCGTGTTGTCGTCTCACAGTCGTAATTCAAACCCACGAAACCTTAAAGGTCTTGTCAACATTTACGGGTTTTCTAAAAAAAAAGTTAAATGTCAGGCTGAGACTTGGAAATGTGAAGAAAGAAACATCTGGAATATTTGCATGTTATTAAATGGAGCTGTAGCAGCTCAGGTCTTCATACGGGACTGGCTGTAACTCGGGAGGTGGTGACAGAGTTTGACCCAAAGACTCAAAACAAGTTTGTGATTGGCTGAGCAGGGAGCGGCATCATTCCTCACTGATGACAGACTGTATTTCCTGGTGTTTACTTTGCTGTCACTCTGCATCGACTCTGTATTTAATCAGGAAAGTGAAAGTCGTCGGTCTCAGCTGACACTTGTCAGAGTAGATCAGCTCTCGGCCCGTTCTGTGTCTCCCCTCGACGTCACTTCAGCGAATCCTGAAAGTAAAAACACGCTCCTCGTCGTTAAAGTGTTCACAACAATATCAGGAAACAGCTGAGAAAGCAGCTATCACTGCAAACGCTTCCTCCCTCGGACACCGAGGCCCAGAGTCCTGGATCTGAACCAGAAACCACAACTGGAGAATCCATACGGGGTCTGGACATAATGTGTCTCCATGGTCGCACCCAGCTGACTGGAAAACAGGCAATATTCAGCAGCTGCCATCGTTCATTCAGATGGAAAGAAACAGTGAAAACTCGGCTGTTGTCTGATTTATGGAGCTGATTGAACAAAGACGAATGACTGTTGACATTACTTCGCTTTGTGCCGTTTCTTTTCTCTTTTCTCTGGTGTTGCGTCATAGTTCGTGGGTGTATATTGACGTTTTTGCACCTTTTTGTGTTTTTCCGTATAAAGTTTTTTCATGTTTCATCAGGTGCTACACAGATTTTGAATCAGCACAACCTCAGCTGATTAAATATGTCACTCAATGAAGATTTCTGTTCAGTATAATAGAGGATAGTAGCCAATAAAACAAAAAAACGGATGTTGAATTTTACTGATTTTATAGATAAAAGCACCAAAAACCATAATAATGAAAGAAAACATCAACACAGAAAGAAACATACATTTGTTTGTGGTTGTTCTAGAGATTAGAAGCTTCTGTCTTCATCTCTTCAGGAGTGATGCTCATCCTTCAGGTTTCTCTGGTCCGCACTGAAATATCTCAAATACTTTTCAATAGTTCGCCGTGAAATTTGGTGCAAACTTTAATGATTAGCCAGCGATGAATCCTGATAAGTTTAGTGATCCCATGATTTTTCCAGCAGGTCACAGTTTTCACTTCAATAAATAAAACTACCTCATGTACCAGATGGATTTTTACAGATGCAGACGTTGGTGGTTCCCAGTCGATGAGTCCCGCTGACCTCTGTGACCTCCTCTCTGGCACTACCACCAGGGTGACATTTAAGCTTTCAGCGAAATGTCTTCATTAGTATTGTATGGATCGCCATGACACCGGTGTCACAGACATTTAGGCCCCCCCCCCCCCCCCCCCCCCCCCAGTGTGACTTTTCGTCTGTGCCGCGGCGAATGTGGGGAAGATGGAATATCTTTTCCTCCTTCCTCCAGTAGAGCTCAGAGACAAATACCAACCACAGACCATAACTGTCGGCTTTATCCGTCAAACCCTCCTCACACACACACACACACACACACACACACACACTCACACACACACACACACACACACACACACTTGTGAGTGCGTTTTGTATTTGATCCCTTGCAGGCGTTGTGTGTCGGCTCGTTGACGGTTTGACTGCTGGGAGGTTTTAGGACGGAGGTGCGAGGATTGATTCCTCTCCGCTCCTCTCTCCGTGTGGTGAAATCTCATTTTGAGACGCGGAGATACCTGCGCTTGTGTCTTCGGGAAATGAGGCGTCGAGAGATGAATCGCGAGAAGGGAAAGCAGTGATGATGAATTATGGCGTGAGGGCAAAGCAGGTGATCGTACAAATGGAGGCAGACGGAACCAGGAAGCCTAATGTGGCTGTGACGGTCGGTGAGGACACGACACAGCGGAGAAGTTTGATCGTAGTTTTTCAGCTTTTACTGATTTTTCTCCTGAAAACACCTGCATGCAGTTAGCATTCAGCTGGGCCCAGGCGCCCGCGGCTCAGGACGCAGAGCAGGTCGTCCACTAATCGAAAGGTCGGCGGTTCGATTCCCGGCTCCTCCAGTCTGCGTGTCCTTGGGTGAGATACTGAACTCCCCTGGTTAACCACTGGTGTGTGAGTGTGTGTGTGAATGTGACTCATAGTGTAAGGTGCTTTGACTGGTTGTTAAGTTTTATATAAACGCAGCCCATTTACCAGGAAATGAGTTACTGATGGAGCATCAGTGTTCCCCCGGGTGAAAACACCAAGTGTGAACTGTTAAACTAAACAGTGTTAAGAGCTTCTAATTTAAACTTTCTAAGAGTTAACTGTAATTTGTTAAAACTCGTATTTTGTCACAGATTTCGGTGTTTTACAGAGTTTTCTTTCAAACTAATTTCACCTGTTTTCATTAGTAAAAATAAACTGATGAATCTTCCCCATCTGTGAGTAAGAAAGATCCACTGTATGATTAGATTCAATGAAAATAAAATTAACATTTGAGACACTTGTGCTTTCAGCTTCGTGTCAACGGATCCATAAAGAAATGTTTTTCCCAGTTTGGTGTGAAAGAGCTGGAAACATCAGTCCTGGAACAGGCAGCGTTATTTGTGTTTTTAAATCCTTCTGAATGAATTGAAATGCATTTCCAAGTAATTATTCTGGATTTATCACTAGATCTATTATTTATTGTGATTAATCAGGTAATGATCTGAGTTTGGGCGATGACGAGCCTTTGACCTCACGTTAGAAATGTTTTGTTATTTATTTAGAATTAAATATAAATAATTCAAATGAAGGCAACAGAAGCAGCGACTGTAGCGCTGTGATTTGAGTCTTTATCAAATAGATATTTATTACTTTGGAAAATGAAAATGAAAATATATTCCTAAATGAATGATTCAGTCCTGCAGATTTCTTGGTGATCTGCCAATTAGATCAGGCGATATCTTGACACCAAATTACACTTTGGTGTTTGTGTAGCTGCAAAGTTTCTGCAGAAGGTCCATGTGACATCAGTTTGGTCATGTGCTCATGTCTGGGTCTGTCTCTGCACCATCCCAACACCTCTGCTCATGTAGCCTGTACGTGCCAACAAGCGCCCGTACCGCACGTGAAGTACGTGTTCAACCGGGGGAAAATGATTCCCAGGACAACAAACCACTTTAAATGTCTGAAAACGTTCCAGCGTCGGATTCTGTCAGACTTCATCCTGGATGTCAGCGCTCCATGAAAACTGTCAGAAGAGAAAGTGAAGGAAGCAGATCTGAGTTCCTGTGTCATTATCATCAGACTCCTGGAGCTTCGCTGACCTTTAACCCTGAACTGACCTCTTTTTAAAGAGTGTGTGTGTGACGGGGAAGCTGCGAGTCGAAGCAGTGTGTGGGTCAGGTGTGTGCGTAACACCAGCTGCTGCTGTTTATAAAGGGAGGGGAGGAAGTGTTTGTCTTCGGGGAGTGATCACTGTCACTCTCAGAGCTGCGCAGGACTGACGGACTGATATCTGTTTACAGAAGATAAGACGGAGACGAGGTTCAAAAAATAAATAACAGACTCAAAGTTAATGAGAACGGACTGATGCTCAGGAATGTAGAAAATTAAATTTCGACTTGGGCGAAATAGATTTAATGAAGACGGGAAAACATCTGGGCAGCAGCGTGGAGGGAGAGTTACTATTAACTGAGGAAAGCTAACATTGTTAACTTCATGTATTCTCTGTTAGGATCCCTGTTAGCTTCAACAAAGTGGCGACTGGTCGTCCACATTAAATGGAAAATGGAAAATCAACACAAGAAACATTCATGAGTGAGAGGGACATTTATATGTAAATAACAAAGTTTCCAGTCATGCTAACAGCTCTGTGGCTTTATTAAGGCACAGCGATGCTTTGAGCTAAATGCTAACGTCAGGCGGCTAACATGCTCACAATGATGATGCTAAAACGTTAATGTTCATCGATTTTAACCTTTTACCTCATTCACAATCTAAGTTTAGCGTGTTAGCATGCTAACATTTGCTAATTAGCACGATACAGGAAGTACAGCTGATGGGAATGTAAAACAGTGTTGGGAAAGTGAAAGTGAGACCTGATGATGGTGCTAGCTGAAGTCGGAGGATCGCTAAAGGAACCTCAACCTGACGGAGACATGAACATATGAACATTGACGTGACACGGGTGAAAACTTTGACCCTCTGCTGCTGCTGGAGGAAAAACATGGAGGCATCAAATCATTTGAAGTCGTTCTCTTGGTTTTGGAATCAGGTTTGTGTGAGGAAATAAACTCAAACATTTATTTATTCCGTTGTGGACGGTCCTGATCGCTCTTCTGTCAGTTTGATAATGAGTTTCTCAGCTTCATTGATCCATTAGAGCCGCAGCAGACTGAACTCTGACGACAACAAGCTGCTGTTATTGTCAGGGTTTTACAGCAGGAAGGATTCGCTCTGAGGCAGCAGGAGTTCAGTCTGAAGCTAAATGTTTCTGTGTGTCTGTTCCTGCAAAAACAAACATACAAACTATAATTTAGTTTCTTTTAAAAAAAAAATCAAAAAAATCAAATGAATATGTTGGTTTGTAGAAGATTACACACTTTTTAACAGAGGAAAATTTTGAGGCTCGGGATTTTAAAATTGTTATTAGACCGGGTGCTGCCGTTGCTCCCGGTCTGTAACCCTAAACCTAATTCATTAAGCTTTTTATATTTTCATCACACTACAAGTGTGAAAGATGCCCAGATGTTGTGTCCTCTGCTCCCGTATGTATCCAACTGTTGTAAGGCGTCGATCAGGTTCTGCCACTGGCTCAGTTTCCAGTTTAAGCTTACCTGTTGTACAGGTGTGTTTGAGTGTCCAGTCTGAGGTTGTTGTGTATGTGCTGTTACTGTGGATTAACTGTGATGTGGTTGCCGTCACTGTGTCTGTGACAGATTCATAAACGTTTTAATTTCTTAAACGCCTCTACGGCTCAGACACACTGAATGTTGTTGTGGCTTGTTGAGAAATGTGAATGGGAGAAATATCACTTTAAAAACTGGAGCTGCAGTTTGTCGAACAGCTGAAATATTGTTAATTGATGTTATTGTGAAGTTGTTTCTGTTCGTTTAAGTTTGGAAACGAACGATCAGACAGAAACTTTGAGATCTTTATTTGTGTGTGTGTGTGTGTGTGTGTGTGTGTGTGTGTGTTGTGTGTGTGTGTGTGTGTGTGTGTGTGAGACGTTTTATACTTTTTAATTCGTCTTAAAACAAAACAGTTCATGAAGCTAAAACTTGGAGTCGGAACAAAATGAATCTGAATCTATTTTAATAGTTGACGTTTTTTATATTATTATTATTATTTATTTATCATTCAAGTAAAAATGCTAAATATTTCTACTGTGAGTTCCAGCTTTTCCATACTTTTTTTTTTAACAGTAAACTGAATATTTTTTGAATATTAATAAAACATTTGAGTTTATTTCCTTTGGATTTTCTTCATTTTGTGACATTTGCAAGATGATAAAATGATTCATCAATAATGAAACGTTAAAAACACAACGCTGCTCCGTGCTCTTTGAAAATCCCTGTGGCCTCCGAGGCTGATGCAATGATTTCCATCCCCGGGGTAACGATGTCGTAAACCTGACGCCGTCAACTTCCTGTTTCTGTTCTGCTGGAGATACGAGGGTTTCACCAGACAGACGGGAGGTCTTGTATCTCCTGGCAGGACCAGAAGTGATGGAGGAGCCTCAGTGTGTTGGTTGTTCATGAACACACACACACACACACACACACACACACACACACACACACACACACACACACACACACACACACACACAGTGAGTGTGAGGATCGTAAATTTCTCCTCCTGTCACTTCTGTCGTCGCACAAACGATTTCAGACTGAAGAAAATGTCTCTGAGAGGAGAACAATCAGTCAGTTTGTGTGTGTGTGTGTGTGTGTGTGTGTGTGTGTGTGTGTGTGTGTGTGTGTGTGTGTGTGTGTGTGTGTGTGTGTGTGTGTGTGTGTGTGTGTGTGTGCGTGCGTGCGTGTGTGTGTGTGGCCTGGAGGTCGTAAGGAGCTGGAGTGTTACCGGTGTGTTCACAGCCAGGGTGGGAAAAGAAAAATAATTGTCTCGTGATTGTGTCGAATCAAAAAATGATATTAACATTATGTAATTATACATCACATGTATAATCTGTATTAATCTATAATTTACTGAATAATCAGAAATGTTTCAATTCAATTTAAATTCTAGAAGATAAAAGTGAGAATCATTTCTCTGTTCAATAAATAGAAAGCAGCAGTAGTTTCCCGCTCTTATCCTGGAGCATTACTCTCATGTCTCAGACAATGATAGCTACAGTTTATTTCTGGAGCACTCTGAGAGGCGTTCAGAGACGCAGATAAACGATTGGACAAAAGAATTTAAAAGCAGATCTGGGAGAATTAGAAGTAGGAAGGTGAAAAGGAACAAATGCAGTAAGAGAGGAAAAGATTAGAGACGTTTTCTGATATAAAAGCAGCAGTTGTTGGTGTGAAAAGGTGAGTTTCAGGTGTGTTTTTAAAGCTGGGGAGGCGGGGGAGCGTCAAACACCTTAAATTTACTAATTAAGTGATGGATGGCACTTTAAGGTTTCATTTCTCCTTAGCTGAGGGAGTTTCCTTAGTTAAGGAATAATGTTGCAGCAGTAACAGAGATTTTACAGCAGGAAAAATTCTGTTTCCATGGAGACGGTTGATTTGACTCGTCCTCCTGCTGTTTTTAAGGGAAACTCCCCCACAGGCCTGAAGGTCGAGTCGGAGGTCCCTTCAGCGTTTGATCCCTTCTCTGGTCTCTAAGGTGTTCTGTGCAGCAGCTCAACTGACTTCATGTGATTTCTTATGTATCATTAAGAGAAGCAGAAAACCTCAAATATTTAATGGGACATTTTAAGGAAACCTTAAGGAGAAGTTTAAAGGTGTTTTGTGCAAGTTTTTATTTTAAGGAAACTTAACTCAGACTTTAGGGAAGATCTCAATTTAAGGTGTTTTGTGCAGCTGTGACAGAGGTTTGAATCGGGGGGAGGGGGGGGTTGTACTGGGGTGCGATGGTGGAGGAGATCGGAGAGGCACGAGTGAGGATGGGTGAGGATGGGTGAGGATGGGTGAGGACGGGTGAAGCCGGGTGAGGCCGGGTGAGGATGGGTGAGGACGGGTGAGGCCGGGTGATGGAGGGAGAAGATGTGCGGAAGCGGCTGCAGTAACTGAGTGTGGACGTGGTGAAGCAGTGATGAGAGATTCTGCGGATGAAGATGACAGAAGGTCGAAGGCACAAAGTTATTGGTGGATTTTTGAGGGATTTCTGATTTTTATTATTTCAGATTTGGAGCCTAAGAGAGGATTTACAGCCGCTGACGCTCGTGTGTTGTTGTCTGTCTGAGAGATGATTCAAACCTCTCAGAGCGACGTCCGTGATGTTTCATCCCTGGAACTGACGACGTGAAACGCACCGTGGCATCAGTCCGGCCTGAAGGTCGTCGTCTCACTGAACCAACAAACTGTAATTTAGAAACACTCGTCCCCGAGTCGTCATGTAGTGGAAGTAAATATCTGTTCTTCCGTAGAAACAGGTTCTGTGTGTTGGGAGAATAATCTGAACCAGGACTCCCTGTTATCACTCTATATACTGCACTGTATTTACCTGTCACCATTTTCCTCGTGTGAAACTTCTGCACCGTGTAATTCCTTCAGAAAGATTTTTACAATGGAAGAAACCTCGAAACTGGAAGATTGTCAAGAGAAAAACTCTCCATCTGTCTTCCCTGCCTGTGACCAGCTGCCTTGCTCGTGGGCCTGTGGGCGGAGGTCAGCTGATCCGGTGAATAACCGCAGAGCAGGTCGGTCATCAACCAGAGAACATCAGGGCAGGTGTGTCGTCCAAACAGAGGCAGCCACACAAATGCAGTCTGATATAATTACCTCGGGGTGTGTGTGTGTGTGTGTGTGTGTGTGTGTGTGTGTGTGTGTGTGTGTGTGTGTGTGTGTTTGTGTGTGTGTGTGTGTGTGTGTGTGTGTGTTTACAGACTCACTTTGCCCTCTGTCCATTAGTCTGAGACGTCTGACAGATATGTCTCGCTCGCTCCATGTTTTCTCGCTGACAGCTGAAAGTGCTGCCGGGGACGAAGAGAAGTGTTGTAGAGGAATTTCTCTCTCTCTCTCACACACACACACACACACACATGCACGCACACACACAGACACACACGCATTTTTTCTGTTTATTGATCTGCCATCGGGGGGGTCCTCGCTGCTGCACAAATAAGCTGCTAACTGTCCTCGATAAACTATCACCTCCTTCCAGGAGAGGAAGGAACTCAAATTAAAGCCTCCGAGCATAAACAAACGCTAATGTGCACTGCATTCGCAAACACACACACACACACACACACACACACACACACACACACACACACACACACACACACACACACACACACACACACACCTGGTAAAACTTCGCCGCCTCAGACAGACAGAGGAGCAGCAGGTCGGATGCTTCACTGTCGCAGCAGGAAATGAAAAAGCTGTTAAACTTCTGGTCTCGTGGCGTCGACAGAGTCTGTCCTGTAACCTGGAAACAGCTTCTCATCACGGGGAGCGCCGTCACAGCCGCTCTGACAGGTGTTGTGCACAGCGGTAACAAAGATGCTGATTTTGTTTATGAAGATGCAATCCTTTGTCAGAGATGCACCTGGTTATGTAAACCTCGTGTCTGAATGAGTCACATTTCTATAAAAGTCCCGACCACAGCCCTGATTCCTGGCTCCTGGTTCCTGCTGTGAAACTTCCCGAGTCTCTAAAGAAGTTCTTGTTTTCCTGGAGATGTCAGACTTTGTTTTCCACCTCCAAAAAAAGTTTGTTTTTTTAAATTAAACTTTTTCTGCCTCCAGGACGTCTGCAGTAACACGATCATTAACTTACTGACAACGGGACTGAAGGTGTTTTGGTTCGTTCTGCCTCATGTTTCACATCTGATCAGTTTTGTGAATTCGACAGGGAAACGGTTTCGGATTGATTTCTTTGGATTGATTGATGATGATTGACAGTTTGACAGTTTTTGCGACCGGCTGTCTGTTCTGCTCAGATCACACTGACTGAGGAGGAAGGTTCAGACCGTTTCCTCTGATCTGATCCTCCAGCGTCCGAATCCTCTCTCATCCCGTCTTTTTAGTTTGTACTTCATGCCGCATCATCAACGTTCATCGACTCCGAGGTAAAGATGCAGCATGAGGTAAAGATGCAGCATGAGGTAAAGATGCAGCGTGAGGTAAAGATGCAGCATGAGGTAAAGATGCAGCGTGAGGTAAAGATGCAGCGTGAGGTAAAGATGCAGCATGAGGTAAAGATGCAGCATGAGGTAAAGATGCAGCATGAGGTAAAGATGCAGCGTGAGGTGGAGCAGACATACTGGTGGATGTGGCTGCACGCAGCTCATGGAGGCAGCTAAGATACTTTAAATTTGCATTTCACCCTTTAATTTGCATCAAGAATCATAACTAAGTCAAATCTGAACACGCAGACATGAAACACACTTTCAGGTTCAGTGTGGATTATTTCATTATTCCCGATACACTGGAGATAAATGTCTATAAATCTGCTGGATGCAAAATCACATCTGTCAGATGTTGTTCAAACCCAGCTGGTGGCTCTCTCTGCAGCTTCAGGGATGGACCGTGTGATCTCTTGCCTGATCGAGGCTTTACAGAGCGAGCGCCCTGCGAGACCTCGGCAGCCCACTTGTTATGAGCCTCCCCCAGAGAACATGAACGTCTGGCGGGTGGCGCCGCAAGAAATAATCAAGTCTGGCCGGAGTGTTGTTTGAGCGACGTCATCAGGGAAGGATCAGTGGAGAGCGATCCTGTTGTCGGGTGTGACTGGAGTGACTTCGCTCCAGCTCCGTTTGGCGTTTGCCGGCGGTGGCGTCCATCAGCCAGGGCTTTAGGGCAGCTGCTGAGGAGGTGTTGAAGTCTCCCGCTGAGGGCAGGAAGTTGTCTCAGCTTTGCCCCCATGTGTGGAGATAAGAGAAATCATAAGAACAAGACTCTCCTTTATTAAAACTCTGAACTTGCCTTAGAATCATCTGGTTTTCTAAATTTTCCTCACATCTGTGGGTACATTTCAAACAGGAACTGCTAGTGTTTGATTCAGTGCATTTTAAATGGTGCCAGGATGTCTGACGTACTGACTCTGACCTGGCGGAGGTTGAGCTATTTGCCTTTTGACTTCCTGTTTGAACAGTTGTTGAGATTAGAGATGGGCCGGTGAGGAGAAGTTGTGCCGTTGCATCCACAGCTGCAGATCTATGTGTTGCAGGGAAATGAAATTCGACAGCAGTGAATCGTGTCCGCTGCTCTAAGAGCCGACACCCCCCCCCCCCCCCCCCCCCCCCCCGAACATTTAGAGCTGTTGACCTGCCGACCTCAGAGCGGCTCTGCTCCGCTCCGCGGGGAGGTTTTTTCGAAGAGCGGCGATTTGAGCCGGACGTGCAGGAATGACGGTCCTGAAAAAGGGAAATGAAACCGCCACCTGGACGTTTTCTGTCACCCCCCCCCCCCATTTCCATTTCCTGGACAAAGCGGAGCAGAGGAGGAGGCACGAACAGAAATTCACCAGAAACCTGACAGGCGGCTTTTCACCGCACATATCCAGCTTCTATTTCTCATTTCACGGACAGGATGCATTTTGTCCATGGGAAGCCATTACTGCTTCAGTCACCTGAAATGAGACGGTGATAAAAAGGAGGAGAGAGGCTCCAAAGTTCAGCCGGAAAGGTTTCGCAGCAGGAAATGATTTTGAGTATTTTTATTGAAAGGGAGGAAGAACATAATCTACTCGAGTGTTTACACAGAGAACATGGAGGAGACTGAATTAAAGCTACAAATCAGTCTGGGAAGGAGAGGAAATCAGGGAGGAAATCATGACACGAATTTGGCCGTCTAATATTTCTGCACCTCCCGACATTAAGTCTGAAAAACGTCTTCAACATTTTACCAACGACATCGAGCCCCAAGAACACGTCAAGTTCCTCCCTGCACGTTATTATTATCACGATGATGATGATACAGTTGAAGCTTTTAACATTTCCGTGTCCTGACAATAACAAACTACATCTCTGAACATCTGGGTCATTTCTTTTTAATGGGAACTCAAATCATTTCAACCTGTGCATGTAAACTACAAATTAAAATAATGGGGAATTCACAAAACTGCCCTCAGGAAGAACCAAGAACATTTACAGGAAGTCCTTTTGTAACAAATGCAGTAGCTTTGTTAAATTCATAAACATCATAGTTACAGTATTATCTGCAGCCACAAAAGGGCTTGGTGACTGCCTCCTTGTGACATCACAAAGTCACAGGAAGTCCTGACGGCTGGTTTTAAGGCTCAGTTTCTGAATACAGGCTGTGTGCATTTCTCTGTGGACTGAGGCTTTGATACTTTCACAGTATTAATATAGAAGCTAGAGCTGATCTATAATCACACTACACATGGACACAGACCTTTAGATATGATGTGGGACCTTTTAAAGAGTAACTCCCTCCAGGCTTGAAAATATACGAGCACTAGTATCTGAAGTGCAGCTCTTCACGGTGCAGTATTCGGGTGTGGATGGTGAATGAAAAGAAGATAAACATGATTATTTTTGTTGGATGATAAATTCATGACGGCTCAGTTTCGTGTCGCTGCTGAACTGAAGGAGCAGATCCTCCGCCGCCGCTGTGACTTCATTAAAGGGTTTTGTTTTTAACGTCTGGCTGCCGCCTCTCCACACTCCTCTCTCTCCCTTCTCACAGCTTTGTGATGAACCAGTTTTCTAATTCAGATCTACAAACTTGCCTCATCTCATCTTGGGAGGACAAATGAGTGTTTCCTCCGGCTGCAGCGGCGGCCTTCAGCGGGAGTTTCCTTATCTCTAATGAACTGTGTTTCACCTTTTCAACCTGTTAGATTGAGGTTGAGTCATTTTGAATGTGAACGACCACAACCTGCTGCTTTTCATATATTCAACCCCCCCTCCATCCTCCTCCTCCTCCTCCTCCTCCTCCTGCTTATGCTCCTGCGGTGAAAGGCGAACCACGGCGTTTCCATTTAGACCCAGAAAACGTGAAGGAGCCCACACAAAAAGCTGGCAGCGTGAGATAAGTCGCTGCCCACTTTGTGTCACTGGAAATTGGCACTTTGACTTCCACAATGTATTTGTGTTGCTGGCAGCGTCACAACAAGCGGAAGAATAATGGTTTAATTTTCCCCCTACGACGCCAAATGCCGCGCCGCCGCCACTGCCGCCGCCGCCGCCGCCGTCCTCCTGACGCCTCATACATATGCAGCTCATGAGCTGCGGGTTCTGGTGATTTCTGTCGCTCATGAAAACTTAAAATTCTCATACAGCACAATATGTCAGCTGTGGTTCACTGGGCAGAAATTGCGGCGGCTGATGACATTTATGGGAGAGATTTCTTTTCTCCGCTCAGCTGAGAGTCGCTCCTCTGGAGAGTGTTGTGGACGGAAAAATGTTTATTTCACCAAACGAGATGCTTGAGAGAAGCTCTCAGTGGACGGGTGAAGAGACGGACGAGTGAGTGCTGCAGTTAGTGATTATTTTCATCATCAATTCATTATTAATCAAGTGTTTATCGGTTTAAAAACATCCACTTTAGGAATTCTTAAACTGAAGGTCAAGTCCTTAAATCTCTCCTTTTGTCCAACGAACCCACAGATACTGAGTTCACAGTGACACTGATCAATGATTTAACCCATTAATCCCTGATCAGAACAGATTGTGTGTATGTTAATGTCAGCGTGAGTAAAATGACTAAACAAGGAGAAAAGCAGCACGACTCACACACACATGCATTTACCAGGATGTCGTTGTTTTCAGTCCTGATTTCTATAGAAAAGACCTGAAACTAAAGTTCGTCTGGAAGGAAACTGAAGTCAAATAAAATCAGTCGGTCGTCTGCTTTTCTAAGAATCTCCATCCGTCTTAAAACTTGTCTGAACTTTCTCCCCAGTCTCACTCAGACAGATTTGTCTTCCTCTGTTGTTTTTGGCGAACTGGGTTTCCTAATGAAAGACATTTGTTTGATAATGAGACTCCTCTTCTCCGTAATGACAGTGTCGCACTTTAACAATGAGTCTAATCTTGTTCTTTTTGTTCCGTCTCTCATCCTCTGCTCTTCCTCTCCATCTGTTTCTGATTGATCACGCCTTCTCTCTCACTTCTCCTCCCAAACTTTCTCCCCTGCTTCATATTTCTCCTCCATCATCCTCATCATCCTCATCATCCTCATCGTTTCTCCTCTCTGTCTCTCAGGTGAACAAGCAGCAGCTGCAGGCGGTGAAGGAGAGATTTCTGGCCTTCCTCAACGGGGAGACGCAGATTGTGGCGGACGAAGCTTTCTGCAACGCCGTGAGGAGCTACTATGAGGCAAGAAGACTTTATCTTTACTGTTTTGTCTCTGCTTGGCTTCACACGCCTGAGGTGAATCCAGGCGTCCGCGGGAGGCGGGGCTGAGTTAGGGGACGGGATGACTTGGACTGCAGTGTCTGCATGTGTTTTCATACAGGTTTGGATGGTGGGTCCGGGTGGGCGGGGCTTGGTGACTGCTTTGTTGTGACATCACAAAGTTCCAGAAGTCCTGACGGCTGGTTTTAAGGCTCAGTTTCTGAATACAGGCTGTGTGCATTTCTCTGTGGACTGAGGCTTTGATACTTTCACAGTATTAATATAGAAGCTAGAGCTGATCTATAATCACACTACACATGGACACAGACCTTTACACTGGAGGAGCTTTAATGTTACTGTATGACTGATTATAAACAAAGCGCCTCCATGAACTCTGAACCACAGCCCAAGGTTTTCCCTTAATCACCTCCAAACAATTGCACTCAGGTATTCGTGGTCGTGGGAGAGCGGCGCCTCCGTCCACGCCTCTGATGACTGAGTGGTTGTTGAACTCTCACGGCACAAAGTAATGAAATTGTTCAGCAGCGTCAGACTGAAACAGATTAGAAACATCGACCCGGCAGCTGCCCCCCTCCCCTCCCCCCAACTAAAGCGTCACCACACACCGTTTCGTTTCGATCGCGTCATCTCTGCGTAAACGTGTTTGAGACAGAAACTCTCAGTAATTCTACATGGATTTTATGTTTCATTGACATTTTGGAGTTTGGATGGAAATGTGTCTCCTGACTCCTCCAGAGACGCCGTGACAAAACCCTCCCCTGTCGGCTCCAGTTTCCGTCTCGGCGCTGTCGGAGGAGGACAGCTGCGAGCAGAGATTGCAGTGAATTTCCTCACTCTTATTATTCCAGTTTTACACCCTGTCTCTCTGTTATCTGTTGTTCCTCTGCCTCTCCCTCTATCTCCCTCCCTCATCTTTACCCCCCCCTTCATGCCGGAGCGCCTGTAATCTGGTATGAGCTGGAGATCTTATCGGGAACTTGCTACTCGTCGTCTTAATTGCCAGCGAGTGTGAGACGAGAGGATCTCAGTGAAACTCTCAAGTCGCGGCGTTCGCGTCAAATGATCAAAGAGAGACGACTTGTCTTCCTCGGTGGACGTCGGCGTCGTCGTCCTCCGTCACACACATAATGACGACGACAGGGATTCGTTGCTGTGTTGTTCATTTATGATGTGAAGTGGCTGCGAGATGTTTCACACGAGTGGCGATATTTCGTCACACGATCAGTTTTCAGCTCCAACTCTGCGTCATCCGCTTTTCAAATAAACTCAAGGTCGCGTGCGTTTAAACTGAAGGTGTTCTGACTCGTAACTAACGACATAACTTTGCATTTATTGTTGTTACGAGTGTTGGTTAAAAAAACTTCAGTTTCCAGCTGAAACTATTATTTTACTCTGCCAGGCTCGTACAGGTGAGCGACGAGGGAGGGAGGGAGGGAGGGAGGGAGTCTTGTTTTTCTAGTGTCACCTGAACATCATACTGTGGGGAACAACAAACCTCCACCAAAAGAAATTCCCCTGCATGAGCAGACACACAGGAGGAGGATGAGGAGGAGGAGGAGCAGCTGAATCATTACCAGCAGAGGAAGAAACTCCCCGACAGGATTTCACACCGACTTTCCTCAGGACATCCATCCAACCATCACCTGGACCGCTCTTTCTTTGAGGTGGGGGCGGGTGCCACAGCAGGAGGCGGGGTCGCCCCCGGAGACAAACAGACATTCGCACCTACAGTCACCAATTAACCCACCTGCGTCCGGACAGTGGGAGGACAGAGGAGCACCTGTGTCTGCGTGGGGGGGACTCATCGCACAGACCGGACGGAGGCTCCAGCTGCTCGCTCAAACCAACCGCCGAACCGCCGCGCCCCCGCGCCCCCGCGCCCCCGCGCCCCCGCATCATTATCAGATGATGTTTATTTCTCCCAGTGAAACCGTCAGTGCCTCGGCTTCAGCTTAAGGAAACTTTTTAAGAGATTTGGTGTAACACCTTTAAGTAACTCCCTCAGCTCAGGAGAAACGAAACCTCAAGTGTCGGACTGAAGTAGAAAACGTAACGTATCGGACACGGTGTTTGTGCACACAGGGATTTTGACTCCTAGTGTCTCTCAGTGTCCTCACACACACACACACACACACACACACACACACACACACACACACTACACAACACTAACATCACTGTGTCCAGGCAGATAAACAAGGACAACAAAGCTGAGCAAAGATAAATGAACAAACACATGACTGCGCTCTCCACACCTGCTGACAGCCACGATGTTTACGCTCGTCACGACGACCATGAATTAATTAATAAGACGTTACCACTGCGCCCTGCCGTCGTGTCCGTCTCATACTGCAGCACACGTCCTCCTCTCTGTCCATCACACTCATTAATTATCGCCTGTGAGCTTTTGTGTTGGAGCCCGTCGCCGCCCTGCTGCCATTTTCTTCTCATTAGCATCTTGTCCAAACTGGAGCTCTGTGGCTCCGTCTCAAATCTGAAATGTTGATTTATTTGTCATCATGTGTCAGCAGCGTAGACTGCTGCAGAGCTAATCACTTCTTCTTCTTCTTCTTCTTCTTCTTCTTCTTCTTTTGACACTCGACTCATCTACTTTTATGAACATGATGGATGAAGTTTTATTAAAAGACGGAAATTTCCTTTTTTTTTGCCAGAATATTAATGAATCCTGACGGTTCAGACACCTGGAAAAGAAGCTAAATGATAAACTATCACGTCCATATCAAGGTGCATTAAACCTCTTATTAATATATCAAGATCTATATACGCAGTTAATGAACACTGGGCTCCAACTAAAAGCTGCAGTGTCTATAATAAACTGTTCCATATCTAATATTAATAATGTTTTTAAGTGTTTTTAAATTAGATTCAGGCCTGTGGCTGTGATGAGCCAGTGACATCATACACACCAGGAAGAGAGAGAGACTGCAGCTGGTTTTACCTGGAAATAAAACTGAACGTACTTTAATAATATATTATTAGAATTACAGTTGCTGCTCTGGATTTGAAAATCACTATTCGATGATAAAGAAACAATCAAGCTTTCCGTCCGCGATCAGCTGGGACAGTGAGTCGTCTCTCCTCTTGTTATTCTGGACGAGTTTGTGCGGAAGCTTGTTCATTTTCTTCCAGATGATTTGATCCTGAACGCAGCTCTGTTGGCGATTAAACCCCCCCCCCCCCCCCCCCCCTTCACCTGAGTGACAGTCAGGTGATTAAATGACGGTTTCTTTATCGACTTCCTCCGACCACTTCAGGATGTCTAATTCATTCCTCCACGACAAACAGGTGTGTGTGTGTGTGTGTGTGTGTGTGTGTGTGTGTGTGTGTGTGTGTGTGTGTGTGTGTGTGTGTGTGTGTGTGTGAGGCTCATGGGAGAACCAGGAAATGAAATCCTCATCCATCAGCCGTCCCTCTGAGAGGTGAAGTGGTCTAATTGCCTGTGTCTTGCACTCTCGCACGTCATGTGCCTGATCACAGATGCAGAGGAGGTGATTTATTTTAATGCTTCGCTCTGGGAGGAAAACTTTTCACTGTTGTTGTGTTTTCATGTACTACTCACTCACTGTGACACTAACAAGCCTCATACATGCTAACGCTAATGACAGCGGGGAGTTCTCACTGCTTTTTTTTTATTTTATTTTTTGTTTTTTTTATCCCTGAGATCCTTCCGGCCGATCAAGGAACATGTGGTGTTTTTGAATGTGTGAATGAATCAGCTCGCAGACGCTTGACACCTGATGCAAAAAAAATTCAGCGTTAGTTTTCAGTATTTTGTCATTTATACAAAATGTCAAGCTCGTCTCAGAGGATCTACAGTCTGAAGAACATGTGCTACAAATAAAAAGGGAGAAAAGTCTCAGGGAGGGCAGAAGAGGAGCGATCCCTCTTTAATCAAAACCTGCGGTGCATTCGTGTCCGTCAGGAAAAGAGGATCTGTTGTTGTTTGCCTCAGAGCCGAGGTGCCATTTAATAGAAGATTGTACAAAGAAAAGTTTTCGTCTTCAAGAGAAAGTTTCTTATTCAGATGTTTATTATTTATTCAAATTCAATTTTTTTCATTGTTTTTAAATGCACCACCTGCCGGCTCCAGGTGGACAGGTGAGAGAGCAGAGAGCATCAAGACGGTGAGAGGAGGAAACATCAGAGAGAGAGAGACTCAGTCAGACCCAGAGTCAGAGGAGTCTGAGACCAGAACCAGAGACTAGCAGACGGATCAGAACCGTTAGCGTAGTTAGCATCTTTTCATTTGTTTATGTTGTTTGTTAGCTTGTAACTGACGGTGGCTGACACAGTGTTAGCAGTTGTGCTAATGCTAACTCTCCCTCTCTGTACTGACAAGATTACGGGTGTATTTAGCCCCCCCACCCCCCCACCCCCCCTCGAGGAACCACTGATTATTTAACTCGTCATATGTCTTGGTTAAAAACTTGATTTTCACATCTTTAATATTTTATTCTTTTACTTCTGTCTGAATGGTGGCTATAAACAAACTTTTATAAAGAGCAGACTTATGTCGTTAATAGTAATATGACATTATTTCAGTATAAAACAGTTTGAAGTTTGAACTGTTTTCATGACAACCAGACCTTTAATTCAGGAAGCTGCGTCACTGAGGAGAGAAGGACCTGAACATACTGCAGGTATCGAACCATCATGGAGGCATTTTATATTTATGAAGGAAGTATTTTTGTGCCGGAGCTGCAGGTGTTTGACCTGTAATTTAGTGTTTTAAAGCAGCTGGAGTCCGGCTGCTTCAGGTGTGTGACATTTCTGGAGCTCAGCAGGAAGCTGCTGCTCAGACTGTAAGTGGCTCCAGCTCAGACATTTTATTTTCTTTAATCATTTAACGACATATTTCCCAGACGCTCTCTGGACCCGGACTGAAGTCCACACGGATCACACCTTTAATCTGTGTGAGACAGAGGAAGGTAACCAAAGACAGATCACCGGTTCACAACCGAGTCAAAGGTCAACATCATAACAGGGTCAACAAAACGAGTCCGATCGATATCTGTGTCCTGTGAAGAATCAATATTTTCTGACTCACGCATCTTGGATCAATGATTCTCAGCCTGAGACTTGAGAATATATTTAATAATTGTAATAGATTTGTATTAAGGATGTAGGAATTATTTATCATGCTGTCCTTTTTCAGAATATCTCGCAGAGAGATGAACGTGCAGCATGATTACATGTTGTAAATATCAACACAGGGCTGGTGCTTTTATTTTGAATGTTAACTGTCAGGTTGTTAAAAATGGCCGCCGTCAGTTCCATGAGCCCCAAAGAAAAAAACCCCAGTGGATCATGGGTAAACACTGAGCTGTGGGCTGCTCCTGTTCTCCTCTGTTTGGAGTTAGCAACACATCTCTACACTTCCTCCTGTTAGCACGCACACGCACACGCACACGCACACGCACTGATACATGAGAGGAGTTTGTTTTCCGTCTCAACGTGTTTATCATTGTATCCGCGGCAACGGAATGGAAATACTCACCATCGTATTCGTGGGTAGGGACAAACGACGTATGCGGTCGTTCAGGCCGGTGTTGGAAGACACCAAATTTGTGTGCAGCATTTTTTTTTTTAATTAATGCAGGAAACGAGCGTCTTATTTTGATGTCTGACTGGCGTTGTTTTAATTACGTAGTCTTGTGTCGTCTTCTTCTGCAGTGGTTTAAAGTGCAGCAACTCCTCATGTTCAACATTATTAATTCACATTTTCTTTTGCCATTTTTTGGGGCGGAAATTTTCTTTAAATTTACTTATGGGAAAGCTTTTAATGTGAAAGGTTTGTACAGGAAGTGTTGGCTTTCATTGATGTTGATATTAACAGAGACTTAATCAAGACAACGGGTAAACATGGCGGAAGTTTTGAGTTTGGATCAACAGCAAATAGAAACAGGAGCAGATCAGGAAGTAGATGTTTATATGCGCTAAAAAATAAAACAGGATGAATCAGAAATAAAAGCTCGTCTCATTCTCTTCTTTTATTAATGAGAGTTTGACACCAGTAATCACAGTGACGATGAACAAAACAACACATTTGTAGGTGAGGTGTGTAAACTGTGAAGCTGCTGTTGTAAATATCACACAAACCGCAGCCGAACATCTGATGAGCTGCATGTTTGAGTTTTACCCTCCGAGCAAACACACCTGTCACGTACAGAGGCAGTGAACGCACCACGTGCTCCGTCACTCTGCCCGCGGCGCCGGTTAACGCTCGTACTCCTCGGCGTGTGCGTGGGCGGCCGGTATCTGTCTGCGTCTGTTTGCTTTGAATCAAGTTTCACATGGACGCCCGCTAATGCGCCGTGAAAGTGGATTTACACTCAGCTGAGGGGGAGTGTGTGAGCGTTTGAAGTGTGTGTGTGCAGCCAGTTAGTCTTTCATATGTGGATATACAATTCTGCTTTTAAGTATTTATTTAAACATTTCTTCATCCATTCAAGTTTCCAAGGAGACTCTAAAGACTTTAATCTTTCTCATTCTTCATACTAAAGGATGTTCCCACAGCAGCAGAGATGCATCAAAGCCTCATTAACTCATAAATCAACAGTCCACACGTCGTTATCTTTGTTTGAAATTTGAATCCTCTTAAATATTTGAATCGCAAATCAAGAGCTTGACCAAATTTGACCTTCTTTGTTTCACCGGCTGAGTAAATAACCTTATTTCTATGGCTGCTCATGACCGCAGGTTGCCCTCAGTTCACGCCACTAGTCGACCTTTCGTCGCATGTTTTTTGATATTAATCAGATTTTTATGTCTCGGAGCTGGAGACATTGTTTTCTGATCGTCCGTCCCGTTCTCCTGGACACGATACCTCAGTGACGCTTTGACGGAACGTCTTCAAATTTGGCACAAACATTCACAAGGACTCGAGGATGAACTGATTAGATTTTGGTGGCTAAAGGGTCAAAGGTCAAGGTCAGTGTGACCTCACAAAACACTCCTTTTTTAGCCATAACTCAAGACTTCACACAAATGGTGAATATTTTCTCTGACTCTGGATAAACAGTGATGTGACCTGAAACTAGTCTGAGTGGCGGAGGGATACAATGACGAGGAGGTGATTCTAGTTTTATTAGATTTTTTTCAACTGACCAATCAAAAGTCAGACTAAGACTTTTCTCATCTCCTGATTTTTGGTTGATTATTAGGGGGCCGCCGTACGTATTTCATTATTTTATTACTTGTATACATGTGTAATAAATACCCTCCGCAATTCCCAGAGGAAATTCTACCTTGGATTAATAGAGATTGTGCTTTTAATGTACTAACTGGTGCAGTGTTGCATCAGGCGTATTGCTGCTTGTTGTTCTTGTATTGACCCGAGCTGATCATCTACGACATGTAACTGCTTTGCCTGCGAGTTTTGAAGTTAGTGTGAACGGACTGGGTAAGCTGCAGAAGAATTGCCCTTCTTGGGATGAATAAAGTCGTCTGAATCTGAGTCTGAGTAACAGGCAGTTAGCTGCTGTTAGCTCTGACGAATTTCTGCTGCTTGTTTTCTTTTTGAGGAAATCTTGAACCTCTAAGAAAACACATTTCCTTTTGATGCATCAGATCTTTTTTCGTTGCCACAAAGACAGAGGCAGTTTAAAGTGTTTAACATACCGCACATGATTCATACATGTTGACAGTAACAACACAGCGCATCCTGAAACAAGGCGCAGATCTCGTTAGTGTTCAGAGGACACACACGGAGCTGTGATGATGAAAGGATTTGAACCTGCGTCTGATGGAGCGACGGGTCGTTTGATGAGGCGTTAAACCCACATTTCCTCCTTCCCTCTGAGCGACCCACAGCTGCTGCTTCTGCCTCCTCAGTCTTTTTTTTCCTGATCAGTGGGAGGTGACGATGACTCAACGCCGTCGCCGCTGTGAAGCCGGGCGACCTGTTGGTCTGTCACTTTAAATGACTGCTGACATTTCCCGCTGACTGCAGCTCCTCATTATGACACATTGCTGGAACATCCCCAGCTGCCAAACCCATGCCAGCTTCATTAAAGGAGCAGGACGTTTGAGGAAGTTGGTTACAAGTTGGAGTTGTTGAAAAGGAGGCTAACAGTTTCCCCCTGCTCCCAGTCTTTGTGCTAAGCTAAGCTAAACTTGTCCTTTTAACAGTAGATGTTTTCTCTTCATCATGTGTCTTTTCTGTGATAACAGGTAAAAGAAATCTGTTGACAAAACAGTCTTAACTCAAGGTCTACTTACTGGCTTCTTTTGGAGCTTTCAGTTGTATAACATGCTCCTCATCAGGAGGCGTAGTTTGCGTAGTTGTCATGTGACTGTGGATGTTCAACCCTGGAGTTTTTGTTGTGTCTACAGTCGGTGTCACTCGCTGAAACACGTTGTGTGTGTCCTGCAGGTTAAACACACACGTTCAGAGTGTTTCCCTCCTGAAAGTTTCTATTGATGACTCGTGATTGTGATAATGTTTTGTGGTTTTTCACCCAAACCCCAGAAATGATTCCAGCAGCGATTAGCTCCTGTTCTCTCGCTGTCATTTAAACCCTGTCTTTGTTTTTTGAAGTGGATCTCTTGAGTTTCTGCAGGAAGAGCTGCTTCTTTTTCTGCTTTCTAAAATTTATTTTAATCAGCTCAGTGGGAATTTTGACTATCGTGTGAAGATGTTTTCTGCTAATCTGATAGACACCAATAAATGAATCTGTTTGGAAAACAATATACAGAATAATAAAACTTTCAGGAGAGCAAGACCCTGTAAAGGCTCATCAGATGGGCTGTTGTAAAGTCAGCTGCAGGCAAAATCTCCATGGGTTATAAGACTATATAAATGAATGATACTGAAACTGTACAACTTTGATCCTTATTGAGATAGTACAGTGACTTGTTGATCCCACTGGTGTACAGAAAAGGCAGCCGTGATGTATGTAGACATGATATAGATAATGATAATGAATGATACTCTCATATATATATATATTAAAAATACAATACAATAGTTGTTTGTATTGGTTGGTGCTAAATAGAGAACTGTGCAATTTAATTTCACCTTTCCGTTTTAATCAAAAAGTGTTTTGTATTTTTTCAGCTGCTTTGGTTCGAAGCTGAAATGTGTAATTATTTTTAGACTGATCTTTATTCCTTCACTATAGCAACGGATGAAAAGCTCTTTTCCTCTCGTCCTTCCTTCTCTTACATGACGACGTCTTTATAATTTCATTGTGATTATCGCCACAGGTGCATGGTCACCGCTGTTCTGCCGGCCTCTGTATTAATTCAGCTCGCCGGCCCTAATTGGTCGATTTTCCGTCCCTGCGGAGACCAAACAAACAGCTTCTGTGTTTCCTCAGAGTCAGAAAGAAAAACTTTTTCTACTGTTCATGTTCTTGGTCATTTGACTCCTTTTTCTTTGTTAGAGGGTTTTATAACTGAAGGAGTTGGAAGAGGGAGAGTGGATCGAATGTAAATCCCGATTCAGGACTTACGTAAGAGTTCTCAGGACTCAGTCTGAATAATTGAATCTGAAACCTGAGAGTTTGGAGAATGTCTAGACTGAACTGGCTTTGTTGTCCTTTTTGTACACAGGAGAATTAGACCTCAGTGTATTGGCTTGGAAGGTGTATGAAGAGAAAAAAAACTGCAGCAACAGTCGAGGTTCAGACGTGGCAGTCGGCTAAGGGACTAGTGTAATAATGGATGCGGGTGATGACATAAACAGGAGTATTGCCTTTATGTATTCTGTGCATTTAAAGCAGCTTACATGAAGATTTTGTATATGAAAGAAGAAGAAGAAAAAGAGAGAGGTTCAGGCTCAGAGCCTCCTCTCTTCTGATTGGCTCACCGACCTGTTGTTACTAGAGCTGCAGAGAGAAGCCTGAGAGAGGAGATGTAAAACTACACTGAGATGGTTTTTGGTTCTTAAAACCACAAATATATTTTCTTATGGATCAACACTTCAGATAAAACACAGAAGAAGAAGAAGATATGGAACTTTATTATGAAGCTGCAATGCACAAGTTCTGGAAATCAGGCTAACGCTAGCATGAGTCTTTTTTCTTATTAAACAGAAACAAGAAGTTTTACATCAAAGGTTAAAGTTCACATCATCAACATCAATATCCCACATCATCTGGCTCATCATTCATCTGATAGGCTCTTAACCCCCATCAAAGAAAACACAGTTTAAAAGGAAGTGGAGGCTGTTTTTAGATTTAAAGGTACTCACAGGGAAGTATAAAGAGCTCAGACCTTTTATTCTGAAAAGGAATTAGTTGATTTTTGTAAGATTTTGTTGGATGTTTTAAAATGTCTCGGGACTGTGAGGATAAAACCTCCAGTCTGTTCAGTGTGACAAGGAATCAGGAACCAGAACAGACCGTAGAAAGACTTTGCAGATCCTGTTCAGTCTGTCGCAGCTTCTTCACAAGCTTCACTTAATCTCTCTGTTTTCACGACTTCCTGTGTAAACCTTCTGCTTTCTGGCTGTTAGATGGTTTTTCCCTCTTCTGCAGACGAATGACCACATCCAAAACCAGTTTCATTTTGTATTCCCACAGTCTTTTTTTATTTTTATTTCCGTGTTGTTTATCCAGTAGAGACGCTAATAATAAATAACACAAATGGAGTCAAGATCAGACAGAAGCTGCAAATCATTCCTGGCGTTTCATAAAACTGTGCTCACAGTGTGTTTTAGTTTTTTTTATTGCCTCTGCTGTTGACTCATTTGTTTCTCTCATGTTTAATGGAAGAGACTTCACGTTCTAATGTCTCTGAAAACGTTTCCTCACTGGGTGGTTGTTGAAATGTCTGAACACCTTTTATATCACAACCAGTTTCTCTTTGGGTCGGGCGATGAGATCCAGACGGGTACAGGTCATTCATGTGTGAAATATTTACAGCCAGGAAAGTAAATTATCAGTTAAAATCCCTCATTTTTGACAGTTTCTCTGAGAACCAGTGGACGGGTCTAATTGCTGGTTTTTGAGTGTTAGTGACTGCGTCCTCATGTTTTACTGGATGGGGTGGGGGATTGGGGGATTGGATGATCTACTTTTCAGATGAATCGTCAAGATCGCGTCATTAAAAGTTTCCAAGATATTTCATTTTTAAAGGTAAATTGCTGCAAACCAGCTTGTTTTCAACTGTTGAACAGCTAACTGTCATATAACTGTGGCTCATGACAGCAGTCCTTCTTCTGCTCTGCAGCCTCGGCGAGTTTCGTATAGCGGCACAAGAAGTCCAAGTCGGCCGAGTTACAGTCCGTCTGCAGGAACTTTCAGAATTAAACGTCACAACTTCCTCTCAGGACTTTCAGAATAAAAACCAGAGCGGAAAAACAAGCTGCAGATTGTTGAACATGATTCGAACCAAAAAAGATTCTCATGTGATCTTTTAGACTGATCGCCCCGACCTTAGTTTGTAGTATGAACTATCTGTGTTGGTTTTGTGCGACATAAACAGAAACATCACCAACGTGTTTCATGACCGGGTTTAAGTAGCAGAATCCGTTTTTGACATTCGTGTGTCCATGCGAATGTTCAACCATCTCCACACTGACCGACATCTTCTCGCCTTGTTCGTCCACAGCAGCTCTGCGGTTTATGTCGACGTGAGCTGTCGCTTTCTGCACCAATGTAAAAGAGTTTCCTCTGAGGGAGCACCGCACTCTCCCATTTATCATTTGTCACTAAAACAACAGCATGTGGCGTCATGTTGCTGCTCAGCCGACTGTGCTGTGCATGTTTATATAGTTGTGTTTGCTCCTGAAGGGCAGCCGTATGATTGGTGAGGAATAGCTTTGTTCCTGTGATGTGATTGATTGATAGGACAAGGTCAAAAGTTTCTCCTTTTCTTCTTTGTTGTGTTGCGACAAGTATTTACACGTCTATTGTTTCCCTCCATCATTCTGTTGTGCGTTTATATTTTTCTTATTTTATCCTCGTCGTTCCCTCCTCGCCTGTTTTGTTCTCGGCTCAGTGAAGTCACACGGCGGGAGGTTCCCTCTCGGTTAAAGTAGCGTTTCGCCACCATGCTCCGATTTCCCGCTTCACCTGTTCGATCAGACACAAAGCAGGAGGATCAATCAGAACATTTCTCATCCAAAACTGAACCGAATCTGAGCCGTCACTCCGAAACCGAGGCCAACAGCTGATGGTTATGGCTCCGATACTCCTCCTCCTCCGTGGTCTCTTAGTTCCCCTCGCAGACTGATGACTTTCATAACCGCGCTGCTTCACGCCACGCTGCATCTGTGACATTTGCGATTTGAGAGGAGAAATTGGGACCGGTGCTAAAAAAAGATTCTGCAGCTTCGCTCGAGGCAGAGCAGAAGCCCACACTTGTTCCTTCAATCTGCACATCATCAGGTTTTTATTGAACATGGAATAATTGGTTTCTGGAATAAACTCTTGTCAGATCAGTTCAGCCGGTAGATGATCTCTTACAGGCTCGACAAAGTGACACATGGCCTCGATAAAACCTCCACTGTGGGCGGTTCGAGTTGAGGTGACTCTCTTTGAAAACAGACCAAAGTGAGCTCCCACATGTAGACCTGAGTCCTGGATCAGCACCTGCTTCCTGTTGCATGAAAGTCTGTCCACCGAGTTAATCAGACTGAAGAGCAAAGATAAAACTTAGTGATGAAAGACAACTCGCATTTAGTTCGTATCTTTCTCAGTGAAGTCATTTTCTCTGCAGTCACAGTCGGGCTGATGATGAAAATTGAATTGTTTAATTATCCGAACTTCATTTGCATAATTACCAGAACCCAGAATCCAATCCAGACCGTCTTTATCTCTGATCTCTTCAGCTTTGTTTCAGGATTCAGAGTCGGGTCAGTGACGGCCTTTGTAGGTTGTGGGACGGAGATGCAGTTTACAATTGCCTTGATTGGACGATAATTCAATATCATTGTTTGTTGAACTTCATTGAAATCATGTGGTGATCTTATAATGGTGTCATTCTAAAAATTAATCACAGCTCAAAGTAATGATATAAAACGATTTATTAAAAAGATTTTTGTTAAACCGTTGTAATTTATGACACTGGAACTCAGTTTATTACTTTGAAAATTTTCCACACATTTGCTACACTGTGATTAGAGCTGGGCAATAAAACGATAATAATTATAATGTATGATATAATTTTCCTCGATAGAAATATAACAAATGGTTGGTAAGTGTTGACCCACAATCTGCCAATCACATTGCAGGAATAGATTGGCATTACACTCATTGGGTTTGAGATTTTATCATTCTATTTCTTTCACATGTTTTAGCAACAGTTTTAAACCACAATTAACCATCTGGTTTCTTCAGCTTTTACTCAGGAGCAAAAATCAGCCTTTAAACTTGGAAGAAATAATGATTTGATATTTATCGTGATAATTATCTATATCGACTGATAGGAACATTCTTATCGTTATTGTTATTACATTTTTGACCACATTGCTTGGCCTTAACTGTGATATGTATCAGTATCTGCCAATATCCAGATACAGATTAGTCTTGAGATCATGATTTCAATCACATCACCAGCCTCACAACGACGAATAAAGGTGATTTGAAATTGAACTTTCTGTTATGGTTTCTGTATTAGTTTATATGTAAAGGCGATGGGGGGCCGGGGCTTTCTAGTTATTTCTAGTTATATAATAATACCATATATGCAGTGCTCCACTGCAAATATTGCAATTGCCAAGTACTTTCTGACAAATGAATAATAAGAATATATACAGCTGCATTGCTTCATGTTGAATCACACAAATAACCCAGTCCCGGCACACACAACTGGCACCATGTGCTGCGCACCCTGAATGACAGGCAGGTGGACAGAGGGTCAGTGCAGAGACAGACAGAGACGGTAAAAACTTTATGGATTTTTTTTCATGGACCCCTGATGCAACGTTGATCCAAATGGCCAGTCTGAGTATGTCATTGTGTGTGTGTGAGAGAGAGAGAGAGCAGGGAAAGAAGTGAATCAATGCAATTCTCACGGCTCTACAATGAAAGATTTTATCCATTTGAAATAGTAAAAAGAAATAAAAAATCAATGTGGCAGTCAGTGTCTATTGATATTGTGTTGTGCCACCACAAATAAATCAATGCATGGGAAACTCTGGACTGTTATTATGTGCGTAACATGCCAGCGCCAATTTAATAAATGTAATTATCAGACCACTTTCACACAGTGTGTCATCTGGTGAAAAAGAGGATTCAGGTTCAACGTTCTAATCAAACACTGGTCTAAGACTGTGGGACAGAGGAGTGACACTGTGCTGTAGCCACGGAGACGGAGGATAATGAGTGTCAACATAAGAGACAACTTTGCAAAATCATAAAATCTGACTCAGGGTATTATAAATAATTGAGCAGTGTTTTGCTGTTTGATAAAACTGGAACATGTTCTAATTGTTTTTCTGTGACCAGTGAAATTGTTAAAAGTGAGTGTGTACTTACTTGTACTGTAAAAGAAATTTTTTTAAACTGAATATGATCTATTGAAATGGTTCAAACGCTACTGACTTATCAAACTCACTCAACAGTTGAATCTAAACTTCTTTATGCTGATATATGAAGTGTTGCGGCTCTATGACAGACCAACAGTCTGGCGTGAAGCAGGCGACGGAGACGTTTTAATATTGAGCTGAAACATGTTTTATGCATGAAGGAACATATGAGCGGTGATGATCCAGGGCTCCTCGCAGCTGATGGAGGAGCATCTTAAAAGAAAGCTTGAATAATGCCGCGACAGAACGGTTCATCACAACGACATGTGGGATTAAATGTATACATCAACCCGGCGATCTGATCCGAGCCGATCGCTGATAAAGTGAGATGACGAGAAGGAGAAGAACTGATGTGTTGTGTTCAGAGAAGGATTCTTTGTTTTATTCTCAGCTGCAGCAAGTTATGATGTTCTCTTATATGACAAGAAACATTTCAATAAGTCTGTTTTTATTTTATTGGTCAGAAAAATCTCCCCTTGTCTTTTTTTTATTATATATAATCAGTTTATTACCAGTTTACGACGTGGTAATGTTTCACATCAGCACAGGACAGACTGTTTTCTTTCAGTTTCTCTCAAAGTTTCAATATGTCCAACTTGAGATGAATAACATAAGAAACCAAAAAAAAAAACATCAAATAACTGTGGACACGTCTGTTGTAGCATTTAAAGTTATCAAACCCAAACTTAAAGGATATAGAGATGCAAAGTGGGAGGAGATGGTGGTTCATCTTTCTCTTTTCCCTCTTAAGCTTTTTTCTTCCAACAGACAGACAGGTCTAAACACAAGGGTAACCAGGAGCAACAGGTGATGTTGTCATGGAGACGAAGCCAATTAGAGAGTGCAATCGATCTGGTAGTAAATTAAAAATATTCTGTTGTTAGTAAAACTTGGTACCGTAACTGCAGATTGTTATAGGTTAGGTGAACCCAAGACACTTGACATAACTGTTTAGTAACTGCAGGAGCCAGCTGTGTGAATGATGTCTGTCCGTGTTCCCTCTCCAGCCAATCGAAACTCGACTAAGACTCTTCTCATCGACTGACGCTAGGTCGACTATTAGGGTTCAGCCCGACTCATAAACTTCAACTCACAGTTGTTGGCTTACGTGACAAAACTCAAAGCTCAGTCACAGACTTGTGCCTTCAGCCAGATGTTTTTAGAGTTGTTCATCTTTTGTCCTGAATAATCAGCCAGAAAGTTTCCTGCTGATCCAAAACGTAGAAGTACTCCGACTGTGGTGACGTAACATCATCGAACAGCCCTCACACTTTGCAGCTACATTGACGACCAACTCTACAAGAGTCGTGACCTGTGAACCCTTGGATGTAGGAATATCTAATTAATCAATTAGTTGACTTTACTGAAAATTCACTGACAGCTATTTCAACCTTTTGATTTGAATCATTATCTCATCATCCAACAGGTTTCCTGCTTTTCACCGTTTCATATCATAGAATGAATATTTTAGCGTTTTGCGCTGTTGGTCGGACAACAAAAGACATTTGAAGACGTCACCTTCGACTTTAGGTTGTTGTTATGGACATTTTAATTTTTTTACTATTATATGACTTTCATAGACTAAACAGTTCTATTAATCAGAGAAATAGTCAACAAATCAATCAGTAATGAAATAAACTCATTACATTTCATCATCCATGTCTGCAAATACATTTTTCTTCTGCGTTTTCATTCACTGCAGCAGCTGTAAACCTTTTTACACTGAACCTTTGATTTTATTTTCAAACATACAGTTTCCACTGTGATGATGGTGGTTATGTGTTAAAGCAGTGAAATGTCTCTGTTTTGAACTTGTTGCTGTAGCAGTGAGTGAGTTTTTTTCAGTCTTCCCTCACCGACACTCAGGAGGCGGCGGACGCTCGTCGTCGGTGTCTTTAATCTCCCGACTCCCAGCCGGCTCTCCGCTGCTGTGTAAATAATTTAGTGGAATTTTAAAGCCCCAATTAATTCGAGCAGCGGGGAGGGAGGATGTCCCCCGCTGATCGATTCATTAGTAATAATGGCTGACATTTGTGTCGCCAGACAAAATGGAGGAGCGCCTATAGAACCCAGAGAGCAGCAGAGGGAGGGACTGACGGCCGGTGGCTGCAGCTCTGCACAACCCGACCTCCGTCCATAAGGAGTATAGTATAAGTATTATAGTATATACTGTATGATTTTCAGTGTAGGTGTCTAACTAACATCCAAAACAAGTCAAATACTGGATTTAAATTCAATGAATAAATAAAGTGTGTCATAATAAAGAGACTGATGTAGATTATTCAGCAGATTCTTTAAACACCTTCTTTCTTCATCTCTGTGTCGTAGAAAGCATGTTTTACATTATGAGACTTTTATTTTGAAAGATTGAGCGAAACTGATGCTTTAATGTCACCGTGGGCTGCGCAGTGTAATTTATATTGCACATACCTTTTTTATCAAGTAATTAAAGACATAATTTCATAATACACATAATGTACATATATGTATACAGGTATGTCAATCAGCCATAGTTATGGCTGTGACTTTTTAAAAAAAGTTTGCAAAGTCCGAACGACGTGCAACTCATTCGAATGAATTCAAACTTTTGGGTTACTTACTGGGGATACTGGAGGCCTGTATATGAGTGTATAGTGTGTGTGTGTGTGGGGGGGGGGGGATGAGTCATCGATCCAGGCTCAGTGGGCGTCTGGACGGGGGTCAGACCCACCCACAGGCTGACAGGAGGCTCAGAGCTGCCAAGGAGGGAATGACCTTTATACACGAACACACCCTGTGTGTGTGTTCCTCTGTGCCGTACAGCTCCATTGTTGTACAAAAAGTTTATTTTTGTCAGTCGCGCTGAATCGGTCCTGCTGCGACACATACTCACTATCAAAACAAAAGATTCACATGTTCATTTACATGTTCAGTAGGAACCAATGAGCTCGGAGCTGAGAGGCGGAGACGTCAGAACATGCTGCTGTGACTTGTCGCCTCTCGTACGTCGACGCAGAGCGCGTTGATAATTGCAGGCCACAGTGACGTGATGGTGACGCTGCCGCTTCAACATGTTCAGTCTCAACAGGATCATTTTCTTCCTGTAATGAAACCTCCGACTCGTGTTGGTCTGCATCCATTGGAGCTCAGACAGAAAACAATCAGAGCAACTGAAAACAGTAATTATGCTGCCAGGGAAGAATAATCTCTGCTGCTTAATGAGCCACTGGCTCCTCCATTAGTCCATCTTCACGCCACTCACCATTATTAAATAATGACCGTTTTACCATCTGCTGAAACCTGAGCCAGTTCAGATGGGTGAAGGTTCACACTGATGAAGATACAGGGATATTTTCCTGTTTGGTCCGGTGGATCTATTTCTGTTGTTTTCTTGGAACCCAAACGAACTAAAGGTTATTTTTATTCTGTCTGATCGAGACAGAAAATACTGTAATTTATATGATTAAAATGAGGCAGGAGAACCTAAACAATGAATATAAACGTTGCCGTAATAAAACTGTGATGTAGCTGATGACCCGGGGCTACGGCGTCGATGGAGATACAAGAACTGTGACGGGTCAGCTTGTTTTCACCAACATGTTTCTGATACGGGTGGAGTTTGTCGAGAGATGATCATGAAGAATCATCATATACCGATTCAATTCAGTCTTATATGTGTAGCTCCAAATCACAACATATATTATCTAAAAGCACTTTACAGGGTGAGGTCGTGACCTTATAAAAACACAGTGAGCAGCACTCAGGTAGAGGGGAGCTAGATGTAGATATGGGAGCTGCTCCGACTCCACATTAATCGCAGTGACCTCCGGTGTCGTTGCCTCCCGGCGTGAATAACAATCTTACTGTATTTATGCTCAGTCTTCGCCGGCGGTTTCAGATGGGATCCGATGTCTCCCGCCCCCAGGAAGACATTCGATCACCTTTCTCAAATAATAAAATAAACTTTATTCATATCTCACTTTTCTTAGGTACAAAGTGCTTTTACAGAAAGAAAGAGGGGAATTAAAAACAAAAGAAAAAACAAGTTGCATATGATGGGAAAATAAAACACAACGACATGAAAAAGAAACAGCTGATTGTTTGAAGAGTTGGATTCACTTCAGTTTCTCTAACCCTGTGTTTGATTAAGAGCTTAACAGAAAATTAAATATCGTTGAACACGTCTTCTTCCTGTCCCACCGCGATGGGCAAATAAACCTCCACCCAGCCTGTCAGTCGTTCGGCCTTATGACACAGTCACGGTTAAATCCCCTCGGCAACCACAGCATCTGTCTCCTCGCTCCGAGCGTCCTCGTTCGAAAGCAGTCGACTTCATAGTTTGTGGCCTTTCCTGCTTCCTCTGCGTCAGCGGGGGCCGTTTAATGTCTTTTTGTTCTCTGCCGCTCACAAACAGTTTGTGTTGAGTGATGCAGGGAGGCAAATTAGCTGCTGTTAGCGGGCTCCTCTGGTGGCAGCTGCATCTGTCACCTCCCACTTCATCCACTTAACGTTTGCCCATTTCCATTTATCAACGTAAAAAGGACTTTTGTCTGCGTCCCACTGTCCCCCCCCCCCCCCGGTGATTTCAAAGCCAACTGCTGATTTCTTTGACACCAACACATTTGTTTCCTCTGGTGTTTCGCTTCTATCTCCTTGTTGAGACTCCTCAGATTCAAGTGATTTCTGTTCCACGTCATTACTCTCGTAGCTCCGCTGTGGTTCCTCTCCATCTGCTGTTGGTTCACGCGCCGCAGGTCTGCCGCTCTCAGGGGGCGCCGTCGCCCTCAGAGCAGACTGAAGCCGCTCTGGTACTAGTAAGGACGTGTCGAGAAGACGCCCTCTGATGAAAAGTTTTTAACCTTCATAAGTCCATATGATTTTTTTTATCAAATGCAAGACACATGATGAGTGAAATAATCATCAACACCATGACTGAGTCTTTCCACCTTGAACCAATGACAGTCTCATAAACACAGATTCAGAAACCTTAGCTTTAGCATTAGCACAACCGCTAACACTGTGTCAGCCACTGCCAGTTACAAGGTAACAAACAACATAAACAAATAAAAGATGCTAACTGCGCTAACCGTCCTGATCCGACTCTTCATCGGAGCCCTACATGATAGTAAGAGAAGCTTCAAACATTGTCGCCACCATCGGTTTTAAGCAGCTTCATCTCTAGGGTCCAAAGCTACGGTGTCGCTGACGTGCACCTCCTCAAAAATATAGTTATACGTCGGGTAGGGCTGAACAATTAATCGCGACATCAGAGCAACTGTTGTTCGCTGCTTGTGTTTTCTGTCTGATGCAGGTGAAGATTTTTTGATAATAAAAACATTAAGGAAGTTTAATAAAAGTCAGCTATTGGCTTTTTTTTGTTCAGTAACGCATCATCTCTTCTGCAGACCTTGTGCTTCCTGAAGCCGCTGATCTCCATGAATGAACAAACATGAAATAAACGTATTGCACAATTGATCGATATACAGTACCATGTTTTGTAATGCAACGATGATTCAGCAGGTGAAATCTCAACGATAAACGCTCACGTCAAGAAGAAATCCGTCTTAACACTAAGAAAAGAAGATAATTAAAGTTTAATGCTTCATTAATGATGAAGAAAAGAGGGAGAGAAAAAAAGTATATTCCAGTTTATTTCCGTCATTTCCACCAGTTTATTGACTTTTATAACAAACGATTATTTAGATATCTTTAACTTTAATATCAACATCAGTTCCCAACTCTGCAGTTCAAACAGGGAAGTCATGTCCATCTTAAATGTTTTTTAATTTAATAATAAACTGCTGTGGTTATCACCCAGTGCAACGGTGTTGCTCAGTGAGGGATATCAGGCTTTAGTTTTTAGTAATAAATACATAAAACAAAACGTCTTATCTGTTTAGAGATAAGATGACTGTGAGATTGATTATCTTAAATGGTTATTGCTCAGCTACAAAAAGATTCTGTCACTTGGTTTGAACACACAGTGTGAGATTAAAAAAAGAAAAAAAAACCCTGATAAGAGGTCTGTGTTTGTATTGGCTCTAATTCTCTTTTTGATAAAGATTATTGTTTAATCAAACGTGAATAACTAAATTATGAGCACCAGCTGAGGATAAATGAGACGAGTCTGCTAATGGAGAGAAACTTGGATCTTTGCTTCTTCACAGAGCTGCAGACTCTGCCAACGTTTCTGCCCCTGGAGAAGTTATCCATTATGTATGTTCGTATGTATGTAATTGCACAAACTCTCTGCAGACTCGAGCACGCGTTAAAAGCTGCGTTTTCATCCCCCCTGGGCTCCATGAAGCTGAAGTTACTGCATGAACGTGTGGTCAGGTCACATGACTCGGACCTGCAACGCTCCCAGGAGGTTTTAATTGCTACATGAATTCTACTGATTTCTAACTTCTACTTTTGCTCTTTTAATTCCTTTTTTTCCCTCATTTGATATTTAATTTATTTAAGCATCAGACCCAGGAGAGTTTACCGAGAATAAACCAGGTTTAAAGGTTCAGTGTTTTGTTCCAAGATGTTGGCTCAATTTCAGATACCGAAGAGTCTGTCAAAGACCTGTTTACAGCTTAATGACTTGTTTTTGAAATCTACGGAAGCCAAGAAAGGTCATACCCGAAAAAATTTCAAGATAACAAAGCTTGTTATCCCAAAATAACGAGATATTATCAGGAGAAAAAAAATTACTCAAAGCCGAAACATTATAAAAAACAAAAAAAACAGAAACAATGCCTCTTTGCTCCCGTGTTAAGTCACACAACGAGCTACAACCTAGTTTTAACCGAAACAAGCTGGAGAAATAAAATTGATCTCTGTGAGCAGCCGGCTGTGAGTATTCATACAATCACCCAATCGTGTGAGCAGTGCGATGCAGCGATTTCAATTTGTGCACATCTGTAGGGGAAGGAAAAAAAACATGTAAAAAGAAATAAAATGTTCGTCCAGTTTGATGTTTGTTCCTGATTGTCTCTTCAAACTGTCGTCAGCTGCTGCTGCTGCTCTCCGAGCGCTCGGCCTCCATTACATGAATCCATGTCTCACTGATGTTCTAATGTTCTGCTGTTCAGAGTCTCAGAGCGACTGACAGGAAGAGGTGAAGCAGCCAACGGAGACACTTACTCTGTCAGACTCAGTGAAAGTCATTCTGGGAAAAAGAGCTTCCGTCAAAACCGAAAAATGTGCGGAGGCGGACAGGAGAGAAAAGCCCTGTTTACTGGATGTTTGGTGGTTTCAGCTTTAAAAACCTGATTAGATTTATGGACAAAGCTTCTTGTATGTTGTTTAGAGTTTGGAGCTTAAATTATTTTTCTCAAGTGAAGCCGAAAAATAAGCTCATTTGTGTAATTCCACTTTATCGATGGCAACGACATCAATGCTGCTGTTTGTCCCATTAATCAGTAATTTGTCAGAGAGAAATCAAAGCGTGCTGGTGAGAGGGAACTTATCAGGTACTGACCAGAAAAACAGGCTTTTCTCAAAAAAGTACGGTGGCCCCCGAGAGCTCAACGCATTGCAGCTTAAGAAAACACATTCAAACAGACGAAACACAAACACATTCAGAAAACATCTTCATTAGTTTGACGACACATGATCTGCAAATGCTCACAACACGACAGAAGTGTTTCCAGGGGACGCTAAAAAGTGATGAACCCGGCTGGGACGCACTCGTTGTTCGACGCTTTGTGACTTTTGAAGTTAAAAACACTGAAAAACAATTGCGAGTGTGTTCCAGTTATTTTTTGCCTTTATTCCGATAACGACAGGAAAGTCAGTGAGAGGGAGAGAGAGGATGACGTGCGGCAAAAGGCCACGGGTCGGACTTTGACATGTCATAGTAGGACAAGTACAGTTGTATATGAATGATGGCTGAGGCTCCGGTTTCAGGGTCCTGGTGTTGTGCCTGTTGGTTCGCTGTCACACTGTCATGGTTTTACCATTTCCGTTATTAGTTACTGTCCTTTTCTTACTACAACCAAACATCATCATCGACGTGCTGCATTTCCAGATGACGGAGCGTTGTGTTGCAGCAGAAGTTGATCCGAGTTCATTGTTTTGCTGGATGACCCTGCGTGTTGGACACTTTGCCAACTCTGTAGTTTCATGGAAATGAAGGAGCGGGCCACATTTCTCGATGCAGTGCTGGTGTCAGTCTGAAGATGACCCAGAAGTTGCTTTCATCAGTTTTGTAAATAGCTTTGAAATCTAAATTCCCTCACTTGGAACGTGGAGAACTTCTTGTGGTACAATTGATCTGTAAAGGGTGAATCATTGAAGAGTAAATAATCAAACTATAATCAATGCTGTAAGTAGTTAATCGTTGTCTCTATCCTCGGCAGGGCTTCCTGAAGAGCGAGCGCGTTTCCCGGATGGTTCAGAGCGGCGGCTGCTCGGCCAACGACTTCCGCGAGGTCTTCAAGAAGAACATCGAGCGGCGCATTCGCAGCCTCCCGGAGATTGACGGCCTGAGCAAAGAGACCGTGCTGAGCTCCTGGATCGCCAAATACGACGCCATCTACAGGGGGGACGAGGACATGCGGCGGCAGCCACAGCGGGCGCACCTGAGCGCCGTGTCGGAGCTCATCCTCAGCAAGGAGCAGCTGTACGAGATGTTCCAGCAGATCCTCGGCATCCGGAAGTTCGAGCACCAGCTGCTGTACAACGCCTGCCAGGTGAGCCGCTAGAGGTTAACAGGTACAAGCACACAAGCACATTGTATTTGTTATTGAATACTCAATAACAATACTCAATCTAATGCCACATTTCTTCAGCTGTAGTTCCTCTAACATCCACTAGATGCTGCTGTAGAGAAACTTGGACTGTATTGAACAATATGAGAAAACCAACAGCTTCTTTCTACAAATAAAAAGTCATATTTTTCTATTTTAAATTTCTGTAGCTGAGTTTGAATCTTAATTGTGTCTTAGTGTTGACGATAAAACTTCCTTCATTAAAGTGGTTGTCAAAGTTGAAGCCTTAAAGTGAGGCTGGACTTTTTCTCCACTGGTCTCTGTCACGTTGATATATTTCTGGCAGAAAGAGGCGTCTTTTTTTTTCTTTTTCTTTTTTTGCCTAAATGACTCTCACTTATCACTTTGGTGCCACCATTTAGTGGAAACACTCAACATGAGCTTTGGACAAAACACTGAAATTTCTGGAGTAACAGACAAACAAATTTAAAAGGGTTGCCTGAAACCTGTAATTAAACCACCAAACAACAAATTTCAAAATCCATTTCTGTCCATTTTTAAAACCACCTCGGCTGAAAAATGCTCCGCAGTCACTGGTGAATAGCTTCATTTCAAAAGGCTACTGATTGGTACCACAATTACTGTTTTTAAAGAGCAGTTCATCCATGCACCAAACATTTATGTGGGATGATAGGACAGAGTACAAACAACCCATAATGCAACACTCTTAAAGGTAGGGCTGGGTATTGAACCTTGATACTTTAATGCACCGACTGAATTGGTTCGATACTGTTGAGGATCAAAAAAATGCCTCATCATTCGACTAAATCGAGTAAATGAGTAAATCTCATCAGCGTCAGAGAGCCAATCAGCATGCAGCATGCTTGGATGAAGATCTAATAATGCAGACAATTGGCCGGTTACTTATACGAACATGTTTGTGAGTAAAGAGACTGAACTTAAAAATAAAACTAAAGTAAAACTAAAATTTGTACTGTAATGTATACAGTTATTTTGTTTTTGTTAAAATGGATTTGATAAAAATTGGTGTTGAAAAAAAGTGTCGCTACCGATATCAAACAGTTCTGAACTTCTAGTTACATAAAGGCTTTGTGGCTCTACATTGACTCAAGTGATGTCGTTTGAGTCGGTGTTGGTTGGGTCTGGAGACTAAAAGTTGGAAATGGAAAAAATCTGGGGGTTTGGAGTCGGTAAGATGTGAATATTGGCTGTCGAGTTGCATTATGGGTAATTTTAGGCGCCAGGATTTGACAAGGAACAACAACGTTATGAATAAATTAGATATTAAAAGATGTGTTTTTATATGATGTTATAGGAGATGCAATGATAAATCAGTGCAGTGCGCTTTTGAAGGAGCTTTTTGTAAGTTTTGCCACTGCTACATAGCTAACGTTAGCATTAGCAGCTGTTTACTTACTGAAGAAACGTTGCGAGTTCAGCATCAAACTTCATTCCTTTACTCACCAACAGCTGTCTCCAGAGGTGAAAAGCAACCCTCTTGTTTTGCTTCTGTTGCTGTCACTTCTTTTCTTCTACTGATGTTAGCATGCTAACCAGCTAGCTCCGGCCTGGTAAGCCCATCCCTCTCACTTTAGACTTGCTTCAGAAGGCGTATAATAACCTCTTGTATTGTAAACTCAACGATGGCTGAAGCTCTTGGAAAGACTGATAAGTAAACAGCTGTCAATGCTAATGCTACGTAGCAATAGCAAAAAACTTGCATATAGCTCCTTTAATGTAAGAGACTCAATCAGTAACATAAGAGCCAATACAACCAGTGAACCAGGACAACCAGTGTTGGGAAAAATGTTTCGTCCTCGAATATAAAACCATCCCCACTTTATAGAAATGATGTAGAGGTCGACAATGACTGAATCAATAAATTAGCAAATAAAGAATCTATAAACAAAGCTTGAAAAGAATGAATAGAGCTATTTAGGCCACACAGACACCATTCATTTGTGTTTAAATAATCAATATGTAGCAACCAGCCAACAATTCACTTGCTCCTGTTACATAATGAAGAAACCGGTTGGGTCTTTTTACATTCCTTATTTTGTTATTTTTGTTTTTCCACCACATCACAACACAAACAAGTGAAGTTTCCTGAGCAGCTGCTGAACTGACTGAAGCAGCAACGTTATTCTGTTTCCTCTGTCACCGAGGAGTCTGTTTCCAGCTGCAGAAACATCTGCAGAAACAGCTGCATCATGTTGCTGTTGGCTCTTGTCCTGACACTAAAACCAAAAAAAAAAATAAAAAATGCATCACCTCAGGTTAGTGATGTTACACTGCAGCAGCACTTTGGGATCTTTGGCCTCTGATATCAAACCTTACACTAAGAATTAAGGTGAATTTTTATATATTTCAGGAGGAGGCTATAATGCTTTTTCCAATCAAGATATACATTTGTAAGAAAAGACAAATTCTACAGTTTGAAATTGCTAAGAAACTAACCCATGCTTCTTTGTCTTTTTGACTAGATTGTTGTAATTCTCAGTGCAGTAATGGCCTTCAAGACGGTCGGATTTATTGGAGGACTGATCTATTATAGCTGCATTAATTACATGATGAAGCTCCTGAGGGCATCTGCTGTGTCCATATAGTAAATTAACAAGTGTCCCCCCCCCCCCTCAGGAAGTCAAACCAACAGCGCTCAGGTCTCCTCACGAACTCACCTCTCTGACCCATAAACCACTGCTGCCTCCTTCTTGCATCTTTACAACTCTGATTAAAAATAAATTCAACTTCGAACATGGGTGCGGTGAATTTTGAGTTTCAGCCTCATTAACACCGCAGAGCATCATCAAGGTCTCAGCATCTTGCTAATGAGACGGCCATTGGATCCACGCGACGAGCACCTTCCAGCACTGTAGCGACGCTTTTCTGTACTGTCGCATGTGGAGCGCCGACATGTGCACCGAGAGTTAGGATGAAGAGATGAGGAGGGAAGTGGCGTCATGGGACTGAACATGAGTTTCCAGGATTACAGAGAGGCAGGAAAACCCGACAATAGCAGCACTTCAGTAGATGGATGCAGCTAATTGTAGCTGCAGAGCTTCTGCACACATGTGGGTTTGCATTAAAGACCATAAAGTCAGAGTTACAGTCCCTGTGCTCCTGTGTCCTCTGCATTATAAACAGTAATAAACACAGTGCAGTGGTTTCCTCTGAGCTCTGCAGGTGTGGACACTTGGTGAAGTGTTGCTGAACCAAGAATTTAAACCATAACGTGTTTGTTGTACATCGTTTGGGCAAAGATTCAGAGCTTCATTCATAAATCTTCTCGTGACTCAGCTCCATTCATTTATTTAATAATCAGCTCTGCAGCTTTGTAGATGTTAATTGTAAAAAAGCAAATTAATTATTTCAGTGAACAGTAATTAAACGCATTTAAACTTCACATCAAGGCATCAGTTCAAAGGACAAAATTTATTTAATTTTCTATTGTTTATATTTCTTTTTAAAACAGAAGCTCAGTGAGTCGGGAATTTGTCTCTTGTTCATCGTGTAAACAGTTCTGTACGTGTTTATCTAAACTTTTCAAATTGATGAAGTAGTTATTCTTTCTTTCTTTGTTTCCAGCTGAAATCATCATAATTATAACCCATTATCCCCCAGGTATCAACCAGGTTACACTTCTTTGTGAGATTTAAATTCCTCCAGCTGCAGGTGCACAACCGATGCAAATTCTTTAAAATAAATCATTGGAGCATTAAGTCGACTTCCTGTGAAACAAAACGTGATCAGTTTGAATCTTTTCCTTTATTTGGTCAAAAAACAGATTAAATTTAGAGGAGAGACTCGTTCACGGGGAAGTAAAATGTTATTGAGTTCTGTGTCTTGATCGGATCGTGGCTGCTCTACCAGCTGCAGGAGAGCTGTTGACCTCTGACCTCCCTACATTCAAGATTATTAGTAATCCCACTCACCGTGTTTGTTCAGTCTCCAGGTCTGAACGGTTCAGATCTTCTCGAGTCCGTCTCCCGACCTGTGTGGATCTCAGTCGTCCTCAATCTGCTGATGCTGAAAGTTCATATTTGAAGGTCACAGACTGCAGGAATATGAATAATTAATGTTCCTCAGGTGGTATTCAGGTAGTTCATCATTTTACCCGTGTTCATATTTTAGCAGCTTTTACTCTTCTTCAGGAAACAGTGTGTTATATACCTTTGCTTTTTCCTTCCTGTGTGTGCGTGTGTGTGTGTGTGTGTGTGTTGATTCTTGCTGATTTGGCCTGAACTCCCTTAAAAAAAAAAGACTTTAATCTTGGGACCATTTATGTCCTGTAATGGAAAGTTCAACTTCACATTGATTATTTTCCCAAAGTAAATGTGGTTTGCAGGCGATCATTAAGCACACAGGTCACAGCAGCAGCAGTCCGCGCTGGGGGACAGAAGTTACATAGAATATATTTATAAAAAAATAAAAATAAAAAGTCAAAGATGATGACAATAAAACCGTTCTGTATTGGAAAGAAAATAAGCGCGACTAAAAATTTAGAGCCTTGAAGGAAGGTATTATGAAGAGAAGGTGTTTGTATTACATCACAGATTCAGCCTTTCAGTAGCTACGGGAATAAAAGAAAATCTGAACGGCGGCTTAAAGGAAGGAGGTCAAACTCCTCATGAAGTCAGTCGAGAACAGATTCAATACAAAGACTTAGAACAAAGAGTCATTACAGCGTTGTACTGAACGACTTCACTGATTAACTGTAGCTAATTATTAATGACAGAACCAAGGAACTGTATCAGTGTCCTCATTTTGAATGTTAGTTCGTCTCTAACTTTGTCTGTCTATAGTTTGATGCTCAGCAGAATCCAGAAGCACCTTTCACCTTATACAGAGTCACTTGATTCATTGGAAATCTAAAAATTATTGATCAGTGCAGCTCTGAGAAAAGAAATCAAGCTTTTTCTGTGTAAAATGAACAACTTGCATTTGTTGATTTGGAAGAAAAACCGAGACCCAATTATAAAGCTGAATATCAACACTTAACATGAAAACTTTATTTAAGTAAAGTTTATTAACATAGGTGACTCGAAGAGAAGTTCTTCTGTCAGCTGAATGAAAGTTTATTTTTCTTAATTACTCTCTGCTTGATTTGTAGTTTTATTTCTCCACCTCGTTGTCGCTCGCTCCTGCAGCCACCTACTGGAGCCAGCGATAAAACCATGTGTTCCTCTACCTTCTCCTCGTTATCACGCTGCTGACTCATGACCTCCACACAGGCCAGACTGTTCACTTCCATCGCCTCCAGTCTTTGTAATCATTGTCTTGCTTTGTTTGGAGTGTAGGGTTTGACCAAGGTATGTTGCTGGTCTACTGCCCTGTAGACCAGCAACAGAGTCTAGACTGGATGCAACAGGGAACCAGCCTAGTTGACGGAGAAGAGAAGTGGTTTGGGGAAAACACCAGACAGGCTCATATCTTATCGTGATAAGACATCTCAAAAAATGGACACATCAAACCGGAGGGAGGAGAGAGAGAGATCTTTATCACTTTGGGTGAACAGACTTTACAGACCTGTCCAGAAGTCGAGAGAGTCTCTGAGAACAACCCTCCGGGGGAAACTGTGTCAGTAATCCTCAGCGATTCTCCCCTGCCTCTCTGTAACTGGCTCCGGACGTAAATAGCTTCCATTTACAGATTACTTCACAGCCCATTGAGACATCATCCTCGCCTGTATAACAACCACAATGTGTCTGTTGCCAGGACAGATTCTATTATTGTCTTGCTTCATTAGAGACCAGAATAGAAAGGAGAAGAAAGGCTGAAGGAGGAGGAGAGAGGGGAGGAATGAAAAGAAACAGAAGCTAATTCCATTTTTAAACCCTCACCTGTGTTTCCAGTGTTTCATTCAAATCTTACAACCTGTAATCTTCTTTACACTTCTCAAAGCTCAATTGGTCAGTGTTATTTATCCATCCACCCATTTTCAGCCACTTAATCCGAGGTTGCGGTCGTGGTGGCAGCAGGTCAAGCAAAGTAGTAAAGACGTTCCTCTCCCCCGGCAATGTTTTCAAAGCTCTTCTTGGTGGATCCTGAAGCCAGATGAGATAAATAATCCCTCCAGAGTGAGTCCTCTGGGTCTTCCCCAAAGCTTCCTACCAGTTGGACGTGCCTGGAAGACCTCCAATGGAAGGTGCACAGGAGGCATCCTTAACAGATGCCCGAACCACCTCAACTGGTATTCGACTAGAAGGAGCAGCAACTTTACTCCGAGCTCCATCCAAATGCTAGAGCTCCTTTCCCTATCTCTAAGGTTGAGCCCACCCACGACCTCATTCTTTTGGTCACTACTCAAAGCTCACACCCATAGGTGAGGGTCAGAACGAAGATCGACTGATAAATTGAGAGCTTGGCAACCAAAGTAGTCCAGATGTCCCTCACCCCAGCTACATTCTCCAACTCCCAAAGCGTTCCCAGGCCAGATGAGATATATAATCTTTCCAGCATGTTCTGGGTCTACTTCGATGCCTCCTGCCAGTCCAATGGAAGTTGCCCAGGAGGCTTCCTAACCAGATGGCTGAATCACCTCAACTGGCTGCTTTTGACGCGAATGAGCAGCAGCTCTACTCTGAGCTCCCTTCGATGTCAGAGTTCCTTCCCTCTCTAAGGCTGAGCATAGACACCCTGCAGGGGAAACTCATTCTTTCAGTCACGACCCAAAGCTCACGATCGTAGGTGAGTGTCAGAACGAAGATGGAGTGGTAAATCGAGAGCTTGGCAGCAGGTCAAGCAAAGTTCTCCAGACGTTCTTCTCCCCAGTAACGATTCCCAGCTCTTCTTGGGTGGATCCCGAGATGTTCCCATGTCAAATGAAATATATAATCTCTAAAATGAAACGAAAATTAAATCAAATGTGAAAGTGTCAAATGTCAAATCTTTTAGTGTAGCCTTTGGTCATTTCCCCGTCCTCATAGAGCAGGACCACCATGCTGACATGCTTTACAGCTGTATCTGAGCTATGTTGAAATTCAGCTGGTGAAGACCGAACATCTCTTGCAGCTTCTGCTTCACATTAAAAGTTAACAAGTAGGAGACTTTTACTGTGAAGCCAGGAAATGGATTTTTTTTTTTTTTTTTTGGTGACCAAGCAGAATGTCACAACAGCATATGGTTATGTTCTGCACTTTTTGGTTCAGTGGATGAGTTTTTCATCTCTTACTGAGGTTTGTGAGAACCAGCACGCCTCCAGCTTGAAGGGTCGTGCTCGGTCACGGCTCAGCTTGGTGCGACCCCTGTCACAAAATACTAAAGTCAGAATTTAGCCACAAAAGAAAGTGGGAAAATCTGGCAGCTTTTTTTCAGAGGAGCAAAGCTTTAAAAGTTTTAAGGTTTAAAAGGGATCACTACATCAATGTAGGGACTTTTTAAGATGTACAAATCAGCACTGAAGGAGGACGGTGTCACTAACTGCTGCGTTAACACCAAGTGAACCCTCCAGGCGGTCAGGATCAAAGATGTCAGACTGAACCTTCTCTGACTGCTCACTGGGTTCATGACTTCTCTGTTTTCTATATCTGAAAAATTACAGTTCAACTGCCTTGTAACAAATATATTCTTATCTCACTCCAGTTGTTATACCGACCACCAATTTCCACTCCCTAGAGGGAAAGCTACTGGTAGTTATAAACTAAAGTGATATCCTCTTTCTGTTTTGGTTGCGCAGTGGCACCTTAAATCGAGCCTTCATTTTCTTCCGCAAAAATTTTGTTCCCAATAGCAGACAGAATTGTGCAGTGAAAGAAAAACTCATCTAAATGCCAATGGTGTCATTATGATTATAAAGTTTCGAAACAGTTACCTCCTGCAGTCGTTCCTCCCGTCCGAACTAACCTTGAAGGGATTCTTCCTGAATGTGGTTCCAATGGAAGACATGGGGGACAAAAGTCCTGGTTCTCTATACATCCAAAAATACTTTCCAAAGTTTAACCAAACCTAATGTGGCTCCAGCAGTTTGACATAGAAAAATTAAGTAAACGCCTACCAAAGTTCCCAAACTCTCCCAAAATGTCTTCTTCGTGTGAAAGAGTGAACTAAAGAGACTTTGAAAGATACCCACTTGATTTTTCTGACTCTGATGCTGAAGATAAACTCTGGTTTAATTTTTTACACGGAAGAAGGACTGTGGATTTTGTTCCTCATCATTTCCATTGGATGAATATGAGGAATGATGGCAGTGACCGAAACTATTGCAATGTAGGTATGGGCACGTGTGAATTTAAAAAATGTGAACTTAAGGTATATACAGTCGAGTGGGGGGCACTGCATTCATGAGACTTCAACTTGCTGATTCATGACTTTTATTTTCCGATAGTCCTGATTTTACAAGTCATGATGAACACAGAAGGAAAAAAAAAACACATCAGTGCCAGTGCAGGCCGACCCGTCATGACACCGAAATTTATCATTTTTTAAAAGAGGAACCAAGACGGTGTCCAGTTTTGTTGCTTAGCAACAGTGTTCTCGCATCATAAAGCAGTTGAGCACAGGGAAACTGTGTTCTCAACTTCTAATCAAAAAAATATGGAGGTAATGTAAAAACCAGTGATCCCTCGTGTCTCACCTTCAATCTCACACTCGGCTCGTTGTGCTGAGGAAATCTGTCGTTCCTCCCTCCGGTCTGGTTTCAGTATCAGGCGGACGAATCTCTGCAGCAGGAGAACCTCAGCTCTGTCTGGCCTCCAGACCACAGTAATGATTTATTAATCTTCCTGCCTCTGGAATCAGTTTAATTAGTCACTTTTTACTACTTTCTTCAACTACAGTTTGCAACCACTGAGGCAGTTAGGATGTGAATATATGAACGTCCATTTACAGTCCTGTCACCTAAAGCCTCGTTTATACAGATTTAGTGTTTCGTGAAGATTTTTTTTGTTATTTGTGCTGTAAATAACATCCTAATGGCTCATTAACTGGACTAAAGAAATTCCTAATTGACTAACAGTCTGTTGAATTCAGACTCATCTGCTCGTATCTGGGGCTTGTTAAAAACTAAACCATGTTAAATATTTATTGCGATGCTGGAGATGTGACGATAATGACTCACGACTAACAGCTCATTCCCCAAAAGCTTCACTGCCCCCAATTAAACAGCGTAATAAAATCAGGCTGTGATAATTTACCAGCTCCTAATTTATTCATAATAATCTATTAGAAGAAGAAAAATAAATAGATTTTCAAAAAGCAAATTACAGCTGAGGTTACTGAGGTTATGATTTGTATGGAAGAAGAATAGATTAGCCGAAGACTTTGTTTTTTATCGACCAAATACCTGTAAAAATGCAAACTGCACAGATGTGAGTGGGGGTGGGAGACGAGCACACTTGTGTCTCAGTGGTGGAAATGATATAGGCAGATAAAAATAGAACAGAGGACCTGCAGCTGTTGAGGGAGGGACAGTCCAGGTGTTGAGATCAACTGGTCTCCGAGGAGAAACAGCTGTGACAGTCCGCCACCCGTGTCTGTGGATGTATGTGTGTATTTGCTGATCAATTATTCAAAATCTCTGAAGATATTTATTATATTTTAATATTCATAACAGACTTCAGTACAATTACAATGAAAATGATATAATATTACTCAAGAGAATAAGTTGTACTTCTTGCTGGAGGCCTTTTGGATTCTCTCAGCACAGAGTCAGGAGCACTTTATTGACCGGTTCATACTGTGAACCAATGGCGTTCTGTCATCTGATCTCAGAACAGTGTTTTGTCTCATAAAGGATCTCATATTGCCTGTTTGCATCCGTCTTGTAATTTACCGCCCTCTTGTGGCCACAGTCGGTTATTGTCTCTGGAAGCTAGCTTGACTACCAGCCGTTGCATCTTTAAGTTTCCATCAACTTTGTGGGTGTGGCCATACCTCACTAACGAAGGTCAGGGTTTGTCAAGCAGAGAGCAGCATCTTTTGGCCGTTTGTGCACTGAGGATAATCCTGGGATCTTTGACTGGTTGCAGAAAAACGATAAATCTCTGAATCAATATCATTTACCTTTTCCCTTGTTTTGGAAACAGGAGGGTCAGTGTCATGAAACTACTGGACTGTAGTTAAGAACACGGAGGCTAACATTATGATAGTGGCTCAGTGAGGCTAGCCATAGCAGTGCTTTAAGCTAAATGCTATCAACAATGTGGAAACATTCTTACAGTAACAGTGCTAACATGCTAATGCTAAGCAGGCATATTGTTGTTTACCCATGTTCACTGTCTTTAGTTTAGCATGTTAGCATGCTAACATGAGCTGCTGAGGCTGATGGATGTTGATGTCATTTAGTTTTGCAGGTATTTGATCATAAACCAAAGTATTGCTCAAACTCCGGACATGTTTAAGGTGCTAGATGAAAAGTCAGAGGATTTCTTTTTTGTTTTCCAAGCAGCCATCACACCACTGTGAGGAATGTATTTCCCTTTTTCCAGTCATTTCTATCTTCCATCGACATCACACTCAGTAATCGAGTGAAAACGTAATGCTGCCAGTTTTAACTCCCACTTCATACTCTGAGTCTGAATGCACAACATAATTAAAAGGCACAGTTATAAATAGCCTGGCGGTGAACCACCAGGGTAAATGATTAATTAAAGTGCAGGGGTCAGCAGAGTCTTGATGATGGTAGGAATGTAATACATGCAATTTGACGCATGAACCTTTTCTGCAGTAAACTTGTGGAATTGTTTTAAAGTTGTAAACTTTTGATGTCCATTGATCACAGGGAACGCTGGCTTTAGTCATGCGGTTGGACGCAGATCCTCAGACCGTCCTCTGGGTGGTTGTTTAGTCTGGTTGTTTGAATGGCTTTCACGCCGGCCCTGAACGCATCAGAGCAAACTGGCATTTGGACCAAACCCAACGGGTTGATTGCTATCGCAGCCTTTTTAGTTCTGCTCAGTAATCTCTGGTGGTTATACCCCTGTTGGTTCTTTTATTAATGGATGTTTTAGCCAAAACCAGGTGCCCACTCAGCTGTGAAAAGGATCCATTGATTTCTGTTTTGGCTCTGACTGCGTGTCGTGTCTCATTAGCTCCCAGAAGCAGGTAGATGAAGCTCTAATAAATTACCAGCAGCTCCAGGCTGCAGCTCTGCCATCGGCAGCGACAGGAAACTCTTCAAAACAAGCTGCTTTTCTTCTTCTTCTTTGGTATTTTATTTTCCTCTCTGTCTTTGCTTTTTGAACTAAATGGAGATACATTTTTTTTCTGATCCATCCTCCTTTTGAATTTTGCTGTAACTGATGTTGGGGTGTAATTGTGTCTTTTCTCTGTCAGTCCTTCATCTCTTTGTCAGATGATTAGTCTTGATCGGCTGTGCACAGCAGGTCGTTCAGTTTGCAACAAGACAGCTGTTTACCATGAGAGTTTTTTTTTTTATTTTAATGGTAAAACTGTTCTACACAGAAGGACGATGAAATATCTGATGATTGCTAAAATAAAAACATTAATACTTCTGGGAATAGCATCCGCCTCATTGGTTCACCCAAGTTTTTTATTGTTATTGTCAGTTTTCTTGAACGTCACTGTTTTACCGGAGTTTTGTAATGAACGATGATTATTTTTAGCATCAGTGTGGAGTTTGGAAATAGACACAGGAACAACAGTGATGGGCTCTCCGGCGTGAATCATCAGCTCAAACAACGAGATGCTGAAATATAAAAATTTTGCGTCAACACCGTAACAACTTTCGGAGAGAGGTCAACTACAAGTCCCAGAGTGTTTTGAGCTGTAAGACGCATCCAGTTAGAAAGGATCGGACTCTGTTGCCATGCACAATCAGTTCACTTATGTATAACCTTTTATTCTTTGCTGTTACGCAGTGTTTCGCTCTGATTGCAGGGACGTTTTCTGAATATAACAGAGTGTGGTATTTTTTTTCTTTTTTTTTTTTTTTTCCCAGAACTGAGCAGCAGACTGCCACATCCTGCTGTGTCGGCTTCCGCACCATTTAATTTCATCACATGAAGAGTCATTTGCTTTTTGTGCCTTTTGTGCATGTGGAAAAACTCAGACATTGCTACACTGAATGAATTCCAATCTGAAGGACACACATTCAGTCGCGGGAACGAGGCCGTGTAATTTATCATTTAACGCTTTTACATTTTCCTGCGACCGGAACTAATAAATTGAAAAATGTGATCTATTAATGTTTCAGTGTTCTGTGCAGAGAGAGAACCAGACACGCTGATATTTCCTGTGGACATGCATGATGCAAGGAAGAGATGGACAAATCACCTTTTCACTTGCATCTTCAGGAGTTTGATGTTTGTGCTGCGTTCACTGCTCCTGTGGTTCTAGTCACTTCATCACAAGACAAACACGACTTCTGCCAGTTCTGTGACAGAAACCGTTTCCCAATTCAGGGGCTGCATCCTTCGGAGGCTACATTCGAAGACCGATTACGTCATTGTGGCGCGACTAGTCCGGTTTCGAAGGCTCCTTCAAGTGCATCTGTCTTTCCCCAGGCAACAAAGGCACCAACCGGTGGATCCTTAGTTGGCCGACCTATCCCATGATTCATTGCGCACCGGTAATAAAAATAATATGGCAACAAACAACATCGTAAATATGAGTTTGCCTTCACGGTCAATGACGGCTGCGAAGGGCCACACCTTCGTAGGCCGCGTCCTCCGAAGGCCATAGTGTCAGAACTTACGTGAGTTTTTCTAATGTTACCAACCACTCAAAGCACTTTACACTACAAGCCACATTCACCCGTTCACTCTCACACTCATACAGCGCTTTACTATCACACGCTCACACACTGATGAGGCATTGGGGGTAATTTGCGGTTCAGGATATTGCCCATGTGGACCGGCGGAGCCGGGAATCGAACCAACGACCTTCCCGATTAGTGAACGATGCAGCAAATTTTCAGGTTTGAGGGTTTCTCCCCCTCTTCTTGAGACCACTGTGTTAAACTGCCGAATCTCTTCACTGAAACGAGGCGTTTTTAATGTGTCCATGTCAACAGCTTGATGTGCGGCTTCAGCCTCTGACGCGCTGCCGAGACTTTGAATAACGGCTGCATGTAAAGGCTGGTTGTCATAGAAATGCTTTGTGAGGCAGAATTAGAAAGGGCTGCCAACAAAGACCACATGATGGACGTGATAGTGACAAAAGCCAGCATGTACCCTGATCTGTGTGTGTGTGTGTGTGTGTGTGTGTTTGCTGGTTAATTTTAGTCCTTGCAGTCAAACATGTGCATGTGTCAGTAACGGTCTCTGTTGTCCTCTTACTGTGCAGGAAGGTTAATCAGCAGCTCTAATTAATTTCAGATCAATTAAATAATGAGTCTGTAGACACAGACTCTTCTCCAGAAGTCAAATATATGTCTGCATCACAACTTCTTTCACTCTAACTGAAGTTTTGAAGACGATAAAGTGAAGATCAGTCCTTTTCCAGTTTGAGAATTTAAACTGAGAAACATTGTTTTTCTTTTCCTTTTTAAGCTCCATTATTTTCTTCTTCTTGTGTTTTATTTGAAGTGTTGATCCATAAGAAGATATATTTGTGGTTTTAAGAACCAAAAACCATCTCAGTGTAGTTTCATCTCCTCTCTCAGGCTTCTCTCTGCAGCTCTAGTAACAACAGGTCAGTGAGCCAATCAGAAGAGAGGAGGCTCTGAGCCTCTCTTCTGATTGGCTGACTGTTTTCTGAGTGATCCAATAAAAATATAGCAGATTTCAGGTAAAAACACTCAGAGAAACCAAATCCTGTAAGGTTTGGATGGTGGGTCCAGGTGGGCGGGGCTTGGTGACTGCTTTGTTGTGACATCACAAAGTTCCAGAAGTCCTGACGGCTGGTTTTAAGGCTCAGTTTCTGAATACAGGCTGTGTGCATTTCTCTGTGGACTGAGGCTTTGATACTTTCACAGTATTAATATAGAAGCTAGAGCTGATCTATAATCACACTACACATGGATATCTACCTTTATATTATACCGGACCTTTAACTTATTCACTAAATGAGCTTGTTCTGTTCACTTAGCACCTCCTGCTGTGTCTCTGCGTATACAACATTAAAGCAGAAATCTACTTCTCCAGCTTCACACAGTCTGTTTGAGTCTGAAACCCAGAATGAGATTTTTGTTGTTGTTGTTTTGAATGCAGGATGTGTTATTTCTGTTATTGGCTGATTCTGCCAATGTGTAATCTGCTGTACAAACGTCTTTGTGTGCTGTACAGAGAGTTTGATGAGCGGTGGACAGACTGCATCGTGCGTTATCTCAGCACAGTTAATTAGATTTGAGTGTAATTAACCAGAGACACAAGCAGGAATGCAAAGTAACAGCGTTGCAGCGGTTGTTTTTATCACACCACGAAAAACTGCTCACTGATGCTGCACAAACACACAAACTGATTTTGGAAATACTTTAATCCTTATCAGGTATCGAGAGACTTCAGTCATTCCAACCATTTTAAGGCACGTTTTAAACATAAGAAAACACACAGAGAGAAAATAGGAAGCTGATGCACACAACTGATTTGAACTGATTCTTCTTTCGATGGAGCAGCAGTGCACAGCTGCATAATTACATTTCTTCAAGTCCAAAATATCACAAACAAAGAAGTGGGCTGTGAAGTTAAAGTTTACTGGAGCATCAATTAGTTTAGTTTTTTTTTTTTTGTTGGATAATTTCTGATTAGAGGAATCAGACCTGTTTTTAGGTTTGAAAACTCTCTGAAAACTGAAACAAGAACAAAAGGAAATTAAAGTTCTCAAAACAAAATTGAAATGATACAAAATGAAAATAAGCAAAGAAATGTCAAAACAGAAAGTGGCAAGTCAGAGAGATGTTTTAATCAAAGCATCATCACTTCATTTTCACAGCTGAAACCACTTGAATGGACAGAATCATTTCTATACAAATACTGTTTACTGTTTCCCTCTCGACATAAGCTTCACTGTGAGTGTGTGAGTGTGTGAGCGCACCTGTCATGGACACCTGCTGTTATGGACATGCTCAGAGAATTAAAAGAAAAAGAAAACAAATCACTTCTAATAATCATCTGCTTACAGTGATCAATTTAACCCAGTCAGACTTCACTATAAGCAGTTTCCAGTGTATTTATATTATTTATTATTAAAGTATAAACACGTCCTGACCTTCACCATCACTTAAACACTGAAGTGTTTCTACATTAGGAAACACAAAGTGAGTAAACAATGAAATCATATTTAAAAGTTCCTCCGTCAATCACAATTTCTGACGTGTGACGATAGTTTGACCCCCGTCAGTCTGATAATTCATTCATGCTCCTCGCTCACAGTGCGGAGTTAATACGGAGCCGGCGATCAGCGGGCCTCATCAGCGACGGCGGCAGAATGAATAAACGTGTCTGTCAGAGGCTCGGCAGTCTGCGCACGGATCCACACGACCACGTCTCTGATAAACTCTGTCGACCGGATAGAAAAACCCCTGTCAACTCATCCATGAGCAAATATCCATCTCTCAGTAATTAGTGCAGCCGGATGTCAGACCTGACAGGAAGCGGTGACATGAGATGACAGCAACAGTATTATTTTATTGAATAATCAAATTCTTTATTTAATAACTGCTTTAATTCTTCGCTCTCAGGTGCTAAACTTCGAAGATTATATCCCAAACTACTTTTTGTGTTTCATAAGAAAATCTTATTCAGATAATTGTGTCAAAACATGTAATTTTATTTTAAAAAAAAAAGAAGAAGACACTGGTATGACTCGATGTCCTCGCGCCCACTGTTACCGCTGGGCTGGGTGAACCGAACAGGACCGGGAGAGCAGGGACCGGACTCACGGATGATGAATCCTAAAGACCTTTGTGATCCTCTTGTTTTTCCTAAAGCGCCACCGTGAGGCCGACACTTGTGATTGCACAGCTATGCAACGAAATTTGGTGCATTTCCTTGGTGGCACAAACGATCAGGATAAAAATAAAAGATGAGACAAAATAAATAGTATTAACATGAATTATAAAAACAGCAGAGGCCATGTTTTTTTTATTGGAGTACAGTGAATCTGTATTTATTATAATTTTTTGGTAAATATTTAAAACCAGAGAACTAGTAAAATGATCCTATAAACTGGCAGATTTCCTGTTTGTACCAGACACGTCCTGAAGGCCGAACTTGAGTCAACAAAGACTTGTAGGATTGTTGTTTTCTCCTCCCTTACACCCTGAAATACAATTTCAAACAACTCCAAAGATTCGGATCAGAAACTACAAACAGAAACAGAAAGGAGGCTGCAGTTGATAAGTCAGTACGAGTCAGTTTACCAAGCGGGTGAAGGACCAGACAAGGTCGGCTTCTTTTTCAACAGTTCTTTCAGCCGAGGGTCTGTTGGTAAGAACAAGCCGCGAGCTGCCGACAGATCTGACAGATCTGATCAGTCTGATCAGTCCAGGACGGGTATCTGAGAGGTTCAGGGATGAATCTGCAGAATACTCTGTCTTCGAAGTTCAGCTCCGAGCATTTCAACACTGTTAGAGCTCTTTGTTGTAGAGATACAGCAAAGAGCTCTGTTTTTAAATCAATAATAGTGGTTCAGCTGTAATGTCACAACAAAGCTGGTTGTTGCTACCAAGAAACACTGAATTAAGGTCTGAAATTACAGAAAATTCTTTAGATGACTGTATTTGAACATGTAGATATGATCCTTGAAAATGCTGGATATCAAACTTAAATACTTTTTTGGTACAGACTGAAATTGCCTGTAGAGCCAGTTATCAAATCTCGTCAGATATGAATCTGTGAGAATCTCGTAGCCCCTAATTTTACAGAATTTGACCAGTTTTAGAGTCGAATTAATTAAAGGTCTTCTACATCTGCATGTGACAACCTTCAAAGCTGGGCAGTTAACTTTAAAAAGACATTTAGAACGTCTCACCGACTTACTCTTTGGCACGTCGGTTAATTCAGTTTATACTTTCCCCAATGCGTGCATTCACGAACTGTCTCTTAAAAAGAATACTACCTCGTGTTCAGTCACGTCCTTCCACTCCAACTGACGTCCAACAGGCCCCGTTCTCTCAAAGCAAAGCTGGAGATGTGGACGACACAAGTGCAAACACTGAGCATCAACCCGAGCAGCAAAATTTTGGCTTTAGAGAAGATGACACCAAACAAAAAGAAGTCGAATGTAAACACAGCAGAAAAACGACTTCGGTGACCAACGCGACCGATTCTGTTTTGTAACTTGGAACACACTCACAACGCTGAATCTAATTGTTCGTTAACCTTAATCGAGGTAAATGAACAAGAAGTTTTGCTAGAAAAAAATGTGTGTATCATATTACGAGCTGAGAGAAGAGATGATGTCATTGATGATGCGTTCACAGGTGTTAAAAGTGCTGCGGGTGGAGCAGGTGTAGAAGCACAGGGTCTGATTTTGAGTTCAGAACTTGCTCCTCAGCGACAGCACTGGGTTACACCCTCAGTGTGACTAAAGGAAGTTTGGATCAGTGTAAATGAGACACCGAGGGCTGATTTTTAACTGATTCTCTGGGGTTCCATTTTGAAACAGGCTCAAATTAAACGGCTTATCTTTTCCTCTCTCTTATCACCTCTGAATTTTCCACTTGTCTCTTTGACTTGAGGCCAGTTTCCATCATCGGAGCTGTTTAATCTCCCATTTGTGAAATGAGGTGCCGTTTTCTGCCCAATAAGCAAACGTCGTTCAATTTCCACCCGGCTTTCATCTCCTCTTTTGAGTCTCGCTGACATCGAGTTTAACGGACGACTCATTGGATGATCTCCCGCTCGGTGTGAAGCTCTCAGACAGAACAGCCTTAGCGAAACTGCAGCGATGACAGGCGAGATGGGTTTTTATAAGACTCAGGGACACTTCACTTTCCACCAATTTCCTTTCTCGTCTTTTGTATTGATCATCCATAGACTGACAAACCAAGTCAAGGACACATGAGCGGAAAGGATTATGTACGTTTAGTTATAACTCTGTTTTCAAATCCTACGTATATCTGCTGGCAGCTGTGGCTCAGGTGGTTGAGTGCATCAGTCGTTGTGCTGTGAAGTGTCCTCAAACTAGAAACTGAACCCCAGAAAGCTTCCTAGATTTAAGTTGTTTTGGCCACAGGAGAAAAATTCACCCAAACATACTGTGGATTTACCTCGTGTCAAGGTGTTTGTCGGTTACTGGGGCCAGAAATACCTAAATTAGTGCAAAAGAGGTTTGTCCAGGGTAGAAGAAGAAGCAGAAACTAACACTGCTTAGTTTGAAAGCACACTGCTACTGCCAGCTCCATCTTTTTCTACAGAGTTTACCTTGGATAATGGCCTTCAGCGGGCCACTCGATTGTTGGATTTCTTTTCATTATAAATTAATTTCTGATTAAATTTTGACAAGAAAAGTCTCATCATGCAGCTACTAAAATGTTTAAAAATACATAATATTTTATTTTTTCATGTCTGTGTTATATTCAGATTCAGCCTAGACATTGAAACTATAGTGAAAGTATCTATCTGTGCTGTTTTGTCAAGATGTCTGAAGTTCAGGGGTCATTTAACATAATTCCAGCAACATTTTCTCTGGTTTGATCAAAACTTGAGTTTGATTTTAACTGTGTATTTCAAAAATGGGAGTCCATGTGCATGTCATGTGACCCCGAGGTAAGATCCTTCCTGCCATAAAGACACAGTAGAGAAGGTTTTCCTCTTCTCTTCAGTGCAGTGCGGGTGTTGTTGGAGCAGCATCTAGTGGACATTAGAGGGACTGCAGACAAACACGATGCAGCTTTCAGGACACAACCCTGGTTGAAGTTGTTCTCTCCTCCGTAACTGGTCGAGAGGCTCTTCCTGGTGAAGTGGTTGAACCTCTTACCTGAGACCCTCCCTCCTGATTGGCTAATCACTGTCATCTGTTACCACCTCAGCTGCTGTTTGGTTAATCACTACACCGTCCGCTTCTTCAGAGGAGTCCTCTCCTGCTGTGTCTCCACTTCACCTTTTGAATTTATTGATTTTGGATATTTCTGATTGGCTGCCTAATGAAATCTTTTTTTTTTTCCCTTTTTAAATTTTTTTTTTCCTCTCAGCTGGACAACGTGGACGAGCAGGCGGCTCAGATCCGCAGAGAGCTGGACGGCAGGTTACAACTGGCCGAGAAGATCGCCAGGGTGAGAAACTCACTCACAAAACACACATATTTTATTTTACTGCTCTTATTTTACTATTTATTACAGATAGGCGTTTGATTTGTGTGTTCACGTCCATGAAAACAGAAATATCCGTCCTTCCAACTCATTGTTTAAACCCCCAGAGAGTTACCACCAACTTTGACCCTCTTTTAGCTCCTAGTGTTGGTGTTACAGCACATTTACCGTCTGGTTCAGTCTCTGTTTTGACAAACCACCACCTGCTCAGCTGCAAACAGCAGTCAGACAGTTGTTGATGAGCTGGTGCAGAAAGTGGAACATCTAGAAGCTCAAGAGACAGGAGTTGGTGGAGACCAAACCAGAGCTAAAAAGGAAGACTGAATATGGGACTTACCTTCATTAGCTGGACGCAAACACAACTTGAGATCATCATGTTGCTCTCTGTCTGCTGGATGTTTGGCTGATTTCTAGTGTTAGCTGCTGCCCCCAAGTTACCAAAAAAAAAGAATTTCCCTCGTATTTTTACTTTATATTTGAATAAAATCCAATAAATCCAAATTGCAATCAATTAATTTTCTCGAGCCTCGAGAGTGAAAACAGATGCACATCCATCTTGTTGAATGTGAACTCACAACCTTGTTAATTACTCCCACTGAAGTTTCTTCTCTCCTATGAAGAAAAGTACAATATTCACAGTCAAATCAGGTTCAGAGGAATCAACGAGATCACTGATTAAAATCCTGCTCAGTTGTCACAGGAAGTGTTTTTATTGGGAGACAGTTTCATGGTGGTATAACAAAGCGAACAAATTATCTCCTAATTAGCTGTTAGCTGCTGATTTTAATTGTTGTTGTTGTTTTTATAGTTTCAAGGCCAAAAAAAATGAAGCTAATTGTTTAATGACGTGCATGTTGATGTGAAACCTTTGTGTTGACGCTTAACTCAATCTGTGTCCCGCAGGAGAGGAGATACCCAAAGTTTGTCTCCGCTGACATGGAGGCTCTGTACGTGGAGGAGCTGCGTTCGTCCGTCAACCTGCTGATGGCGAACCTGGAGAGTCTGCCCGTGTCCAAAGGAGGTCCGGACTTCAAGCAGAAGCTCAAACGCTCCTCTATGAACAACTCCTTCCTGGACATGGGAGACGAGGGAGACATCCTGTCCAAGTCTGACGTCGTGCTGTCCTTCACTCTGGAGGTATGGCTGTCTTTGTGAGGACATTTTGTCCAGACCTCACTTTCTGATGCACATTGGTCAGAATGATGGTGAGGTAGGGGATGCATTATGTGTGTCCTCACAAAGATAGAGGTACAAACAAAGTGTGTGTGTTTCTCAATGACCTATCAATTCCAGTAATTTATCGCAAAATAACACAAAAATATAATATATCACTGCAGTTTTAATGAAATCAGCAGCGAAATAATTGAGCCGTCGTCCCATAGACAGCCGATGGAGATCCTGATGGGGTTGAAGATTTCCACTTGTTAAACCTTGCAGCTTAAATCCATAAACACGTAATGGGGTTTTATGTGTTTGGTTCCTGCTTTCCCTGGTAAACAGGCTTGATCTGCATTTACTGCTCATCCACCGCTGTCAGCTTGAACTTCTAAAGTGCTTTATTCAAACAGACTGCAGTGGTGGAGGTGGAGCAGTTAAATAACTGAATTCCGTCACGTCCTCTGGTGTTTTCAGATCGTGATCGTGGAGGTCCAGGGTCTGAAGTCTGTCGCTCCAAACCGGATCGTTTACTGCACCATGGAGGTGGAGGGAGGAGAGAAGCTGCAGACGGACCAAGCTGAAGCCGCCCGGCCACAGTGAGTTCTTCTTCTTCCAGTGTTTCGGTTTGATCTCAGAGAGGAGTTTAACTCATCTTCACGTATCGACCTCCAGACCAGTTGTGGTGTCACAAAATCATCTCAAATGAGATTTTCAGTGAGCACAGAGATTTTCTGCAGATGAATGTGAAAACGTCCTTCACTGTCAAACTCATTCCTTAACTGTACATTCACCGTTCTGCACAGTGAAGGTCAAACAGCCGCATGTTGTAACAAAAAGCCCAACACATGTTTGAGTGGAGTGGTGCTTAAAAGAAAGATGCAGTACTGTTGAGCATTTTAACTCCTCTATGTGACTGTCATTTATAACATTTCTTAAGGTTCCTCTGGAGAGTTTGGACCTAAATTTGATATATGTTGGAAAACGTAAGAAAGGTTTCCTGATTCAAATCAATAAATATCTGATGCTAAGATTTTCTGGCAACTTTCAATACTCTGCACTTTAGGTTTTACAGATCTGGTTTAAACTGGTTGAGTAAATGGTGGCATCTTGTTTCCACCTCGTAAGGAAATAATTAGTAATGTCAAATGGTCAGTCGGTCAAACCACCGCTTTGGTCCAGACTGAAATATCTTGCATTCAGGATTTCCAGAGGATGAACTCTACTGACTTTGATGATGCTGACTGTTGTAATTGTGACAACTTTGATGATCCAACTTCTCACCTTGCTGCATCATCCGGTTGAAAACTTATTTTGAGATGGTTTTACAGTTTTCAGTGTCTTGCTGTAGATACTAGCCGGGTTTCCATCGCAGTTTTGTGCAAAGCAGAAACAATTCTTTTTTCCAACAATACACAATTGCAAAAGGTCTGTGTTTCCATTGAGTGATGTAATGTGAATAAAGCTGGTTTTCTCCTCACGCTATATCCTTCCAAATAAATGTGACGATGGAATTTTCCGGAGTCTGCCTCGTCTTGAATACCAAAAAAAAAGCATTTCCGTTTCAATTTTGCGAAATATTGCTTTGTTGGATAGTCTGAAAAACCACCTCATGTGAGCGTATATATCCACGTGTTTTAATGTCTTGTTTTTAAGTTCGCAATTTCAATTTACCGTTAAGCAGGTAAATTGCTTAATATGACGATGTTTTACAGCACAGCTACAAGACGAAGTCCTCATTGTTGTTATTAGATATTTAAAGATGTGCATTCACGTCATGGACCCTTCCATCAGGACAACTTCAAACAAAGAATTGGCCCAGTTCAAGCCAGGGCGGTTACCATCTCAGAACCGACATTTTCTCAGCTGCTGTGTGAGACCAGCCCATAGAGACAAATCTAAAGAGCAGGAGTCATTAAGTAGAAGCAGGTGGGATCCTAACAAAGGTTACTGTTGATGGATAGTGTAACACGGAGCTCTGGGGTGTGTTTGTGCAGAGGAAACACAAACTGTTTTTCAGAGCTAATGTTCACTACACAGGAAGCTTCAGTCTGTTCTTGACGCCTAGTTGGATTAACGTCTGAGCTCTTGATGATGAAGTGAACACACAGGACTCGGTGAAACGCCTCCGTAACACAGTTCCCCGACACTGAACCACTGCAGAACCACAGCTTTGAAATGCAAACAGAAGAAGACTAAGCTCTACATTTTATGTAGCAGAGGAAGAGTTTGACCCTTAGCTTCCACAAACCCGCCCCGAGCCATGCTTCTCATCCTGCAGCCAAGGCTGGTGCAGCCAGAGGAGGAGGCTGTTATGTAACAGTGATGGGAGCCGGTCTTTCCTCAACACACAAAACATAAACACACATTCTGGTTTTTTGGAGGGAGCTCAAAGCCGTCCTTATATTTCAGTTCTCAGTCCCAGTCAGACTTCTGATGCCTTTCACTGCTTTAAAGAGTAGAGAGACTTTGTAGAGAGACTGAAGCTCCTGCAAGGTTTGGATGGTGGCTCCAGGTGGGCGGGGTTTTGGGGTGTGGCTTAGAGCGGTGACTCCTTTGTTGTGACGTCACAAACTTACAGAACCTAGACCTGCTTTACAATCAAAAAGACATAGAAATGTGAAAGTGAAAAGGCACAAATTATATATCTTCTTATGGCTCAACAATTAAAACACAATAGTTCAATGGGAAAATACGGGACCTTTAAATCAAACGTTTTACACATTGGAAGTAAATAAAACGGAAGTAGCTAAAATATCGGAACGTGTTTTTCCTGAATCGCCTCTGAATTATAAAATTATTCCACTAATTCTGACTGGTTCTCCTCCATCTCGCTCCTGTTCAGCAGAAAGCTTTCATTCCCACCTGTTAACTGTGTGCTCTTCTTTGCCGTGGCGTCGCAGCCTTGTCACTCTGCGCTCAAAGTTCTCGGTGACAGTTGTTGGTGGTTGGATGCCTGACGGACGGCGGGGGTCTGCGCCGTAATGATGCTGCCCTTTCACACGCTCCGGCTGCTGGTGGAGAGGCTTTTTTTTCTTTTTCCTCTGAAGGGCCCCTGTCTTCCAGAATCAGAGCCAATTAGTAAAGCTCACCATCACCTGATGACCTCGCTGGTCAACAGGGATCCTGTGAGCCGTGAACTGGCTTTACTGCAGCTCCTGTAACCTTCACCGTAATTAGCCTGCAGAGCACTTTCACATCCCTCATCTTCAATAACACACCCGTGCTCTTAATGACATCATAGTTAACTGTAATTACACGGACAACATGATTAGCTGTGATTACACCGGCGTCCAATTGCTCTGATGACTCCTGCGGTTGTAGCGTAACAGCGCCTTAATCACTGAGGACCTTTTCATTAGTAATACCCTTAATTATTGTGGAATGTCAAGCATCTGTGATCCACTTTACAGACCTCACCACTGTTTCTGCAAGTTTACTACAAATGATGTACAGTCCGGACGATTGATCAGTTCCTTTAGATTCCTCTCAGGTTGGCTTTAGTTGTTTCTGTTCAGGATTGATTTATATTTTCCAGGTAAATGAAGTTTGGTAATTGTCTTGGTTGTGTATCACCAGCTTCAGGGTTTAACACACAAACTAACGCATCTTCCTCTAGAAAGATGGAGTCCTCCTCTTCCTCTCTGGCGTAAACCAAAAGTCACTCTCCCGCCACCAACTAGTCCAGAATACAAGCTGGCTCGAGGCTGAAATCTAAAGGTGCCCTCGGCTTTAGAATGACAAGCCGGGAGAGATAAAGCAGAATCAGTGTGATGTCGTCTTTTTTATTATCCTCTTATTGCTTTCTTTTCTTACTGCATCTACTCTCTCTAATTGTTTTTACTTATATTGAAGTATATATTACATCTTCCCTCTTTAACTTTACCTCCTGTCTGACCTGCTGTTGTCTGGCTGTGCCAAGCGCCAACCTCTGGGGCTGAAACATGAAGCCAACGTTGAAGTGCTAAAAACTGCAGTTCCTCTAACGACCACTAGAGTCTGGCTCCAACAGTGAGTCAGTCCCCATAGACTCCCATGTTAAAATGTCCAACTTTACAGTAGAAATAAACATGTTTACAGCCTGGTACAAAAAAGTGTTTTGGTTTAATTAAGTAATTCATGACAACTGTTTATATAACTCACCTGTTTACAATTGATCATGGATCAATATTATGTATAATTGAGGGCGGGGCTTTGACTGACTGTGGGTGAGTGTGTGCTTGTCACAAATCGTATTTCACTGACGTCTAGGCTCCACCCTCGGCCCTCCTCTTTGACCATTTTTGGATTAGCTGGGCATTGGAGGCGGAGTCGGATAGTGCCAAGATGATGACGGTGGAGCAGCTCACTCTGAGCTTCAAAACCGCTCTTCAGAAACCTGAGGGCCATATTTATTTACAGTCTGTTGGTCTTACTGTCCGGCTTTCTGTGATTATATTGCTGTTGTGGTGTCTCCTGAGCCTCTCACCTGTTTTTACTTTTGCTCTGTTGTCAAGTTTTTAGTCAAAGGTGCACTATGCATTCCTGCATGACGTCACTTCTGTTGACGTTCGAAGTAAATACCAAACAAAACAGAGCAAGCCCCACCCCACCCCCCACCCCCCATGTTTACATCAGACTGGAAGCCCTTCTGCCGGCGGAGTTCTCCCCACCTTTGAATCGATTTCCCAATATAAATGCAGGTCTTCGTTCGCTCCTTCTCCATTTCTCTCCTCCTCGCCATATATTCATCCGAGCGTCTTTTCTTTGGTCGTGTCCGTGCCTCGACCATTTCCCCAAATATATCGTTGAGTTGTTAAACCTAGTTCACGGCGCGTTTTGGGGCACAGCCTGTGCCCCTAGTGTTTGTTTGCCGTTTGTGACGCCTGTGCTGTCTCCAGAGACCGTGCTTTTTCACAGTGTATTCAGGGGTCGGGCAGCTAGCGGATCAAGGGGAGATGCCTATGATTTGAGACAAAAATAAAATCGCGCTGAAACCATGCAGGAATGCAAAGTGCACCTTTAATATTATTAATGAACACAATTAACAGCTGAGATTTCACCATGAAATTGTCTGGTTTTGTTATTTTTATTATTCAATGTCTCACAATAAAACCATCATCATGTTATCACTCACGTTAAAACACTGATCTCAGGTCAGTTAAAACATGAGCTGTTTGTATCAGTGTCTCCTCAGGCTTTTGTATCTGATGTCTGATTACTTTAAAAATACTGTGTGTGTGTGTGTGTGTGTGTGTGTGTGTGTGTGTGTGTGTGTGAAGCAAACACACCTTTCAGCACAATGTTGCCTTGGAAACTGGGCAAACTGAATATGGAGCTCGACTTTGCTTCTCGCCCTCAACAAGTGAAGGGGTCACCCCTTGTCATCTGTGTGCACCACACACATATACACACTCACAGACGCACACTCTTGCACACGTAAACTGACAGTTTTGACATAAAGGCGTGTAATCACAGGAGCGCGGCTCTCGGTGCGTATAATGGCCGTGTCCCCATCATCCTGAACAGAGGGCTCACTCCGCACCATTAGACTTTCTGTGAGATGAACAATAAGTGATTCTTGATAACAGCTGCCACTGATGGGACTGTTTATCGCCTCTGGATCTGTGACTAAGACCTGATGTGATGTTATTATAGGAAACAGCAAAATGAGCAGGGTGACCTCTTGTTGCTGTGATCTTTGCAGCAACTGCGATTAAAAATGAAAACGCCTGTTTCTAGATGTGCATTATATTCTTTTCTTTGCAGTAGCTACACTTGGGGCTCTGTTTGTGCTTTTGAAAACAGAAACAGACTCTGTTTCTCATGAGGCTTTAGGGAACAAACTGTATCCTCATAAAGCTTGAGCGCATCTCACGAGCTCATCTCTCCCTGTGAGATTTAAAATCTGCAAAATATCACCTGAGATTCAGTCGAGCTCGACAGATGCTGTTTGTGCTGGAACAATCAACAAACACCATCTCTAGCAAAAAAAAACTTATTAAAGCCTAAAACTGTGTGTAGCTGGCTTGTATAGATACTAAATGAAGCAGGATTCTATTTTTATTCATAAATGGATTTTGTGATTGATATTCTGACACCCTCCATGTTTTATACCTTATACAACAGTTAGTTCTGACCAAGTAATTTGATTGGACAAGAGGCATGTGTGGACTTTTAACTACATGTATCACTCCGTTTCACAGGAAGTCTGTTAACCGTTAATTAGCGTTACATTAACGGTCGTTACCTGTCTTGGATTGTAACAAACTTTGCACAACGAAGATAAATAAGTTTCCAGAAATATCATTTGAATTAAATAATGTATGGTAGTCAGAAGTGGATGGATACTTCAGCGCATGCTCGCGTGCTCTGAGGAATGTAAGTTACGTCATCCTTTTTAATGTACATACGTCACTGTTGGCTGCTAACTGTGGCAGTTTACATCAAGTTTATAGATAAACGGTCGCAACGGTTTAGCATGTTTCGTTCAGTTGTTTGCTAGCTTGTAGCTAAAGTTTAAAGGTTTGTGATTCAAATCTGGCGGAGCAAATTGGTTAAATGTGAGTTGGTTCATTGCTGAGAGTTAATAATAAATGTGAAGCCGGGTTCAATACAACAAATGGAAGTCAAACTGTATGTTAGCCAAACACCGGCTGAATACTTGCTAACGGCTAACGGCACTTTTTACTTTGCTAGCATATTTGCTAGCGTCACTTCAAACCCAATATTGCGTTGCTCAGGTAAAACAGACCATAATATGACGTGACATGTTTTACTGTTGTAGCGGTAGCTCACAGTGGGTGTGATTAACCTCGTTAAAGATTTTACTTCCTGTAACTAGTAAGGGAGTAAACTGGTAATACCCAGCAACAGTAAATAATCTGCTAATTCAACATTGAATCGCACATTTAACTGCACGTTCAGTCTAGACTTTTCTGTAGGGAAATTTGTAGGCTATTATTGTGTTATTAATGTTCAAGCAGCAATGGTTAATATAATTCATAAAGAGGTTATATATTAATAATGATGATAATAAGAAGATTTTACTTATGGAATTCCTGCGATCAAGCAGGATTGCAGCAATCAGGATAAGCAAGATTTTATAAAGTCGAGTATAGACTGCTCTTATTTCTGCAAATAGGAACATATTGGTGTATGGTGTGATTCCTGTCATCATATGAGCTCGATCATCACTGAAAATGATCTTTAAAAAAGAGTGGGAACCCTGAATGTTAGAAATTGACTTGCTGACCAAATACTACAGAATATGTTCATATCTTATTGTGTGGACCAGTTAACGAATCTCAGCTAACCTTGGCTTCAAAAATGCGACGTTTCTATAAGCTGCTTCACAGTAAAAGCCTCATACTGGTTTTTAAGGTTAAGCAACAGCGGCAGGAAATGTTGGGTCAGATCTTGGCACAGCCCAGCTGCTGCAGGTGAAACTGGGCCAAGTGAAAAAATCCTAATTGTGAGTCTGTTTGTTTTTCCCTCAGGTGGGGGACTCAGGGAGACTTCACCACGACTCACCCTCTGCCCTCGGTCAAAGTAAAGCTGTTCACAGAGAGCACAGGGGTCCTGGCTCTGGAGGACAAGGAGCTGGGCCGGGTGAGTCCACCTGCACTGCACTTTATTTATCGGTTTGATCACCTCACTTTGTTTGATCTCTGTTGAGCTAAAGAGAAAATGAACTCAACTGTCTCCCTGGAAAATGAACTAATTAGCCTTTGAACTACTGAATTGACAGGGTCATATTTTTAAATCCAGACAAACATCATCGTGGACCTCCATGTTTCCTGGTATCAGAAGCCGACTGGTGACAGTCAGATCTCATCACTTTCACATCCTGTTGATTCTGACGACAGCAAATCAGTCAGCATCAGTATCAACACCACAGCATGTGAGGGGGGAGGAGGGGATGGGTTGGTTTTAAATTTTAAAAGAATGTGTCCTTTTAGAGACGTCTTGGATTATGTTAGTGTGTAAAAGACATTTTTACCATGAATTCTGCCTTTTCATATGAAATTAAGTTTTCAGATGACCCAGGCATCCAGAGTCTGGTTCAGAGCTTTAACTGGTAACCAGATTTTGTGACTCTCTCCCAGTTCCTGTGAATCATCATGCGTCTCTATTATGTGACCACAGACAACAGAAACGTTTTACTTTGTGTGACCCCTGCTGAAAATAGATACTGTGCTAATTGCAACATGAAAGACAGTAAATTCACACTTCAGATGTGGATTTATTTCAAAGGCTGTTCACAGTAAAATGCTGTTAACAGATCACAGAACAGTCGACTCTCCCTGGCTGTTTTTATTGGCATGCAATGCTAAGTCAAAGGCAACAGGACTCACTTTATATTCATGAGCACATTTCACCCTCATCCAGAAGCTTCTTCACTGTCTGGTACAAAGTCCCAAATCCCAACAAGGTGTTAGTTAGTCTCATGCTAGTTCCTGACTCCCCCCGCTCTGTCTGTGGCGCTCAGCAACTGAAGATAGAAATCTTTAATCACAGCTCACAAATATATAGTTTGATTATTTTGGGTTCATTAATTTCCTACAGCAGCTGGTCACTGTGGATTTTAGCAAATATTAGTCATCAGGAGGAACTCGTTAGTGTTGGGGACTTTTTTCAGCGGCCGATTAATTAACAAATAAACAACTCTCATGACATCTTTATATGACCTCACTCGCTGTGGGATAAAGAAACTGCAATTCCAGTCAGTCAATACACAAACGCAATAAAAGCCTGCCAGTGGAGAACCTTTAATGTTAACCATCAGGAAATGTTGTGTTTCTATCTCAGATACAGCTGAAGGTGATCGGCACACAGTAAAATAAGACTGAAGGTAGTTGTACTTCCAGATGCACCATCATCTGGATGATTGAGAATCTTTACAGACAAATTACAGCAGTTCATGAAATATAAAATCAGCTTCAACTGTCACTAAAGTTTTAGACACTTTAATCACTGACAGACTCTGATTGGACAGTCTGGAAGTCTGTCTGGGAGCTGTAGGTTCAGGTGTCCTTCATGATGCTTGAACCTGATTGAGGTGCAGACACAGTGAAGAAAATGAGCTGCGGTTGCTGGTTAATTGACTCTTGCAGGGATCAGAGCTGCTGTTCACTTTTGTTTTTGATTTCATGAATGCGCATGTGAAGGTGACAGTGCACCAGAACCAGCTGATCACTGGTTTGAGCATGTGAGTGGAGGGAGAACCTCACTACTTCACCTTGTGAATCCTTTTTTAATCTAAGGTAACATGAGTTCAGGCGGTGCTGTGCAGTGACTGGTTATGGCTTAGGGAGTGGAACTAATAGCAGCCACACTAAATTTTATATTGAGAAACAAACTGTATATAATATGAATCTGCCACGTCCACTTAAACCCACTCTGATGCTGATGAAGCAGATGTGATCGGTGCACGCCTGCAACTAAAACGCTTTGAAGATGGTGTAAAGATTTGTCTGGAGGATCTGCAGCAGAGACACACAGTGGACTGGTGTTGTGCCCCGTCTGAGGGTGAGGGAGACACGGCATGAGAAGCCCCACAGAGACATAGGGGAGATCATTTTAATAACTGATATGTTTTATATAGAATTGTTCTGAAAAGATGGAGCTAAGATGGAGCTACTGTCACCAACTACAGGGCAAGACAGAAGACTGATAATGATTTAGTTGATGTTATTGGTTGGTTTCATGAGCATGTCACTGTGTGTCCCGCCCGCCTCTGCTCCTCAGGTGGTCCTGAACCCAACCACCAACGGACCAAAGCAGGCCGAGTTCCACCGGATGGTCGTCCCCAAGAGCAGCCAGGACACTGAGCTGAAGATCAAGCTGGCGGTCCGCATGGACAAACCCCCCAACATGAAGCACAGCGGGTGAGTGTGCTGCTGCCTCTCCGGTTTTGAAAGGCTATACTTTAGCCACAGAGCTCATGTGTTATACATGGTGTCAAAAACAGCTTCCATATCTTCAAAAACATTTTTTTGTGCCTGAGTTGAAGGTGGCAGTCAAAAGTAATATTTGGTTCGGAGCTGAAGGAAAGAGGCAAACTGATTATCTATGAAAGATGTGGAAGTGGAAGTGAAGTTATAGACAGGAAAGGCAGGGAGAGAGAGGAGGGGTGTGACATGCAGCACGTCCCTGGTCGTAATCGGATATGAGACTTTGCAGTTATATTAACCACTCACCCCCAGAACACCTGCAGGTTTTGAACCAGCTTCCACATCTGAGTCAGTTTTCATTCATGTGTCAAATAGAGAAGTAAAACCTAACATATCAGTTTCCTCCCAAAATTATTAACAAAAACCTTGAGAATGCCGAAAATGATAATACCATATGCAGGATGTTTTATTCCAGTGTGTGTTAAATTCTGCACCGAGCAGTTGTAATCAGACACAGACAGGTTCGCAGTAGAAAAGAGGTTGTTTATGTGGTTAGGGTCAGAATCAGTGGTTGAGAACGAAGGAGGCAGCAGGACAGGTAACAGGACCAGGACCCCGCACACGCACGCACACACACACACACACACACACACACAGAGAGAGAGAGAGAAAAAAAAAACAGACAAACAAGAAACACAAGGGAAGAAAGAGGAAATGCAGGAACACTGACAGTATCTGTTTAAAGCATGAGCAGGTGGACAGCTCCACCTACTGGTCAAATACAGGAAGTAGAAACAGTCTGAGGATGTGGTCACCTGATCATGAGACGATAACAGCTCGTTGTTTGATCCGAACACATGTTCATGTCAAACGGATCCTGACACGCAGACGTGATGGTGTTTATTTACACTATAAAATCCCTGAACTCACACTTAGGATTAACTGTAGTACAGTTAATACAAATGATGTTCTTTAGAAATTCACTCGTGATGTTTTGACATTTAAAATGAACATTATTTAAAATCAACACTGAAAAGTTTGTTTCTTGAAGATTCATAGATTTTAAAGTTATATTGGTTTTTTCATAGTTTTAGAAAATTTAAAATTATCTCCTGGTTTTTGCTAAAGACCAAACATGTCCATCATCCATCAAGACATTTCCCTCAGTTTCCCGTCACGTTTCAGCCTCAAACATCAAAAATACTTTGTTATAGAAAGAGTCAGTCTGCAATTAAACTGTTTAACATCTGATTTTTTTTATTCTTGTGTTGTTCCTCCTTAGTTTTGCTTGTGTATTGCATTTGCAATTCTTGAATTAGACGGATTAAAATTAAAGTTAAATTTACTTTTGAAAGATTTTAATTTTATTCAATAAAAATTCATTAATCTTTCAGATTTAAGCAAAACTCCATAAACATGTTAAACTAGCTGAGGATGTTTGTGTGTGGTTAAGTTCTCGTTTTCAGCCAGAAGGTGGCAGTAAAATCATAATCCTTCATTTGATTTAACACCACAGCAGTGTGTGTTTCTCCGTTGTTCTTTTGAATATTTCAACACTTGAACCCACACACACACACACACACACACACACACACACACACGAACACAGTTTAAAGCTGCAGTCACAGAAACATTTGATGCTCAAATATTAAGAGACGCTCCAGAACTGTTTTACTGTTTTAATCCTCATAAAATGACAGATTTTATAATTAAAGTTTTTCTCCATTGTTTTGATGGTGTGTTAACAAATGATTTCTATTTGCATAAAAGCAAATACCAAAAGGTGGTTGATACAATCATCAATAAGACACATTGGGACCTAAAACAAAACACTGCAATTAAAAAAAAAGAACTCCTCACTCAACACATCCAAATAGTTTTTTTTCTGACGTCAGTTCAGCCTACAGTCATTTAATGTTGATAAACAAAGCAAAAAATGAAATTAGAATATTTCACACAGTGTGTTTACTGCTCCATGTCGTGCTCGTCATTTACAGCGGGTCATAGATTTTCATTCACATCGTCCCTCCCGTCTCTTCCTCCCTCAGAAAACGCCTCAGATGAAATA